>NC_086445.1:524186106-524518606 GCF_028390025.1 Pseudophryne corroboree | reverse complement strand
ACGTGTTCTCCCCTGACCACGTAGCTGCTCGGCAAAGTTGTAATGCCGAGACCCCTCGGGCAGCCGCCCAAGATGAGCCCACCTTCCTTGTGGAGTGGGCCTTTACAGATTTAGGCTGTGGCAGGCCTGCCACAGAATGTGCCAGTTGGATTGTGCTACAGATCCAACGAGCAATCGTCTGCTTAGACGCAGGAGCACCCATCTTGTTGGGTGCATACAATATAAACAACGAGTCAGATTTTCTGACTCCAGCTGTTCTTGCAATATATATTTTTAATGCTCTGACAACGTCCAGTAACTTGGAGTCCTCCAAGTCACTTGTAGCCGCAGGCACTACAATAGGCTGGTTCAGATGAAATGCTGACACCACCTTAGGGAGAAAATGCGGACGAGTCCGCAGTTCTGCCCTGTCCGAATGGAAAATCAGATATGGGCTTTTGTAAGATAAAGCTGCCAATTCTGACACTCTCCTGGCAGAAGCCAGGGCTAGAAGCATGGTCACTTTCCAAGTGAGATATTTCAAATCCACCTTATTTAGTGGTTCAAACCAATGAGATTTTAGAAAATCCAAAACTACATTGAGATCCCACGGTGCCACTGGAGGCACCACAGGAGGCTGTATATGCAGCACTCCCTTAACAAAGGTCTGGACTTCAGGGACTGAAGCCAATTCTTTTTGAAAGAAAATCGACAGGGCCGAAATTTGAACCTTAATAGATCCCAATTTGAGACCCATAGACAATCCTGATTGCAGGAAATGTAGGAATCGACCCAGTTGAAATTCCTCCGTCGGAGCACTCCGATCTTCGCACCACGCAACATATTTTCGCCAAATTCGGTGATAATGTTGCACGGTTACTTCTTTCCTTGCTTTAATCAAAGTAGGAATGACTTCTTCCGGCATGCCTTTTTCCATTAGGATCCGGCGTTCAACCGCCATGCCGTCAAATGCAGCCGCGGTAAGTCTTGAAACAGACAGGGACCCTGCTGAAGCAAGTCCCTCCTTAGAGGTAGAGGCCACGGATCTTCCGTGATCATCTCTTGAAGTTCCGGGTACCAAGTCCTTCTTGGCCAATCCGGAACCACTAGTATCGTTCTTACGCCTCTTTGCCGTATAATTCTCAATACTTTTGGTATGAGAGGCAGAGGAGGAAACACATACACCGACTGGTACACCCAAGGCGTTACCAGCGCGTCCACAGCTATTGCCTGCGGATCTCTTGACCTGGCGCAATACCTGTCCAGTTTTTTGTTGAGGCGAGACGCCATCATGTCCACCATTGGTCTTTCCCAACGGGTTACCAGCATGTGGAAGACTTCTGGATGAAGTCCCCACTCTCCCGGGTGAAGATCGTGTCTGCTGAGGAAGTCTGCTTCCCAGTTGTCCACTCCCGGGATGAACACTGCTGATAGCGCTATCACATGATTCTCTGCCCAGCGAAGAATCCTTGCAGCTTCTGCCATTGCACTCCTGCTTCTTGTGCCGCCCTGTCTGTTCACATGGGCGACTGCCGTGATGTTGTCCGACTGGATCAACACCGGTTTTCCCTGAAGCAGAGGTTCTGCCTGGCTTAGAGCATTGTATATTGCTCTTAGTTCCAGAATGTTTATGTGAAGAGACGTTTCCAGGCTCGTCCATACTCCCTGGAAGTTTCTTCCTTGTGTGACTGCTCCCCAGCCTCTCAGGCTGGCGTCCGTGGTCACCAGGATCCAATCCTGTATGCCGAATCTGCGGCCCTCCAATAGATGAGGACTCTGCAACCACCACAGAAGAGACACCCTTGTCCTTGGAGACAGGGTTATCCGTAGGTGCATCTGAAGATGCGACCCTGACCATTTGTCCAACAGATCCCTTTGGAAAATTCTTGCGTGGAATCTGCCGAATGGAATTGCTTCGTAAGAAGCCACCATTTTTCCCAGGACTCTTGTGCATTGATGTACAGACACCTTTCCTGGTTTTAGGAGGTTCCTGACAAGCTCGGATAACTCCTTGGCTTTTTCCTCCGGGAGAAAAACCTTTTTCTGAACCGTGTCCAGAATCATCCCTAGGAACAGCAGACGAGTTGTCGGCATTAACTGGGATTTTGGAATATTCAGAATCCACCCGTGCTGTTTTAGCACTTCTTGAGACAGTGCTAATCCCATCTCTAGCTGTTCTCTGGACCTCGCCCTTATTAGGAGATCGTCCAAGTATGGGATAATTAATACGCCTTTTCTTCGAAGAAGAATCATCATCTCGGCCATTACCTTTGTAAAGATCCGAGGTGCCGTGGACAATCCGAACGGCAGCGTCTGAAACTGATAGTGACAGTTTTGTACAACGAACCTGAGGTACCCCTGGTGTGAGGGGTAAATTGGAACGTGGAGATACGCATCCTTGATGTCCAAGGATACCATAAAGTCCCCCTCTTCCAGGTTCGCTATCACTGCTCTGAGTGACTCCATTTTGAACTTGAACTTCTTTATGTACAGGTTCAAGGACTTCAGATTTAGAATAGGCCTTACCGAGCCATCCGGCTTCGGTACCACAAAAAGAGTGGAATAATACCCCTTCCCTTGTTGTAGAAGAGGTACCTTGACTATCACCTGCTGAGAGTACAGCTTGTGAATGGCTTCCAAAACCGTCTCCCTTTCGGAGGGGGACGTTGGTAAAGCAGACTTCAGGAAACGGCGAGGTGGATCCGTCTCTAATTCCAACCTGTATCCTTGAGATATTATCTGCAGGATCCAGGGATCTACCTGCGAGTGAGCCCACTGCGCGCTGTAATTTTTGAGACGACCGCCCACCATCCCCGAGTCCGCTTGAGGAGCCCCAGCGTCATGCTGAGGCTTTTGTAGAAGCCGGGGAGGGCTTCTGTTCCTGGGAAGGAGCTGCGTGTTGCTGTCTCTTCCCTCGACCTTTGCCTCGTGGCAGATATGAATAGCCCTTTGCTCTCTTATTTTTAAAGGAACGAAAGGGCTGCGGTTGAAAAGTCGGTGCCTTTTTCTGTGGGGGAGTGACTTGAGGTAGAAAGGTGGATTTCCCGGCTGTAGCCGTGGCCACCAAATCTGATAGACCGACTCCAAATAACTCCTCCCCTTTATACGGCAAAACTTCCATATGCCGTTTTGAATCCGCATCGCCTGACCACTGTCGCGTCCATAAAGCTCTTCTGGCCGAAATGGACATAGCACTTACCCGTGATGCCAGTGTGCAGATATCCCTCTGTGCATCACGCATATAAAGAAATGCATCCTTTATTTGTTCTAACGACAGTAAAATATTGTCCCTGTCCAGGGTATCAATATTTTCAATCAGGGACTCTGACCAAACTACCCCAGCACTGCCCATCCAGGCAGTCGCTACAGCTGGTCGTAGTATAACACCTGCATGTGTGTATATACTTTTTTGGATATTTTCCATCCTCCTATCTGATGGATCTTTAAGTGCGGCCGTCTCAGGAGAGGGTAACGCCACTTGTTTAGATAAGCGTGTTAGCGCCTTGTCCACCCTAGGAGGTGTTTCCCAGCGCTCCCTAACCTCTGGCGGGAAAGGGTATAATGCCAATAATTTCTTTGAAATTATCAGTTTTTTATCAGGGGCAACCCACGCTTCATTACACACGTCATTTAATTCTTCTGATTCAGGAAAAACTATAGGTAGTTTTTTCATACCCCACATAATACCCTGTTTAGTGGTACCTGTAGTATCAGCTAAATGTAACGCCTCCTTCATTGCCAAAATCATATAACGTGTGGCCCTACTGGAAAATACGGTTGATTCGTCACCGTCACCACTGGAGTCATCGCCTGTGTCTGGGTCTGTGTCGACCGACTGAGGCAAAGGGCGTTTCACAGCCCCTGACGGTGTTTGAGTCGCCTGGACAGGCACTAATTGATTGTCCGGCCGCCTCATGTCGTCAAACGACTGCTTTAGCGTGTTGACACTATCCCGTAGTTCCATAAATAAAGGCATCCATTCCGGTGTCGACTCCCTAGGGGGTGACATCCTCATATTTGGCAATTGCTCCGCCTCCACACCAATATCGTCCTCATACATGTCGACACACACGTACCGACACACAGCAGACACACAGGGAATGCTCCTAACGAAGACAGGACCCACTAGCCCTTTGGGGAGACAGAGGGAGAGTTTGCCAGCACACACCAAAAGCGCTATATATATATCAGGGATAGCCTTATAATAAGTGCTCCCTTATAGCTGCTTTGTTATATCAAATTATCGCCATAAATGTGCCCCCCCCTCTCTGTTTTACCCTGTTTCTGTAGTGCAGTGCAGGGGAGAGACTTGGGAGCCGTCCTGACCAGCGGAGCTGTGAGAGGAAATGGCGCCGTGTGCTGAGGAGATAGGCCCCGCCCCTTTTCTGGCGGGCTCGTCTCCCGCTATTTAGAGAAATCAGGCAGGGGTTAAATATCTCCATATAGCCTCTAGGGCTATATGTGAGGTATTTTTAGCCTTTATAGGTAATCATTTTGCCTCCCAGGGCGCCCCCCTCCCAGCGCCCTGCACCCTCAGTGACTGCCGTGTGAAGTGTGCTGAGAGGAAAATGGCGCACAGCTGCAGTGCTGTGCGCTACCTTTTGAAGACTGCAGGAGTCTTCAGCCGCCGATTCTGGACCTCTTCTGTCTTCAGCATCTGCAAGGGGGCCGGCGGCGTGGCTCCGGTGACCATCCAGGCTGTACCCGTGATCGTCCCTCTGGAGCTTGATGTCCAGTAGCCAAGAAGCCAATCCATCCTGCACGCAGGTGAGTTGACTCCTTCTCCCCTCAGTCCCTCGCTGCAGTGATCCTGTTGCCAGCAGGAATCACTGTAAAATAAAAAACCTAGCTAAACTTTTTCTAAGCAGCTCTTTAGGAGAGCCACCTAGATTGCACCCTTCTCGGCCGGGCACAAAAATCTAACTGGAGTCTGGAGGAGGGTCATAGGGGGAGGAGCCAGTGCACACCACCTGATCGGAAAAAGCTTTACTTTTTGTGCCCTGTCTCCTGCGGAGCCGCTATTCCCCATGGTCCTTTCAGGAACCCCAGCATCCACTAGGACGATAGAGAAATGGTCAGTGGTATATTTTGGAGCTGCCAAATATCACCTAGACAAAATGAGCCTGGGCGATCACTATGGAAATTCAGTATAGTCACTACATCCAGTCGTTAAAGGGTTGATAGCTATAAAGAGCTGGATAAGGTGGAGAGAGCAAGGAGCTGCTGCAGCTACTCTTTAGTATTCTATGACTACATCTTGCTCAGACACATATTTCCAAGTGGTTTTATGTGGCAGTAAAACATTCATAAAGGGAATGAGCTTCTACTTTCTGCACAGTGCTTCTCCAGCTTCACTTTACTTTCACAGGTGTCCCACATCACAGTGCTGTATATCAGCCAAAGAGGATGTGTTCTCAGATCTGCAAAGTAAGGCAACCAGCTGGGATAGTAAAGAGTCTTAGGTAAGGGATTGTGACATGGTTTCAAGAAAAGTTTTTGTAAAGAGAGAAAAACTGTCAGAAAGAAGACTTCTAAACCACAGGAAACATGTAGAATACCTTAGGTATCAAGTATACAGACTATAGCTGAAAAAATTGGTAAATATAAGAAATGTAAACCATATATTAATAACATCCGGCATATATTGTTAGGATGGTATCAGGATCCTGGCGCTTGAGAAGCCGGCGGTTAGACTACCCACAGCAGCATCCAAATGCGTAGGATCCTGACACCTACTAGGTAAGTATACTAAGCCTAACATCTTACCTCCCTAACACTAACTCTCCCTCCCTTGCAGCCTGACACTAATTCCCCCCCCCCCCCTCACCCACCGCATCGTAACCCTAACCCTCCTTGTTGGTGCCTAAACCTACCACCCCCCCTCCCTGCCTACTAAACCTAACTCCCACGCCCGCATCCTAACCCTCCCCAGTGGTGCGTAGCCCTAACCCCCCCCCCCCCACCACACACACACACAGCCTAACCCTTATCTCCACCTACCCGCAGCCAACCCTAACCCTCTTCCCGCAGCCTAAACCTAACCCCCCATGGCCCAACCCTAAGCAGCACCGGCATACTGTACTTACGTTTAGAATCCCGACAGTCAGGATTCCGGTGCCGGCATTGCGATCGATGTTGGGATCCCAGCGGCAGTATTCTTAGCAGTGTCAGGATTCCAGCAACGGTATTTTGACTGTCGGCACCCTGAACGGATTCCATATTGTTTAGTTAGTCCTAAATCAGGGACAACACAGATGAGTATAAGGAGCCTATTTATGACAGTCCACATTTTTTTCCAGTTTCCTACTGATGCATATCCCAGTGATAACAAATGATGCTTCAGAGTAATTTATCAATAAGGTTCAGCCATGGCAGGTTATTCCAGGTCTGCTTCAAAGTTCATTTCTATTTCAAGCTTGATAATTTAATTGCTGTTGAGTTATAATTGGTTTTACACAGAGAATGCTCTTTTAAACAGGTATTACATGCCAGACAGTAATGCATTTTTATCCATCATTAAAAATAAAAGGCTAATGTCCATATATTATCAAGCTATATTCTTAATTAACAGTTTTTAAGAAAAAAAACTTACATTGTACAGTCTGATCAAAACCTTGTAAAAAAACAAACATACAAACAACATCCCATCAATCATTCTTAAAAATATGTCCACGACTAACCGCTCAGTTACGCTGGGCTCCAGTTTGAAGAAGATGTTTTGTACAGTATAATATGGGTTTTTCTTACCAAATACTATGGGGCGCCTACAGTACCTACTATACATGAAACAGAGAACACTTCTGAATGTAGTTCTTAAGAATTAAATTTATGAACGAGGGGTCAGGAGGAGTATTTGTATCTTTATTTTAATATTTCCACATTTTCTAGTGTGTACTGTCTGCCAGGGCATCTTGGAACTAAAGGTTCCCCAACTGCCAGCATGCCCTGGTAGCCCTTAAAATTCAACATGACAGGACTTGATAACTGTCCTGTACTAGTACTATTATTACTGTTATTAACCATTTATTAACTCCACACACACCACCCTATGGTAAAGAATGACCCCACTACTGTAGGTCTGGTTATACCTAGGAGGGGGAGACTGCAGACATTTTTTGCAGACCTAACCCCCTGGGGAAGCCAGCCGTGGGGCCACCTGGCCTGGCAATGGTTTGGAAGTTGGAAGCCACCTGGCCTGGCAATGGTTGGAAGTTGGAACCATGGTAGGAGATCCCCCACATGGTGTGTGTGTGTGTGTGTGTGTGTGTGTGTGTGTGTGTGTGTGTGTGTGTGTGTGTGTGTGTGTGTGTGTGTGTGTGTGTGTGTGCACGCACCTCCAAGCTCCTCGTCTCCAAGATTTTTCCACTACTAGCCTCGGCTTAAAAGCCTAGAACTGGCTATCATTGTGAGTTGGGCGGTGAAGGAGGGGGGGGGGGGGGGGGGGTCCCACACCTTTTATTTATTTTTAATTTTGCATAGTTTTGCATTTTTTTTTTAGTGTAGAAGTATGCATAGGACTTTGAGATTTGTCCAGTACTTTGTGAAAACAAATATGCCGCTGACAGGTAATTTACTTGGGAAGGTTTATAAATCCATCTCCTAGTAAATCTGGGGTTTCCATACTTCTACTAGGAAAAACATTGACGGTGTGCTTACAGTATGCTCTATTATAAAGTCTCGAT
The DNA here is from genome assembly GCF_028390025.1 of Pseudophryne corroboree. Taxonomy (NCBI): domain Eukaryota; kingdom Metazoa; phylum Chordata; class Amphibia; order Anura; family Myobatrachidae; genus Pseudophryne; species Pseudophryne corroboree. The sequence continues at coordinate 524,510,945 of NC_086445.1, read as the reverse complement.
TCTTGTCAGGATTGCAGCAGATCTGGCTTTAATTATCAGCTGGATGAAACTCTATTTGATAACAGCAGGTGATGCCAAAGCGCCCTCTAGTAAATATACCTTCAAGTTTATTTCCCTTCAGTTCATATTGGGAAATAGTTAACAAACTGTAACATTGAAGGTTTTCAAAGAATAATTTGTATGGATATAAAGATTTAAAATGGTTTCCTTTAAGTTTAAATCATTTATTTAGGAAAAAGTCAATGGTCTGAAGCACTGTAGTTGTCAAGGAATACTTTTATAAATACAGGATTCAATCAAGGACAGTGGGCTCCATGTACTAATACTCCCCATGCTGTGGAGGAAAAAACGGAATTGCTCAGCCTGTAATCGTTGCAAAACAGGAGGCGTTAATGCGATTTTACTAAAAGTAGCCTTGCCAAAGAGAAAGAAAAGTCACCCCCTAGGCGGTGTCAGCAGAGATTCCTTGTGTGCCTTGACTCTGTGGACTCTCACCGGTTCTCACGTCTTGTTTTCCATTCTTTCCCGTATGGCTCTTTCTGTAAAAACTTTATTAAGAACTGGACAAAGTGACAGAGCTCACTTTCTGGAAGTTCCTGCTTCTCATTGATCTTCACGTGTGGAGAGGCAGATAACAGCAGCTGGAGGTGATGAAACCTGTGCTGGAGAAGACATCTGATGGTAAGTGACCTCTCTTTTTAGTACACCTGGGTCACTTAGAACTGCCATAGGTATCTATGGCAGAGCTAATATTTTAATCTGCTTATAACACTGGAAGACAGAAGGCAGATAAATCCCTTTAGTACATATCGAGAAATGATATGTACAGGGATTTTCATACTGTATATGCAAAATAAGTTTATGTACATAAATGTGGAGCTCTAAAGTTAACATCATTCCTTGTGGCAGCTATGTTATGTTGATTTGTAATTGTGTTTTATGTATTCAATAATATTGTTTGAAAATACCTTTGTTAACCACTTCTCAATAAATATGATGTTTAAAAATATTGTTATATATATATGTTATATTGTTTTCTAAATCTAATTTCACCTATTTTTTTGTAGCAGCAGCGAAACTTTATGTATTCAATATGTAAACTGAAATTCTCCATACAGTCAACTCCCAAACAACATTATTTTTTGTTCACCCTATTAGGTGGTAAGCTCATTGGCTATATACAGTGTGTATCAGACCCCTGCCGCTGGTATTGGATCAAATCACCATTTAAGAAGGTCTGAATAGATGGCTCTGCCCAGCCAGCTGAAATAATTGGTGGTCCACACACCAGGTTTTCATTATATGGACCTTTTACAGTACTAATGTATTGATGAGATATTGGCACTTTTCTAACCAGACTTATTGATACATGCATCCAAGGACATAAGTCTATTACTAAACTTGTGGTTTGTTATAGGTGGGCTCCTTGAATATGATCTCTTGATCTTCCATGCAGACACATTTTAATTAGTGTACTGTATATGTTGCAATTACACTGTTATATTGTAACACCATCAATTATTGCTCTTTTTATAATGCTATTCTAAATGTATGTATACATTCAATAATTCACTATTTCATAGTCAATAAATACTAAAATAATAATTTACCTGTGAACTGCAGCATTATCTGTTTATTATTATTATTATTATTATTATTATTATTATTATTATTAATAGACACAAAATGCAGTGCTGTTAATCTCCCTTTTTTTTTATTACATGTTTATGAGTTACAGATTTGCTCTTCTCAATTCCTTGAAGAAGGTCAGCGAGAAAGCCAAAAACTCAAAAGAGCATATCAATCACAATACAACTCTATTGATTTTAGGTTATCATAAGACTCTTCACTGCTCACATAACTTCTCAACTTGCCTCATCTATTATCCTTCATGGTCTGTAAAACTATAGATTCCTTTGTTAGGTTTTTCATGAAGTTTAAACAGGAAGTACAACTCAGCCAGACACTGGTTCACAGAGGCAGGCAGACTAAAAACTAAATAAAGTCTAAATGCTCTTGGTATTTGGGTTAACTACCATCAGTTGTACCCATCTCTGTCATTCAATTCTCTAAGAGCAATCTGCAAGCATCTGGGGCTCATTAGTTTATTACAACAAAGCCAAAAAAATCTTGCTACGCTATCCCAAATGCTCAAACCTGGATGTGAAACTGGAACAGAGATTACCCAATCTACTAATATAATTAAAAAGAGACAAATAAATCAAATAGTGCTCCTTTGTTTTATTTGTTTATTATCAGCCATGGAAACACTCATTATAACAGTTAAAGCAGTATTTCCCTGCCTCGCTCCTCAAAGCACACTGATTTTAGTGTCCATGCTTGAGCACACATAGTTAAATCAAAAGAACTGAGGTACTAATTAAGTCACCTGTATTAAGGTATGGATAAATATACTTTTTCTAATTGTGCATTAATTGTACATTCATAAAACACATGCCGGCCAGCCAATAATAATACAGTCCACTTATAAAAAATTTAGAAAGATGGAGTAAAGCAAATAAGAACTCCAAATGATAGAGATTGTAAAAATCAAATCAAACTTCAAACATTATAAAACAATAATATTTACCTATTTCTTAAAACATGCTGATATCATCAGTCCCATCCGTTTTTTTTAGGAATAGATGCTGTTCCAACTGTCATCCACCGGATAAAAGCAATAATTACATATAGGCTTATCTTCTATGCACTAGATGTATTGTGCAATAGTCTGCATCGAGTTAACACGGCAGTCCTTGGTCCTGGTCAGGACTTTTAAAAGGGGTAATCTTCTGCAATTGTCGGGCAAGTGCCCACTCAATTCCACCTGGAGAATCCTGTTCATTCCCTACTCCGTATAGGATCAGTAGACTTTCTGGTGATATGTTCCAGGATAATCCTCCCCTTTAGAATAACTGGTGTGATGCCTGCTTGTACAAAAACGGGGCTTCTAACGTGTTTCTCCACCTCCAAAATGGACTCAGCGGCTTCCTCTTTACTTTATCACTAAGTGTATATCCACCTTACATATCCATTTCTAATCCAGAACCAAATTTAGTTTTTTCATTATCTAAGAAGCCAGACAAACATTTCCACCATTCAGCAAGATAGATATCCTACAGGGATTTGTAGGGGATGAACACGAGAGGCTAAAAATCTCTATTAAACTGGGAAAGAAACCTCGATTTGAATTAAGCGTCAATCGTGGCTTAAAAGTGGGGTATGCTCATTTGCATTTTTTTATTCATATGAGGTGGAAAGGAGGAGTTATACATGTGAAATACTTTATTCATATGAGGTGGAAAGGAGGAGTTAAATATGTGAAATACTTCATAGGTCATTTATCGAAGTCCCACAACATATTTTCTCCCTTCTGCATTCTTCCCCAATTGATCGAGACTACAGAAGTAGGATCTTAAAGACTACTAAGACTACTAAGCAGGAAAAGAAACCTTGATGCAAATTTTGTAACTATCCACAGCTGTAAGTAGGGTATGCACATCTATCATTTCCTTACGAATGGCTTGGGTGATTCGGTGTAATGAATAGATTCCCCATAGTGAGGCATTCCAAAGATACCTCTACGAGTGGAACTCACTACACCTGGGTGTAAATACGGTACACCAATTGGAACTTGCATATACTGTATGGTGAAGGAAGAAGGGAACAGCACTTTAGAAGTTTGAGACATTTCTATGGCTATATTACACAATATTCTCCCTCTCTTCTTCCTTTATATACCTCGAATACATCTTCTGCGGAATTACGTAAATTTAAGGATTAAATAAGAAGAAACAAACTCTTGTTCCATGCACCTTTTGGAAGAAATTGTGATATGAACTTTTTTTAGCCACAAATTGTATATTATTCATACACGTTAATAGTGAGTGCTCTTTTATTGACTGTGTTCCCTTTCTTTTTTACTTTCTTCCTATAATCACCCTTACAAGTGAAAACACTGAACATGATCATTGAGTAAATGAAACGTGGACTCTATTGGATCAATTCAATTAGCTGTGAGTTCTATGCTCATGGGTCAATAAAAATATAAATAACATTATTATTATTAATAATATACAGTAACATGCATTTTATTGGATATTTTCATGGAGGACACGTCTGATTCTCTTGCAATTCAATTAGAAATGGCAATTCACTGATGTTGTGTGTGACCTATGTGAAGAATATGAATTTTTGGGAAATCATCCTGAACAACCCCCCGCCTCCAAAAAAAAAATAAAGATTTGCAAATAACATAACATAGCAATCTTAGTGGACATAAGCTAAATATTGGAGGCAGCTATGTGGTGTAAAATAATTGGTTTTTGGAACTCTTATACCTGATAAAAAAAAATACAGCCATCAACAGTAGTGTACTTCAGCAAATACAATTTAAATTTTAAATGTGTTTATACAGGAATGTATATACTGTAATTGTAAAAAGAAAAGTTCAAAACCCCATTTCCTATCAACACAGAACCTCAACAGACATGTCCCACATAATTAAATCCATGTTTCTGGTTTTTAGCGAAAATTACACTAAATTTACGTCTGTATTGGCCATGTTTTCCTATTTTAAAACCTCTAAATACATTATCAATCTTTGGAGAGGTTCCCCAGGGATACTGCACTATGTTCTGTAACTTTTACATTAAAATAAGGATTGTTACCTACTTTTCATTTCGTCTGGAGATCCAAATTAAAATCTGCATTAATATTGGAATGAATTGGAGCAATGATGATAAGTAAGTTACAAAAACTTTTATTCATATGAATTAATAACCATAAAATATCTTGTTCTTATATATTGTTAATCTTGGAACTTTCAGAAACCTGGTTGCAAGAAATCGATGTCCGAATTTCTTTGACAGGAATCCCTAAAAAGCTGCCAATTGGTGTAAAAATGATATTGTCAAAGTTTCAGCTCGATCAGATAACGTTAAGACCTGCCTCATCAACTCTAAAAAATATTTTAAAACCAGCTATTTCTCTGACGTCCTAAGTGGATGCTGGGGACTCCGTAAGGACCATGGGGAATAGCGGCTCCGCAGGAGACAGGGCACAAAAGTAAAAGCTTTAGGATCAGGTGGTGTGCACTGGCTCCTCCCCTTATGACCCTCCTCCAAGCCTCAGTTAGGTTTTTGTGCCCGGCCGAGAAGGGTGCAATCTAGGTGGCTCTCCTAAAGAGCTGCTTAGAGTAAAAGTTTTGTTAGGTTTTTTATTTTCAGTGAGTCCTGCTGGCAACAGGCTCACTGCAACGAGGGACTTAGGGGAGAAGAAGTGAACTCACCTGCGTGCAGGATGGATTGGCTTCTTAGGCTACTGGACACTAGCTCCAGAGGGACGATCACAGGTACAGCCTGGATGGGTCACCGGAGCCGCGCCGCCGACCCCCTTGCAGATGCTGAAGAGAGAAGAGGTCCAGAAATCGGCGGCTGAAGACTTCCCAGTCTTCTTAAGGTAGCGCACAGCACGGCAGCTGTGCGCCATTGCTCTCAGCACACTTCACACCAACGGTCACTGAGGGTGCAGGGCGCTGGGGGGGGGCGCCCTGGGCAGCAATGAAAGTACCTATGCTGGCTAAAAATACATCACATATAGCCTCTGGGGCTATATGGATGTATTTAACCCCTGCAAGGTTGTCAGAAAAACGGGAGAAGAAGCCCGCCGAAAAGGGGGCGGGGCCTATTCTCCTCAGCACACAGCGCCATTTTCCTACACAGCTCCGCTGCTAGGAAGGCTCCCAGGCTCTCCCCTGCACTGCACTACAGAAACAGGGTTAAAACAGAGAGGGGGGGCATTTTGTGTGGCGATATTATAATATATTAAGATGCTATAAGGGAAAACACTTATATAAGGTTGTCCCTGTATAATTATAGCGTTTTGGTGTGTGCTGGCAAACTCTCCCTCTGTCTCCCCAAAGGGCTAGTCCTCTATCAGAGCATTCCCTGTGTGTGTGCTGTGTGTCGGTACGTGTGTGTCGACATGTATGAGGACGATGTTGGTGAGGAGGCGGAGCAATTGCCTGTAATGGTGATGTCACTCTCTAGGGAGTCGACACCGGAATGGATGGCTTATTTAGGGAATTACGTGATAATGTCAACACGCTGCAAGGTCGGTTGACGACATGAGACGGCCGGCAAACCAATTAGTACCTGTCCAGGCGTCTAAAACACCGTCAGGGGCTTTAAAACGCCCATTACCTCAGTCGGTCGACACAGACACAGACACGGACACTGACTCCAGTGTCGACGGTGAAGAAACAAACGTATTTTCCATTAGGGCCACACGTTACATGTTAAGGGCAATGAAGGAGGTGTTACATATTTCTGATACTACAAGTACCACAAAAAAGGGTATTATGTGGGGTGTGAAAAAACTACCTGTAGTTTTTCCTGAATCAGATAAATTAAATTAAGTGTGTGATGATGCGTGGGTTTCCCCCGATAGAAAATTATTGGCGTTATACCCTTTCCCGCCAGCAGTTAGGGCGCGTTGGGAAACACCCCCTAGGGTGGATAAGGCGCTCACACGCTTATCAAAACAAGTGGCGTTACCGTCTCCAGATACGGCCGCCCTCAAGGAGCCAGCTGATAGGAGGCTGGAAAATATCCTAAAAAGTATATACACACATACTGGTGTTATACTGCGACCAGCGATCGCCTCAGCCTGGATGTGCAGCGCTGGGGTGGCTTGGTCGGATTCCCTGACTGAAAATATTGATACCCTTGACAGGGACAGTATTTTATTGACTATAGAGCATTTAAAAGATGCATTTCTATATATGCGAGATGCACAGAGGGATATTTGCACTCTGGCATCAAGAGTAAGTGCGATGTCCATGTCTGCCAGAAGATGTTTATGGACACGACAGTGGTCAGGTGATGCAGATTCCAAACGGCACATGGAAGTATTGCCGTATAAAGGGGAGGAGTTATTTGGGGTCGGTCCATCGGACCTGGTGGCCACGGCAACAGCTGGAAAATCCACCTTTTTTACCCCAAGTCACATCTCAGCAGAAAAAGACACCGTCTTTTCAGCCTCAGTCCTTTCGTCCTCATAAGGGCAAACGGGCAAAAGGCCAGTCATATCTGCCCAGGGGTAGAGGAAAGGGAAGAAGACTGCAGCAGGCAGCTCCTTCCCAGGAACAGAAGCCCTCCACCGCTTCTGCCAAGTCCTCAGCATGACGCTGGGGCCGTACAAGCGGACTCAGGTGCGGTGGGGGGTCGTCTCAAGAGTTTCAGCGCGCAGTGGGCTCACTCGCAAGTGGACCCCTGGATCCTACAAGTAGTATCCCAGGGGTACAGATTGGAATTTGAGACGTCTCCCCCTCGCAGGTTCCTGAAGTCTGCGTTACCAACGTCTCCCTCCGACAGGGAGGCAGTATTGGAAACAATTCACAAGCTGTATTCCCAGCAGGTGATAATCAAAGTACCCCTCCTACAACAAGGAAAGGGGTATTATTCCACACTATTTGTGGTACTGAAGCCAGACGGCTCGGTGAGACCTATTCTAAATCTGAAATCTTTGAACACTTACATACAAATGTTCAAATCAAGATGGAGTCACTCAGAGCAGTGATAGCGAACCAGGAAGAAGGGGACTATATGGTGTCCCTGGACATCAAGGATGCTTACCTCCATGTCCCAATTTGCCCTTCTCACCAAGGGTACCTCAGGTTCGTGGTACAGAACTGTCACTATCAGTTTCAGACGCTGCCGTTTGGATTGTCCACGGCACCCCGGGTCTTTACCAAGGTAATGGCCGAAATGATGATTCTTCTTCAAAGAAAAGGCGTCTTAATTATCCCTTACTTGGACGATCTCCTGATAAGGGCAAGGTCCAGAGAACAGTTGGAGGTCGGAGTAGCACTATCTCAAGTAGTTCTACGACAGCACGGGTGGATTCTAAATATTCCAAAATCGCAGCTGATTCCGACGACACGTCTGCTGTTCCTAGGGATGATTCTGGACACAGTCCAGAAAAAGGTGTTTCTCCCGGAGGAGAAAGCCAGGGAGTTATCCGAGCTAGTTAGGAACCTCCTAGAACCAGGCCAAGTGTCAGTGCATTAATGCACAAGAGTCCTGGGAAAAATGGTGGCTTCTTACGAAGCGATTCCATTCGGCAGATTTCACGCAAGAATTTTTCAGTGGGATCTGCTGGACGAATGGTCCGGATCGCATCTTCAGATGCATCAGCGGATAATCCTGTCTCCAAGGACAAGGGTGTCTCTTCTGTCGTGGCTGCAGAGTGCTCATCTACTAGAGGGCAGCAGATTCGGCATTCAGGACTGGGTCCTGGTGACCACGGATGCCAGCCTGAGAGGCTGGGGAGCAGTCACACAGGGAAGAAATTTCCAAGGAGTGTGGTCAAGTCTGGAGACTTCTCTCCACATAAATATACTGGAGCTAAGGCAATTTACAATGCTCTGAGCCTAGGAAGACCTCTGCTTCAAAGTCAACCGGTGCTGATCCAGTCGGACAACATCACGGCAGTCGCCCACGTAAACAGACAGGGCGGCACAAGAAGCAGGAGGGCAATGGCAGCAAGGATTCTTCGCTGGGCGAAAAATCATGTGATAACACTGTCAGCGGTGTTCATTCCGGGAGTGGACAACTGGGAAGCAGACTTCCTCAGCAGGCACGACCTCCACCCGGGAGAGTGGGGACTTCATCTGGAAGTCTTCCACATGATTGTGAACCGTTGGGAAAGACCAAAGGTGGACATGATGGCGTCCCGTCTGAACAAAAAACTGGACAGGTATTGCGCCAGGTCAAGAGACCCTCAGGCAATAGCAGGGACGCTCTGGTAACACCGTGGGTGTACCAGTCGGTGTATGTGTTCCCTCCTCTGCCTCTCATACCCAAGGTACTGAGAATTATAAGACGGAGAGGAGTAAGAACTATACTCGTGGCTCCGGATTGGCCAAGAAGGACTTGGTACCCGGAACTTCAAGAGATACTAAGAAGGGACTTGATTCAGCAAGGATCATGTCTGTTCCAAGTCTTACCGCGACTGCGTTTGACGGCATGGCGGTTGAACGCCGGATCCTAAGAGAAAAAGGCATTCTGGAAGAGGTCATCCCTACCCTGGTCAGAGCCAGGAAGGAGGTGACCGCACAACATTATCACCACATTTGGCGAAAATATGTTGCATGGTGTGAGGCCAGGAAGGCCCCCACGGAGGAATTTCAACTCGGTCGATTCCTGCATTTCCTGCAAACAGGAGTGTCTATGGGCCTCAAATTGGGGTCCATTAAGGTTCAAATTTCGGCCCTGTCGATTTTCTTCCAGAAAGAATTGGCTTCAGTTCCTGAAGTCCAGAAGTTTGTCAAGGTAGTACTGCATATACAACCCCCTTGTGTGCCTCCAGTGGCACTGTGGGATCTCAACGTAGTTCTGGGATTCCTCAAATCACATTGGTTTAAACCGCTCAAATCTGTGGATTTGAAATATCTCACATGGAAAGTGACCATGCTGTTGGCCCTGGCCTCGGCCAGGCGAGTGTCAGAATGGGCGGCTTTGTCTCACAAAAGCCCATATCTGATTGTCCATTCGGACAGGGCAGAGCTGCGGACTCGTCCCCAGTTTCTCCCTAAGGTGGTGTCAGCGTTTCACCTGAACCAGCTTATTGTGGTACCTGCGGCTACTAGGGACTTGGAGGACTCCAAGTTGCTAGATGTTGTCAGGGCCCTGAAAATATATGTTTCCAGGACGGCTGGAGTCAGGAAAACTGACTTGCTGTTATCCTGTATGCACCCAACAAACTGGGTGCTCTTGCTTCTAAGCAGACGATTGCTAGTTTAGTTGGATGTGTAGTACAATTCAGCTTGCACATTCTGTGGCAGGCCTGCCACAGCCAAAATATGTAAATGCCCATTCCACAAGGAAGGTGGGCTCATCTTGGGCGGCTGCCCGAGGGGTCTCGGCTTTACAACTTTGCCGAGCTGCTACTTGGTCAGGGGCAAACACGTTTGCAAAATTCTACAAATTTGATACCCTGGCTAAGGAGGACCTGGAGTTCTCTCATTCGGTGCTGCAGAGTCATCCGCACTCTCCCGCCCGTTTGGGAGCTTTGGTATAATCCCCATGGTCCTTACGGAGTCCCCAGCATCCACTTAGGACGTCAGAGAAAATAAGAATTTACTTACCGATAATTCTATTTCTCGTAGTCCGTAGTGGATGCTGGGCGCCCATCCCAAGTGCGGATTGTCTGCAATACTTGTACATAGTTATTGTTACAAAAATCGGGTTATTATTGTTGTGAGCCATCTTTTCAGAGGCTCCGCTGTTATCATGCTGTTAACTGGGTTCAGATCACAGGTTGTACAGTGTGATTGGTGTGGCTGGTATGAGTCTTACCCGGGATTCAAAATCCTTCCTTATTGTGTACGCTCGTCCGGGCACAGTATCCTAACTGAGGCTTGGAGGAGGGTCATAGGGGGAGGAGCCAGTGCACACCACCTGATCCTAAAGCTTTTACTTTTGTGCCCTGTCTCCTGCGGAGCCGCTATTCCCCATGGTCCTTACGGAGTCCCCAGCATCCACTACGGACTACGAGAAATAGAATTATCGGTAAGTAAATTCTTATTTTTTCTCAAAAAATTTGGGTTTTCCGCGATAAAATTAGAACGGTTTAGCCTAGGAACGTGTTTTTTTTTTTTGTAGAGAATGTTCCTGGCTTCAATTTTCACTTGTTCATTACAAACAAGCAGATCGGAATGTAAGAAATTAGTTGAAATTTTGAACCTTTTGAACAAGTTGAATGTTAGTGGTGTAATAAAGTAATCGACTTCTTTGACAAAAAAAAAATGAGATTCTTTCAAAGCGATTTTGGCTTTAACTATCTTTTTTTTCAAAATATTTTATTGGACATTCACAAAAAAATAAGCATACATGTCAGTATACAACAACTTATAGCGGTAACAGCAGATCAGCATGGCATAAGAGAAAGATAACATCATAGATCAGGCAAAGGAAGAAAAAAGTTACAATGTCAGTTTCACAGTTCCTAGAAAGGTGGGTGACCTAGGGTGAGCAATTCAAGATTGTAGGTACCAGGTAGTATGTTTTACAGCCTGTCGAAGGGGAGTTTTAATAGTTTCATCGAGCATCTGTACATAAGGGAGCCAAATGTCATAGAATTTTTAAATTTTACGTTCTTTATCAATAGACATCTCAAGCCACTCCATATGAACTAGGTATGATAACCGTGGCAATAACAAAGCTAGGGACAATGAATCAGTAGCTTTCCATTGTGATAGAATAGCCTTTTTGCTTGCGGCTGCTATTTTAGTCAGCAGCAGGCGCTGGCCAAGGGACAGCCCAGGCGTTAAAGATTGACAGTGGACGTCCCAGATAGCCCATTCAGGGGTGGCCACCACACCGATATGCAGCTCAGTTTTGATATAATTTTGTACTAGGCCCCAGAACTTGAGAACTTCAGGACAGCTCCATAAACAATGATATATATCTGCCTCAGGCGCTCCGCATTTAAAACATTTGGAGTCAGGAGCCGTGCCCATTTGGAATCGTAATTTCGGTGTAATATAGGAGCGATGCAGTATTTGATAGTTCATCTCAGCATATGATGCTGACGAGAGGGTTTTGTTAATTTTGTTAAAAGCTGTAAGCATATCAGATGTGGTAATAGTTGGAAAGTCTACTGCCCATTTGGTTATTCCTGACTGAGTAGTGTCCCAGTCTATAATTTTTTTGAGAAATGTATAAAGAATGGCCGTAGAATGGTGAACTTTAGGTGTGACTTGTAAAACGACATCTAAATTGTTAGTTTTGTCTTGTATTGTCATTGTGGTTAATAATTTGTGAAGATAGCTACGAATCTGAAAGTATGCAAATAGTGGGATTGGAAGTTGTGGAAGCCTCTCGCAAAGAGTAGTATATGTGCACATCTGGTAGGTGTCTCGGTCAATCAACTGGTACAATAATCTAATGTCTTGATTTGCCAGAGCAGCCAACGTGATTTGTATAGTCGTCCCGTGAAAACCTGGGTTGTGCGATAAGGGGAGAAAGGTGGTGTTATGGCTGGAGACGCCCATCCTAGAACGTGCTTGTCTCCAGGCCATGCATGTTGACATTAACAGGATATTGCTTTGTATCTGAGGAGGGAAAGAGGACGGACGTGTGTGTAGCAAGCCAACGAGAGGGATGTCAGGGCAATAGGCCTGTTCCAAGCCGGTGTTAGCGAAAATCTCCGTCCCATGTATCCAGTCGACTGCATAACGATAATTTGCAGCCAGCATATAACTTCTGATGCAGGGTAGGTTCACACCGCCCAACTTTTGCGATTGGCTTAACTTAAATAACGAGATTTTAGGTTTTTTGTGTGCCCAGATAAATTCACTAAAGGCCCTGTTGAGAATTTTCAGGTCTGCCTCAGATATCAGTAAAGGTAGCATTTGAATGGGGTATAGTAGTCTCGGGAAGGTGATCATTTTAATCAATTGACATCTGCTGAGATAAGAGAGGGGTAAGTGCTTCCACTTCTGAAAATCGTCTAGGGTACGTGCAATGACTCGTGGGAAGTTGTATCCATATAAGTCAGCATGTATGAGATTAGTCTCTAAATAAGTCTTGAATTCAGGAGATGTATATAGGTAAGAGGGGAATCGCCAATTAAAAGAGGTAGTTTTGGGAGACTGCAGATCCAATGTGAACCATGTGGGTGCATGGTCAGAGATGGCAATGTTTTCTACTTTTGAGTCGCCTACCCTGGAGAGCAGTGTATCAGAGAGCATCCAATAGTCAATTCGACTGGAGGTAGCATGTGGGTGCGAGAAGAACGTATATTCTCGGCCAACAGGATGTTGATGTCGCCAATGGTCTACCAAGTAAAATGAGGACGATAGAAATTGTAATGCGGCTGGTGTGGAATGTGTGTGGCCACTAGATGTATCAGATCTATCTAAAGATGGGTGAAGTGTGTGTCACACGCCATAGGCGGCATTCACCGCGCTTACCCCTGCGTGCCTGCTGGTCTGTGTTGCGGCCTCCGCCTTCGATGGTCCACGGGCTCCGGCGTCTGGCTGGCGCGGCTCCCGGCGGTTCCCCGGGGCAGGGGCGCCACCATGACACCCGGCATCACGTGGGTGGGGAGCAGGTGATGTCATCAGACTGTTCCGCCAATCCAGCGGAGGCGGGAGATTCAAAGGCAGACGCCGGGCATGAGCCTCGGCGCCTGAGTATCGTCTTTTCCCCTGAAGTGGACGCCAGTGCTCTTGTTCCCAGCGAATCTCTCTGCAGTCGTATCCCAGTGTCTCCGGCACTTCCAGGTGCCAGTTGCTGCACAGTTCCAGCGTATACAGCGGCTGGTGTGTTCCTCTGCAATCCAGTCACCAGTGCTTCTTGGAGTCAGCGTGGGCTGCGGGCTAAACGCCGCTCTCAAGTTCTACAAGTCATCAGAGTATTTAAACACCGTTCTCAAATTCTACAAGTCATCAGTGTCTTTAACCACCGCTCCCAAGTTTTGCAAGTTACCAGTGTCTTTAACCATCGCTCCCAAGTTTCGCAAGTTACCAGTGTCTTTAACCACCGCTCCCAAATTCTACAGTGTCTTTAATCATCGCTCTCAAGTCATACAAATCATCAGTGTCTTTAACCACCGTTCTCAAGTTCTACAGTGTCTTTAATTACCGCTCTCAAATCATACAAATCATCAGTGTCTTTAACCACCGCTCTCAAGTTCTATAAATCATCAGTATCTTTAGTCACCGCTCTCAAGTCATACAAATCATCAGTGTCTTTAACCACCGCTCACAAGTGTTTCAAATCATCAGAGTCTTTAACCACCGTTCACCAGTTCTTCAAATCATCAGTATCTTTAAAAACATTACTCACAAGTTCTTCAGTCACTATTATCTTGTACCAGCACTCACAAGTACTTCTTTTCCTGGAATCTTTAACATTGCTTACAAGTTCTCCTATAGGCCTGGACATTCCCCCCATACGTTCCTTCTCTGCTATGTGACATCGTGTTGCTCCCTTCCTGCAATAAAGTTCTTTAATATTTTCACCAAGCTTTACTGTCAGAGTCCTGTATGAGGAAGACCTATATCAAGCCATCCCTGTTCTGACCCAACTGTGGTTTCTCTCCCCTACCATCTGGAGAACCCCCGAGTTCACAACACCCCTAACCTAGGTCATTGACAGTATACTCAGGCCTCATGGACCCGGGGGATTGGAGCCTAGAGGCAAGTACCATCCAGGACTTGATTTCTCGAGTACAAAGTCAGGAAGCAGCACAGGGCCAGGTGATGCATTATCTCCAGGAATTATCTGGCCGGCTGGATCAAATTCAGACTTCTCTGGCTTCAGTAATACCGGCCCCAGCTCCAGTACCCGCTCCAGTGGTTGTCTCTAGTAATGTTCCATCCTCCTCTGGAACCAGGTCACGCCTTCAGCTCCCTACTCCTTCTCGCTATAATGGGAATCCAAAGAATTGCCGTGGTTTTCTCAATCAGTGCGAGGTACATTTTGAACTTCTTTCACATAACTTCCCTACTGATCGGTCCAAGGTGGCATACATTATTTCTTTGCTCGAGGGTTCAGCGTTGGATTGGGTGTCTCCGTTATGGGAGCGATCTGATCCATTGGTTTCTAGTTACACCAATTTCATTACGTCATTCCGGAGGATCTTTGATGAGCCCGGCAGGACGACCGCTGCCTCTGCAGACTTGCTTCGTGTCCGACAAGGCTCTCGTTCAGTGGGACAGTATGTGATTAATTTTCAGACCATAGCCTCAGAACTGAGCTGGAATAATGATGCCCTTCGGGCTGCCTTTTGGAACGGGCTCTCCGATCGTCTAAAGGATGAGTTGGTCACTAGAGATTTGCCGGATTCTTTAGAACAGTTGATCTCGCTCTGTGTAAAGGTGGATCTTCGCATGCAGGAACGAGGTGGCGAACGTAGTCGGTCAGATCGATCAAGGGTCCGATCTCTTCCGTCTAAGCAAACGGTTATTCCAAGTCCTGATGAACCCATGCAGATTAATCGATCTTGGCTGTCCCCGGAAGAACGTCAGCATCGTCGGTAGACTCTGCCTCTACTGTGGAGCCGCGGATCACTTTCTCAAGTTTTGCAAGTCTCGCCCGGGAAACGGGCAGTCCTAGCTTGTTCCGGAGGAGTCGAGCTAGGGGTTTCTTCTAAACCTTCTCTGCCAGTGGACTGTTTACTCTCCGTGTCTCTGTTCTCCGAGTCAATAGCCAAACCCGTTAAGGCTCTGCTGGACTCAGGGGCTGCAGGGAATTTTATTTCCCTTTCCTGTGCCCAGGATCTGGGTTTTCAGCTACGGTCGGTCGAACGACCTATTACGTTGACTGCTGTCAATGGTACCCAAATTTCTAACGGTCTGATTTCAAGTTGTACAGTACCAATCAAACTGCAAGTGGGAGCTCTGCATCAAGAACACCTGGAGTTCCTAGTGATTCGGGAGATGCCCCACGATCTGGTTCTTAGCCTTCCTTGGCTTAAACTTCACAACACTCATGTCGACTGGAGTTCGACACAAATAACATCTTGGAGTTTATTTTTGTCATTCAAATTGTCTCACCCCTGTCTATCCGCTCCGTGTTTCGTCCAAGTCAGATGAACCGCTCATTCCGGAGGCCTATCGGGAGTTTTCTGACGTGTTGTCGGAGCAAGCGGCCGATCAGCTACCACCGCATAGACCCTGGGATTGCCCCATTGAGCTCATTCCGGGGAAAATGCCACCTTGGGGTCACACTTATCCCTTATCATTGCCCGAGACCCAAGCTATGTCGGACTATATCAAGTCTAATCTGCAGAAAGGATTCATCCTCCTCTCTATCTCCCCGGCGGGGGTGGGTTTCTTTTTTGTGAAGAATAAGGACGGAGGGCTGGGACCATGTATTGACTATCGTGGTCTAAATGATGTCACCATTAAGAATAAGTATCCTTTGCCGCTCATTACGGAGCTTTTTGATAGAGTTCGCGGAGCCCGAGTTTTCACCAAGCTATATTTAAGGGGAGCTTATAATTTAATACGTATCCGACAGGGGGACGAATGGAAGACGGCCTTCAATACCAGGGACGGGCATTACGAGTATCTGGTAATGCCGTTTGGCCTCAGCAACGCCCCTGCCGTCTTCCAGGGATTCATTAACGAAGACTTTTGTGATATGCTATACCTAAGTGTAGTGGTATATTTAGATGACATTCTGATATTTTCTAAAAATCTCACAGAGCACAGAATACAGGTCAAAGAGGTACTTCTTCGATTGAAAGAGAATCATCTTTATGGCAAGATTTCCAAATGTACTTTTGAGGTTCCTTCTATTCCAATTCTTGGTTACATAATTTCGGGCACGGATCCAGAGAAACTCACTGCCATCCGGGACTGGACTCAGCCTCTTTCCTTGAAAGCGGTACAACGATTTCTGGGTTTTGCAAATTACTACCGGAAATTCATAAAGGGATTCTCTACCATCGTGGCACCTATTACTGCCCTAACCAAGAAGGGTTCTGACCCAAGTCATTGGTCCTCCGAAGCTGTAGCAGCGTTCGCTCAGTTAAAGGCAGCCTTTATGTCCACTCCAGTACTTCAACAACCACATTTTTCAAAACCATTCTTTTTGGAGGTTGATGCTTCCACGGTAGGCATAGGTGCCTTGCTTTCGCAGTACGCTCCAGATGGGAAGTTACATCCATGTGGTTTCCATTCTCGCAAATTCTCTCCTGCGAAACAGAATTACACCATTGGAGACAAAGAGCTTTTGGCAATAAAATCTGCCTTGGAGGAATGGAGATATCTTTTGGAAGGTGCTAAACACCTAATTACAATTTTCACTGATCATAAGAATTTGCTGTACCTCAAGACGGCCCAGTGCTTGAATCCTCGTCAAGCTAGATGGGCGCTCTTCTTTACTCGGTTTTCGTTTGTTATTAAGTACCGGGCTGGGACTTTAACACCAAGGCTGATGCTTTATCCCGTTCCTTAACAGCTTCGGATGAGGAGAATTCCATTGAGAAGGCTTTCTCAGTCCAGTTTCTATGTCTGCGGCTCCCACGACTCTGGGTCCTCCTCCTGGGAGAATGTCTGTGCCAGCTAAATTTCGACCAAGGCTGTTGCAGTGTGCTCATATTTCCAAGTTTTCCGGTCATCCTGGAGTTCAAAAGATGTGGGAGTTTCTACGAAGGTCTTACTGGTGGGACACTAGTATTCAAGATTATGTCAACTCATGTCCTCAGTGTGCTCAACACAAAATTCTTCGTTTGCCTCCTGCGGGGTTGTTGCATCCACTGTCCATTCCTCAGAGGCCTTGGACCCATATCTCTATGGACTTTGTCACTGAATTGCCCCTCTCCAAGGGTCACAATACTCTCTGGGTAATTATCGACCATTTCTCTAAGATGGCACATTTTGTACCTTTGACCGGGTTACCATCAGCTCCCAAGTTGGCTTTGTTATTTATCCGAGAACATTTCCGCCTGCACGGCTTACCTCAGGAAATCGTCTCTGACCGGGGAGTACAATTCACTGCAAGATTTTGGAGAGCTCTCTGTACGGCCTTACAAATAAAACTCAAGTTTTCATCCGCTTACCATCCACAAACCAATGGGCAAACTGAACGCGTCAATCAAGATTTAGAGACTTTTCTCCATGTTTATCTTTCTCCCTCACAAGATGATTGGGTGGAACTGTTGCCATGGGCCGAGTTTGCCCATAATCATCTGTACTCTTCGACTGGTGAGTCCCCATTTTTCATTAATTATGGGTTCCATCCTCAAGTTCCTGAATTACCCATTTGTCCTCCGGAGGATGTTCCTGCTGCAGCCTCTACTCTTCGGCACTTCAGCCAAATTTGGAGTCGAGTTCATGCTAATCTCAAGGGAGTCTCCGGCCGCTATAAGTTCTTTGCGGATAGGAAGCGACGAGCAGCTCCCCAATACAAGGTTGGTGACAGGGTATGGCAGGGCCGAAACTAGGATTTTCGGCACCCGGGGCGAGGCAGTAGTTTGCCGCCCCCCCCCCCCCCATACAAAAAACAATAAATCCAAATTACGCCACACATTATATTACACAATAGAACCCCTTATTCACAATATACTGCACATTAGTATCCCATATACATATTGTGCTACACAGCAGTAATGCGTGCAGGCAGGGGTGGATCTAGATTATTGTTTTAGGGGGGTTGAACAGTTAATCCTGACAGTGCGATCAGCGCAGCAACTAATGGAGCAGTGGTGGTTTAAGAAATGTGTGTGTGTGTGTGTGTGTGTGTGTGTGTTTGTGTGTTTGTGTGTGTATGTATATCTATATATCTATATATCTGTTAAAAGGCGGCGCTATTAGACGCACTGCCTGAGGGCAGCACAACTGGAGAACACTTGGCGAAGTATTCTATGTGTGAGCATGTGAGTGCCGGTATAACAGAGAGAGAGAGAGACTGCATCATACAGAATATATTAAATTAGCTTTAAAAAAGAAAGTTAGTGAATTAAAAAAAAATCCCACTGCATAGAGCCATCTAATGACCCTAATAAGCACTAGAGATGTTTGCAGCTACAGGTATAGACAGTATGCAGATACTGATAGAGGACCCATATAATAGCACTGTACATACATGGTTTACGTCTGTAGGATAGGAGACTGCTGTCTGTGATGTGGGCTGTGCTGCTACAGAGAGCTTCATAGGACATCCTCCTGCACGCTGTCAGTGTGATATATGCTGCTGCTGCTGGCCGGGATCTGGCACGCTCACTATACGCTGCTCTGCAGTCGATTGATCTAGACTGCAGCAGACAGCATAATGGATCCGTAAATCTCTGATGCCGGCAAAGGAGAAAGCAGAGATTTCAGACAGCGGGGATTTACTGCAGCTGTCTGAGGGTGCTGAATTGGAATCTCGCGCCCATACAAATCCGGCGCCAAGGGCGTATGCCCCCCTAGCCCCCCTCTAGTTACGGCCCTGGGTATGGCTTTCCACTTGCAACCTCCGGTTAAGGGTGCCCACTATGAAGTTCGCCCCAAAGTTTATTGGTCCTTACCCCGTGTTACAAGTCCTGAACCCGGTTGTCTGCAAATTGGGAATGCCTTCCCACCTCCGAATACCAAACTCCTTTCATGTCTCTCTCCTTTGCCCCCTTATTTTAAACCGGTTCCATTTAAAGTCCCCGAGGCCAACCTCTGCAGAGTCTGAAGCTGGAACGGACTTTGAAATCAAAGCTATTCTTGACTCTTGTTATCTTCACAAGAATCTACAGTATTTGGTGGAGTGGAAAGGTTTTGGCCCCGAGGAGAGGAGCTGGGTCAAGGCTACTGAAGTTATGGCTCCCCGACTGGTGCGGATTTTCCATTCCAGACATCCAACAAAACATGGAAAGTGTCCGGGGGCCACTCCTGGAGGAGGGAGTACTGTCACACACCATAGGCGGCATTCACCGCGCTTACCCCAGCTTGCCTGCTGGTCTGTGTTGCGGCCTCCGCCTTCGATGGTCCACGGGCTCCGGCGTCTGGCTGGCGCGGCTCCCGGCGGTTTCCTGGGGCAGGGGCGCCGCCATGACACCCGGCATCACGTGGGCGGGGAGCAGGTGATGTCATCAGACTGTTCTGCCAATCCAGCGGAGGCGGGAGATTCAAAGGCAGACGCAAGGCAGAGCCTCGGCGCCTGAGTATCGTCTTTTCCCGTGAAGTGGACGCCAGTGCTCTTGTTCCCAGCGAATCTCTCTGCAGTCGTATCCCAGTGTCTCCGGCACTTCCAGGTGCCAGTTGCTGCACAGTTCCAGCGTATACAGCGGCTGGTGTGTTCCTCTGCAATCCAGTCACCAGTGCTTCTTGGAGTCAGCGTGGGCTGTGGGCTAAACGCCGCTCTCAAGTTCTACAAGTCATCAGAGTCTTTAAACACCATTCTCAAATTCTACAAGTCACCAGTGTCTTTAACCACCGCTCCCAAGTTTTGCAAGTTACCAGTGTCTTTAACCACCTCTCCCAAGTTTCGCAAGTTACCAGTGTCTTTAACCACCGCTCCCAAGTTCTACGGTGTCTTTAATCATCGCTCTCAAGTCACACAAATCATCAGTGTCTTTAACCACCGTTATCAAGTTCTACAGTGTCTTTAATCACCGCTCTCAAATAATACAAATCATCAGTGTCTTTAACCACCGCTCTCAAGTTCTATAAATCATCAGTATCTTTAGTCACCGCTCTCAAGTCATACAAATCATCAGTGTCTTTAACCACCGCTCACAAGTGTTTCAAATCATCAGAGTCTTTAACCACCGTTCACCAGTTCTTCAAATCATCAGTATCTTTAAAAACATTACTCACGAGTTCTTCAGTCACTATTATCTTATACCAACACTCACAAGTACTTCTTTTCCTGGAATCTTTACCATTGCTTACAAGTTCTCCTATAGGCCTGGACATTCCACCCATACGTTCCTTCTCTGCTATGTGACATCGTGTTGCTCCCTTCCTGCAATAAAGTTCTTTAATATTTTCACCAAGCTTTACTGTCAGAGTCCTGTATGAGGAAGACCTATATCAAGCCATCCCTGTTCCGACCCAACTGTGGTTCCTCTCCCCTACCATCGGGAGAACCCCCGAGTTCACAACACCCCCAATCTAGGTCATTGACAGTGTGGAATTAAAATCTCCCCCAATTATTAGCCTGCCCTCAGCCCAGTCCTGAAGTCGGACATAGATATCCGTGAAGAAAGCGTTATGTTCTGAATTAGGTCCATATAAAGTCACCAGGGTATAAAGTTCCCCTTCCAATTGTAATTTTATGAACAAAAACTGGCCTTCGTCGTCAGTACGAGTATCTAATATAGTATATCTGAGAGATTTGTGAAATATAATTAACACACTCCTTTTTTTTGAGGTAAACGAGGCTGATTTATAGTCTTGGAACCAGTTGTCCCTCAGGACATTAGGGTCTCCTAATTTCCAATGCGTCTCTTGTAACATCGCAACATCAGGCCGTAGACGCTTAAGGTGCTGCAATATCTTCTTACGCTTAATCGGGGAATTTAAGCCTTCAACGTTCCAAGTAAGGAACTTGAGGCTTGTCTTAGTCACCGAAGACACCGCCATTTTAAACAAAGATCAACCAATACCTGTCCTGTCGGACATACAAAACATTAATATATTAAACCATGTGGCTCCCCCTATCCCAGCAAGTAGGGAGGTCCAACTATTGTAAATACTGATTAAACTATACCATGTGATCAGTAGGAAAAACTGTTGTATGCAATATATAGTGGCGTGTCCATTTTCTAACGTTTTTGTTTGAACCCAAAACAGTGGTCCAAAGAACACTTTATAAACCATAAATATAAGTCTATCTAAATAAACATAAAAGGGAGGGAGAAGAAAGGGGATTAGGGTTAAGATGAGAGGGAAAAGGTGGAGGAGGGGGGGTTGGGGTATCCAGGGACAGTCAGTTCCACAAACATACTGTGCAGCAATAATCATAAAATAAGGCAATTTGTAATCAGCCATACATTACCAAACATGAAAGCAGTAAGAAGGATGAGTTATATGTTAAGTCCATGGGAAGACATGTTATAAGTCTCTGTCTCTGTAGGCCGGCGAGGACGGACCTCTTAATGATTCCGCAAACGTCTTGGCTGCTGAAGAGGTGTCGAACAGATACGTTTTCCCATTATCTTGAGCACGAAGTTTTGCTGGATAAAGCAGGGCAAAACGGATTCCCTCTTCAAATAGGATTTTGCAAGCTGGGGAGAATTCCCGCCGTCTCATGGCTACATTATACGAAAGGTCTTGAAACAGAAGCAACTTATCGCCGTGATAGGCGAGGCCTTGAGCTTTACGGTATGCTTCCATCATCTTGACCTTATCTGTGTAGTTAAGAAATTTGAATATAACTGGCCGGGGTCTGCGGCGGTCCGCCTGGAAGTCAGGACCAATTCGGTGAGCACGCTCAATCATCATGGATTCGCCTTCCGTCAAACAGCCGAGTTCCGTCGGTAGCCAGGTTGAAACCAAGGACATCAGCTCCCGAGGTTTAACGGATTCTGGCAGGCCAATCAGCCGGAGGTTATTTCGACGATTACGATTTTCTAAATCTTCGAGTTTTTCTTGTATTGCAGAAATAGTGGATGTTTGGCTATCGACGACAGAAAGTGTCACCGTCAGATCATCTTCCAAGTTCGAGACACGTTGTTCGGCCTCTTCCAGCCCGGAGCTGTGCTCTTTTAGCTGCGTCATGGTAGAATCAATGGCGTCTTTCAGACCAGCGAGTTTCTTATCCAACAGCGGTGAGAGGATGTCAGAGATTTCCTGCGCCCTGGTCACTGCGTCTGTCGTATATCTCGAGGGGTCCGGTACACTGTCCAAGACATTGGTATTGGGTGAAGGAGGCAGAGAACATGCGTGCATAGAGGCCGAAGCCCTAGTCTCCTTAGTTTTCGCCGGTGCGGATCCGCAACCCCCTCGCTGAGACTTCGCCACGTATTTATCCATGATAATAAAAAGAGGTTGCTTCGTGCCACGATGAGAAAGTAGGGGAAATCGGTTATCCTGCCCTGCAGGGAGTATTATGTCTGTTGAGTTACAAATACGCGTCCACTGTTGATGAAAAGATGGCACGTCAAATCAAATGATAGCCTCCGGCAGCACCAGTCTCCAGCAGCCCCCGGCAATGTGGTTCGATGGCCCCCTGAGGTACCCTGTTACTTGGGGTGTCATCCCGGAGCAGGGGCAGTCGCTCTATGCAGGTGTCTGTGTGTGCCTTAATAATCACTCCCCGGTAGCAAAGGGTGTTAGGGCAGCGGAGCTGGGGCCCTCCACAGATAACTGTGATATGCAGAGATGGGCTGAGCAATTTTCATGTGGTAGGGTCGTAATGTATGGGCTGCGTGAGGCCAGTTATGAAAGAGGCCCTGTCTCCGGCGGTGTCAGGCCGCAAGCACTCTGCCAGGGAAGCGTGGTCCAGCGGAGGCCTTAGTTTCTGCAGGGGGGAGGGGGGGATCCTGCACTCACCCGCACACTGGTATCTATTCTCCTGCGGCCAGAGCCTGGCAACACCCTCCGGTGTTGATTGGGGTGTGTGAGTGTTGGGAGTCCGCCACAGGTGTCAGCGCTGTCTGTCCTGGAGCGCGGTTGAAGCGGGGAATAGGACGAATGGGACGCCCGGCCACTCACAAGATGGCGGCCGCGGGCAGCATGCGCCACACTTGGCGCCCGAAAACCGGGGAAAAGAGTTGGTGGGGAGCCGGGGAGGTAATGCCCTCTTGCCCACCGCTATCTCCGCTGGGAAATGAGGTGTAAGGTCAGTCCAGGGCTCAGTGCACACCCCGCGATTCAGGTGCTTTTTAGCGGGGGCACGGAGAGCTTACCTAAAATGCGGCCGTGCTGCAGGCCAGCCCACCGGAAGTCTGGCTTTAACTATCTTATCATCTTGTATGTTTTCTGCCTCAAGCTCAATGAGCTTGCTTAGCTCATTATCATCATCACTGTTTTGCTGAAATGATGATAGTTTTGCAGACATGTTTATTTTAATTTGTTTGTCAAAAGTTTTATCAAAAAAAGCGAAAGCAACTTGCTCTAGGTTCAAATACCACAAATGATTTATAAGTTTAGACAATGCCACCTTTGAACTGTCTCCATCAATTTTTTCATAATTAATTAAGGTTTTAAACAACTGCAAACAAGAAATATAGTATTTAAAAAATATATACATTTAAAAAAAACTTGAATTGGAACATTACTTTGATGGGTTTGAATGTGAAAACTTCAAAGAACGACAAAAGCATAGTTGAAAAGAGATTTCATCAAGTTTATAGCAAATTTTTTTTTTTTTTAAAGTACATTTTTTCCGGGACCGGACCACGAAAACCCATATATCTTCAGATCTGTACAGTATGTCTGTCAAACAAGTTGTGAGAGTGAAAATTGAACCCAGGAACAGTCTCTAAATGAATATGTTTCTAGGATAAACCTTTCTAATTTTATAGCGGAACAAATGCCCCCCCCCCCCCCCCTTGTACACACATCGCTTGCTTTAGTAGCCTTGTATACAAATAGCATTCAGTAATTCCAAATATATATATATATATATATATAACATTTTGTAAAACAGCTAAAACTGGAACTTTATATATGAAGTGGTAATAATTAGCAAAAATCTTGAAAAAGATACTTTTTATAAGATATATTTAGATCTTTTCCAACATAAACACAGTCATGTCTTGCATTTATAGAACTTATTAAAGTATCCAACCTTATGCACATATGACGGGACACTTCAAAGTAAGCCAGCATTACATACTATTTGTAGGTGGAACGACTCAAGGGGATGCATTCAGCATCCTGGCTATCAGGTTGTTGGTGATCATGTGACTGGGGCCGGAATGCCAACACCACTCAAGAGATCAGTGCCGGATCATTGACAGCCAACATCCTGAAGGTGAATATTGGGGTTCAGGGTTAGGGCTGGGTAAGAGGGTGTTAGCCATAGCTGCCATCCAGCTATCACCTCTCGAGGATTAGGGTATGGGAGAGAGGGGAGGGTGTAGAAATACTTTTCCCCTCTGGTGTCAGGATCTGCAGTGTTGGGATGCTGTCATCGATCATGTGACCACCGGCATCCCAACCACCGAGATTTAGTATGTATTCTGACTTAATGTGCAGTATCAGCACAGAGCCTGCAAATAATTACTCACGTGAGTTTCTCAATGGTATAACTCCTGTGTTTATATTCTCTGCATGATGTTAATATTGTACAGTAACTCAAAAAGTGTTTCATTGGCAAAACATCATTGTTTATATTCTCTGCATAAGAAATGCAGATAGACACTTGGGTTAGTTTCTACCAAATATCACAAATGTCTTTTGTTATCACTAAGAGATATTTCCAGGATTTTCTGTTGCTGGCTGGATCAGGGGCACTTTGCACACGCACAGGAAAGGCCCACGGGAAGGGTTCTTTAAAAGTTCACCCCACTAGTCTCAAAGGTTTTAATTAGACATAGTGTTAACTCTTTAAAAAAAAACCTAAGGGGGTTATGAAACTGCATTTCCTATCCTATGTACAGACCCTTACCGATAGAGAAAGTACCCTACTCTATGGGGTATCCCCTTTATGTGGTACCACAGATTGTTTTATTTTACATTATATTTTGGTGATTACCGAAAGCTATCTGTATACAAACAGATTGAGGATTATTAAAAATCCATTATATAAACCAATGATAAAAGTTGGAAAGGGACAAAGAAGATTATGAGATGGACAAAGTCAGAACATATAATAGGAAGAGGAGGAATTCTTCTAGATCCCTTAATCAGAGATCTAGAAGAAAATCCACTCATAGAAATACTGTAGAAGTTTCTCAAGAAATAGAATTAGTAATCTCTCAAAATAAAAAATTGAAAGGAATAAAAGGGATTCTAATAGGCAAACAAGTAAGAAGGAACCTCATGGGTTCATACATAAGAACAGGTACAGATGAAGCCATGCTCAAACATCCTGTGGCTCAGCCACACAGGCACACGAACCGGTGCGAGTTAGTATGCCGAGCTGCAGCTATGCCACCCATGTATTCCTATGGGTGCACGTACTTAGATGCATGCACACATCCTAGTCACGGGCATACTTGTCGTGCCTGGATTGGCACAAATACACCAAGCTCCAGGATGGATGAGAGTGGCTACATCTGTATGAATGTTTAAAACAGGGATGACTTTTGGCCAGAAATTATTGAGGAAGGGGGAGCCAGACCCAAAAGATAGTTGCAGCTCCAAAAACACTGTAGGAATGTTTTTTTAGGGAAAAGTCTCCTAAAGTACAATCTATCAAACAAAAGCAGACTGGGGAGTTCAAAAAGGGAAAGCTAAAGAGATCCTGAGGTTGTAGAGGAGGAAGAACAAGGATGGGGAAAACATTCAAGAAATTTGTATCTACATTAGGTGTATTTAATCTATCATCTAGAAATCTAAACACTACAGAAAATAAATTACTTAATAAGGCCTAAAAATATGCGCCTGACAAAAAACCCCAAATGTTAATTTAAATAGATTCGCCAGAAATTTATGCAGAAAAGTATACTTTGCTATGAAACATCTGAAAGATAAAAATAAGAATGAGGATGTAGTCCCATTATTGCTATATGAGGACAAAGAAGCTTTACATTAGCTTGAGGTGCTGGATTCTGAGGGATGTGTTGATAAAAAATCCATTGTACAAATATATGATATGGGAGGTACCATTAAAAATTACAAATGTTAAAAAAGAAATCAGACTTTTACCCTCTACAAGATCCATGTGTTGAAGGTTTTTATAGAACTACAGTAAAATGTGCGATTTTAGAAACGTATGTGAAAAAGCAGAAAAAGTCCCCTTGAGGAACAATATCACGAATGATGAAAGACCGTCTCTAAAGTCTTCGATTTCAGATGAGAACATCATTTAAAAAATGGCAGATAAAGGAGTAGGTGTAGTTCTCCAAAACACTTGTGATTATTTAAAAGAAGCACAATTACAGATGGAAACACTTATTTCTATGAAGTTCAGATGAGAACATAATTATACAAATGGCAGATAAAGGAGGAGGTGTAGTCCTCCAGAAGACTTATGATTATTTAAAAGAAGCACAATTACAGTTGTAAAACACTTTATTCTATGAAGAACTCCCTCATTATCCTACAGTGAATCTCTAAAGAAACTTAAACTCATGTTGGATGAGGCCCTGGTGCAGCTAGTGCAATTTTTAGGGAAAAAAGTTCCCAATTACTATCACCTCCCTAAAATACACAAGTCACTTGAATCACCCCCTGGTCACCCCATATTTTTGGGATTAGGGTCTATTACTTCTAATGTATCACATTCTGTTGATGCACATTTACAAAGTCATGTTGTTGCTCTTAAATCCTATATTAAAGAAACTTAAACTCATGATGGATGAGGCCCTGCTGCAAGCAGTCCAATTTTTAGGGAAAAAATCCCAATTTACTATAACCTCCTTAAAATACATAAGTCACTTGAATCACCCCCTGGTCACCCCATAATTTTGGGAATAGGGTCTATTACTTCTAATATATCCCATTCTGTTGATGGACATTTACAAGGTCATGTTGTTGCTCTTAAATTGCTTTTAAAACTTGATATAAAGGATGACATTCACAATGGGACTGTTAATACTGTGAGTCTTGGTAGAAATTGCATGCAGGGGTAAGGGAAATAAAAAGCTACTAATAGGGTTATGCTACAGGCCGCCTGATATTAATGTGTCTGATGAGGAATTGTTATTGAAGCAAATTGAAAAAGTGGCAGGATTAGGAGACCTAATAGTGTTGGGTGACTTTAACTATCCAGAGATTAATTGGACAAATGACTCATGTGATACTGCTAGGGGTAATAGGTTTTTAAACACACTAAATGATCACTACTCACTTCAATTAATTGAACCAACTAGGTACAATGCAATCTTAGACCTGGTACTAACAAACAATGGGGAATTGATATTGAATATTACAGTAGGGGAACCCATGGGAAACAGCAACTACAATATGGTCACATTCAATATCAGTATTTACAAACAGCCCTTCATAGGCTTAACTAAGACTCTAAACTTTAGCAAAGCCAACTTTGCCATGACGAGGGAAGCTTTAAGGGACATTGACTGGGATATTTTGTTTCAAGGCAAGAATACCACAGAGAAATGGGATGTATTAAAAATGATGCTTGCTAGTTATACTCATAATTTCATTCCCATGGGCAGCAAATGAAGGAGTAATAATCCAAACCAATGTGGCTTAACAAAAAGATTAAGGAATTAATGATCAAAGAGAGGCAAGCATTCAAAAAGTATAAATCAGATGGGAAGGCGGAGTCTGGGCAGTACTATAAGGATTGTAACAAAATATGCAAAAAAGAAATCAGAGCGTCTAAAATAGAAACAGAAAAGCTAATAGCAAAGGAAATTATATCAACTCCCAAAAAGTTTTTTAAATACATTAGCAGCAAAAGAATTAAGAAAAAGAGTATAGGCCACTTAAAAGGCAAGTTGGGTGTCATAATCAAAGACGACATTGACATAGCAGAAGAATTAAACAAGTTTTTCCCATCAGTATTCACAAGGAGGACCAGATGGCGGGATTGACGTATAACCTCAGCAATAAGAATGTCTACTGCAAAGTGCTTATTTAAGTGAGGAAGAAGTCTCTGACATATTAAAAAAAAAATAAGATTAATAAATCACCTGGTCCTGATGGAATTCACCCAAGGGTTTGCATGGAGCTATACTCCAAATTAGCAAGACCCCTATATTTGATTTCCATAGGCTCGCTTATATCAGGCATAGTTCCCAAAGACTGGTGTTTAGCAGAAGTAGTGCCAATATTTAAAAAGGGAAACAAATCTGAACCAGGTAATTATAGACCAGCAAGTCTTACATCTATAGTGGGGAAAGTAATGGATGGTATTTTAAGGGATAGAATACAGGAGTTATTAATAGGAACAAGTATGGGTTTGTGAAGGATAAATTATGTTAAACTAACTTAATAGGCTTTTATGAAACAGTTAGTGTAAACCTAGATCAGGGTAAAGAGGTGGATGTAATCTTTTTAGACTTTGCAAAACTTTCGATACAGTACCTCACATGAGTCTAATCTACAAGTTAAGAGAACTTGGGCTAGGGAACACATTATGCACTTGGGTGAGTAATTGGTTGGATAAAAGGGAGCAGCGAGTGGTGGTAAATTAAACTTTTTCAAAATGGACTGAGGTACTCAGTGGAGTGTCACAGGGGTCTGTACTTGGACCACTATTGTTCAACATTTTCATAAATGATCTATCAACAGGTCTAGAGAGCATAGTGTAAATTTTTGTAGATGGTACCAAATTATGTAAGCTTATAAATTCGGTGGAGGATGCCGAGTCTCTTCAGAACGACTTATTTAAACTGGAAGCAGGGTTTCAAAATGGAGAATGAGGTTCAATATAGACAAATGTAAGGTAATGCACTTCGGTAGCAAGAACAAGAACACTACCTACATACTAAATGGGGAGAAATTAGGGGATTCTGTACTGGAAAAAGATGTTGGTGTTCACATATATAACAAACATAACAGTAGTACCCAAAGCAGGAGTGCAGCAAAAAAGGCAAACAAGGTATTAGCAAGCATTAAGCATTTTGATGCAAGGGATGAGAGTGTTATACTCCCATTATATAAATCCCTAGTGAGGCCACATCTCGAATACTGTGCACAATTATTGGCACCATACTATGAAAAGGATATCCTGGAACTAGAAAAGGTTCCGAGATGGTCGACCAAATTGCTAAAGGGGATGGAGACTCTAGAATATGAGGAAAGGCTTGCTAGGCCAGGCATGTTTACACTGGAAAAAAGGAGATTAAGAGGGAACATGATTAACATTTACAAATATATAAGAGATCAATACTCAGAGCTAGCGGGGGGTCTGTTTTTGGTAAGATCAACAAAAAGGACACATAAACACCTACTTAGGTTAGAGGAGAGGAGATTTCGCACACAAAGACTAAAAGGTTTCTTCACAGTACGGACAATGCGTATTTGGAATTCCCTGCCTGAGAGAGTAGTAATGGCGGACTCATCATTACATTTAAGAATGGGCTTGATAAATTCCTAATAGACAACGATATACAGGGTTATGGTGGGTAAATCATGTACTATAGTAATAAAAAACTGAGTATTTTAGTTTACGGCTAAACATTCACCACAGTTAAAATTAGTCTTAATAATATTTCATTGTAGGAGACCACTAACAGGTTGAACTCGATGGACAAATTGTCTTTTTTTCAACCTCAGAAACTATGTTACTATAAATCCTATATTAAAGAAACTACACATTTTTTTATATGATCAAAAACATCAAATGGAAGGAAATATTTAAGTTCCTTGCATGTGATGTGGAATCTTTATATTTCAACATTCCGTTTGCCTCTGGGGCTTCCTTATATCCCCAACCAACATTGGTGCCTGTGTGCGGCAATCACCATACACTTGCTGATAAAAATCACACATTACCCTTCCCTATTAATGGTAGAGGCAGAGACTGCCAGTGACAAATCATTATACAGTGACTTATAAACGTTGGAGCCTTTCCTTTGAGCCCCAGTTCTAACTGCTAGAATGTGCAATATGTATCATCATATGACACCTTTCAGCTGTGAATGGACTGCTTACTTTTTGATTTGCTGACTGAATAGTACATTTAATGATTTATTCAACGATTACTGTATCTGCTGAACTGCAACTCTGCCATTTTTTAATAGTATTAATTCACAAATTTTTAGCCGAATACAATTTCATTTTCATGCCCTTGAGACATTGAATTTTGTCCACCTGCATAGCCATTTTGTTATTATTATCCATATGTGTTTTGGGAAGATTATTATTATTGTTATTATTATTATTATTATTATTAAAATTTGTAATGATAGAAAATACATATGTTATACTGCATTCAAAACAGCAGCCTTTATGAGCACTCCCACATCCTTTTATATATCAGTTTCTGTATACAAGGCTACTGAAAGTTCTAAAGCAGACTTTATACAGTAAAAGAACAGGATATGGTTATTAAATCATATAAATCATTTATAGATAGTTTTAACCTTCAGTATTCAGCACCATTGCTCAAATGCTTTCCTATATATGATTTTCAATGACTCACTTATATCAGGCATGGTCAGCAAAGACTGGCGTATAGCATAAGTAGTGCCAATATTTAAAAAGGGAAGTAAATCTGAACCGGGTAATTATAGACCAGTAAGTCTTACATCTATAGTGGGGAAAGTACTGGAAGTTATTTTACATTAAAAATGCTAGCTTCAAACATAACGAAATACAGGTTGAGTATCCCATATCCAAATATTCCGAAATACGGAATATTCTGAAATACGGACTTTTTTGCGTGAGAGTGAGGTAGTGAAACCTTTGTTTTCTCATGGCTCAATGTACACAAACTTTGTTTAATACACAAAGTTATTAAAAATATTGTATTAAATGACCTTCAGGCTGTGTGTATAAGGTGTATATGAAACATAAATGAATTGTGTGAATGTACACACACTTTGTTTAATGCACAAAGTTATAAAAAATATTGGCTAAAATTAACTTCAGGCTGTCTGTATAAGGTGTATATGTAACATAAATGCATTCTGTGCTTAGATTTAGGTCCCATCACCATGATATCTCATTATGGTATGCAATTATTCCAAAATGCGGAAAAATCCCATATCCAAAAATACCTCTGGTCCCAAGCATTTTGGATAAGGGAGACTCAACCTGTATTGAAAATAACAGAAGAAAAATGTAAAATGAATATTAAAGAAACAATGCCCCAGAGAAACATACAATATATCAACATAATAAAGTGGTTTATTTATGTTGCAGCTAATCCTATATAGTAAAAGACTGATGTTGCGTCTCACCTCTATGGGAGAAATTCAAGTGTGGGGCCCTGGGCAACCACCCCAGCTGCCGTGCTAGAGGCAAATATGACTGCATACAATAAGGATATTTCTGTACATGTAGAAAGTATACCACTGTGCATTTTTATTAAAAATAAACACAATCTCCATGTACCAGTAACTGTGACTGTTATATCTTTTGTGCTAGCAATATGGTCCTTCCTCACGGTCCTCACACCTCGAAGTGGCAACACCTCACTGTAACAGAAATAATAAATGCATCACACATTTAGCACACCTGGGGAAGAAGAACCTAAAGGAGCCAGCCTATGTGTTGAGGTTGCACATGATCTGGTAACAGGGTCACTCTCTTGATGTGGAAGATGTAGTGAGACAAAACCATGCTGGTTGTCCTCTCCCAGTGTGTCTCAAAAACTGCCAGCAAGGATACTTGCAAAAAAAACAATACATAACCATATGCATCTACTTCTGTATATCTGTATATACCAGTTACCAGCCCATAAAAATGACCGAACAACATTACAGTAATGTTAGCACTGGCGGCTGTGCATGCCTAAATGGATCAATACTTGAATTGCTCCTTTGGTTGCCATCTACAGTGTATACTGAAGAGTTTTCGGCACAGTCGGGAACCTTGTGAACAAACTGCGTAGGAGTCTACTGCCTCAAAATGTGAAAAAGATGATGTTCATCAAAATTAACTGAAAATTCCATGAGGAGGGCCATTCCCGGCAATTCCGTCAAAGTACGGAAACTTCTGTAATGGTAGAATCCAGCTGGGATGCATTAATATGGTGTGAGGATGATGTACATACTGCTGAGGGTGAGGATGGTAATGATGATGACATCTAGCCACTGTAGAGCTGTTGCCATTCGCTGATTGATATCTTGTTTTGTGGGGCCCCAAACAAACCAAACACTTCAGCCACAAAAGTGGCAGTCCCTGTCACTAAAGTGCTTGGTTTGTTAAAGTGTGCATGTCCTTTTTAATATCCAACATAAGGGTGGGTGGGTGCCTATCCACAAGAATGTAAGTGAGCACAATAGTTTAGGAATGTTATTACAGGAGTCTATTAGAACCCCTGCACAACCTCACCCAGGGTTGGACTAGACACAGGGGAAACCGCATGTAGATCCCGCCTCCCACTGTAGAGATCATATGTTATCTTATACTGCACAGGACCATGGTGTATTTTCCACATTGTATTTCTTTTATTAATCTGGTACATTATCATGCATGCAGTACCAGTATTTACTGTATATATTTATCAAGGGGGCCAGAATATGCACCCTATAATGGTTAGCCAAAATGCACAAGACTGGCCCCACCCCTAAACATGGGCTCCTTCAAATACATTGCCCCAATGGGCCCTTCAGGCCCCATTCTGACACTGACCTCACCCTCCTTGCAATATGTATATCAAATATATTTCAATACAGTGAAAGATGGGACAAAATTCCTTACTGATTTAGTTATAACTTTAGGACACGAATTGAGAGGGTACAGCTGTTCCTTAGAACAACAAATCCCACTGCACTCACACAACCACCACAACATGCAGTAGACCAGTCTCAGCTTACTGGGATCCAACCAGTTGCAACAGCAGCTTGATTGGTAGAAAAGAGTCCAGACATTGTTTTGGGAAGCACTTTTTTCTTGTATGTGCCCCATTTAGCTGGCATATCACTAAATAGTACTATAGAAAAAGAACAACTGCACAGGATACTGTATCTTGACACTCTCTTTGGTGTTATGTTATTCAATTTGAATATGAAGAGTTGCTACCTATTACCATAGTGTATATAATCAAAAGAACAGAATATTGCTACATTGTTAAAAGCATATTGTAAAATTTATAAAAGGGAAACTAGAGCTCCCAGTCTCTAGTAACAATACAAAAATGTGTTGCAATTAATCCTACTACCCTAATGCCTT
The DNA here is from genome assembly GCF_028390025.1 of Pseudophryne corroboree. Taxonomy (NCBI): domain Eukaryota; kingdom Metazoa; phylum Chordata; class Amphibia; order Anura; family Myobatrachidae; genus Pseudophryne; species Pseudophryne corroboree. Next base: position 524,477,590 of record NC_086445.1, on the reverse strand, counting down.
TTTCCCCAAGGTGAGTTTCAAGACACTCAAAGAGTGTAAGAAGAGCATGAGTGTTTGCAGGTAACAACAACAAACTCCACAAATGGGAATGGTACTTTCTGACTCCTTTGGGGTTGATGATATAAATGTATAGATGTCAGACAGCTACCTTTACCATATGCTGTGTACAGTAGTTGTCAGAAATAAAAGCACTCACAATAGAATGTGAAATAACAAAAGGACAACAGTGAACATACGTGCTTCAGATATGCACTGTGGCAGATTAAATCACAGTATGACCAGAACCCTGGTCTTCCAGCGCATCTGAAATACTCACATAGCTGCTTCCAATAATGGATAATAGAAGTCAGGATAGACAATGGAAGCAACTTTGTTGCAAGATACAAAAATATACTGTATATACTGTAAATCAGATATTCCTAACCTCAGTCCTCAAAGCACACTAACAATCCATGTTTTACTGATATCCATGCTTAAGCACAGGTGACTTAATTAGTAACTCAGTTATTTTGGTTTAACTATCTGTGCTGAAGCCTGGATATCACTAAAACCTGCATTTATGGGCCTTGATAACCAAGGTTGAGAATACCTGCTGCAAATAAACAGAATATGTAATTATAAGTATGGAAATAGATACATGGGTATGCAACAGCAACAAAGCCATAAAGATAGCTGCAAAAGAACAAAGACACAAACACACCGCTGTCAGTATATTGTCCGTCTGTTTTCAGCAGGGAGAGGTAGGAAAAAAAACACACAGTAGTGTGTTGATTCACATATACCCAGAAGGAGCAAAAAAACATGTTTCTGTTCTAACGTCTTATCTATGTCTATGTTCTTTTGCAGTTGTCTGTGTTTTCTGATTGAGGGGCAATTTCTGGCTTTATTGTTTTTGCATTATCAAGTATCAATATCCATACTTATACTGAAATACTGTAATTTGTACACTGTGTAAGATTAGAAATTTCCTCACTTCAAATTGTACACACATAGCACATGATAAACAAGTGTAACAGTTAATTAAAGTACAGATATAGCCAGTTTCATCTCTCCTGTGAATACATTGTCTATAGGCCGTAGTGCACATTTCTGCAAATGCCTGTATATGGATGCAGTACTCGCAAAAATCTAATTTCAGATGCAACTATTCACACACACTATAAGGAGAGCTACATCTTTACATTTACTACCAAAGGAAGACACAATAATAAAATGATAAGCACACACAAGCAAATAAGATGAAGTCACACATTGAAATGATAGAGCTGACATAGCCGCTAAACCAGCAGCACAAACAGCCAATGAAAACTGTAACTTTGCATGCATTTGCTAGACCTGATGAACAAAACTAACACAAATGCAAAAGTCTTGCAGCCCACAGTAACTTTCCTTCTGGAGAAACAAGGGATATAAATCAGTTACTAAGGCGATTTTTCATGTTGTAGTTGAGGCAGCCCAGGGGCAAAATTTACTATTGCTTAATTTTGATTTAGAAGGGATTTTGGCATTCTATTTCTATTCGATTTCCATTCAATTTTGATCGAACAGGTTTACTAAAGTCAAAATCGAATGACAACTTGATTCTATCATCAAATTCAATTCAAATCCCACTCAAAATCAAATTTCTAAAAAAAATAGATGATTTCCCATAGTCCAATATTTAATCCCCTTATTTACTAAAGTTCAGATTGAAATCAAACTATAAATCAAACTCAAAATCACACTTGAAATCCCCAAATGGATAGAATGAAGTTAGACATTTGATTTGAGCTTCTAAACACCATTCTATTGCTCGATAATTGATTGTGATGATGTTCTAAGTACCCAAATGCATGTGAAGCAGTGTGAATGTAGAAATAATAGCTGTCCATGGTTGTGGTATGTTTTACGCCTATCTGCAGTATGCATATTACCACCTGACTAAGAGACCCCAGGAACAATAATCAAAGCAACATCATGAGTTGCATACTGCACATTTTTATACCAATTGGCATCATACCTAGTCCATGAATGTGCAATAGATAGCACCATAGAACAATATCTGAAATTTTTGTGGGATGATATAATGAAACTTAAATTCATGAGTGTTGTAACTGGCTATTCTGGTACCATGATGCCTACATCCTCAGAAAATCATCCGTGTCTGCAAAATTTGAGGTGAGTCAAATGCAAGAGGTATGTTTGTTGGGTAAATTACCTATGCATATAGCCACCCAATCCATGACAGAATTAACCTTTGGTCTATTAAAAATAAATAATTTGGAAGGCATATTATTATATATGTAACCCCCCCTTTAACCCAGGGTACCCACCCTTAACCTCCCGGTAAAGGGGTACCTTTATTAGTGCCTCCACTAATAAAAGTATTTATGGGCCTACTTGGGAAAGCCTCTACAATGACCGGTAATCAGATAAAACCCTGAATGAGGTGCTATGTGAGAGATATTAGCAAGGCTTAATACACTTACGCTGGAATGTAGAAAAGAGAAATTAAAGGGTCTGTTGGCGCCTGTGCAGACAGAAAGATTAATAAACCTGTTGGTTAGCAGCCACCTGGTGAAGAGGTAGCCAGCCTCTTCTAATTAACAAACCAGAGAAAAGAGTAAAACGCTTACGCTGGAATGTAGACCTGTATCTCAGTTCCTGCCAGTCATCTCTCCTTCGACCCTCAAAAGTTGTCAGTAACAGTAAAAATGTTATTGAGCAATTCAATTAAAGTACATACATGCAAGGTTTAAATATAGATAATCAGGGTGTTCACCCTCTCTCTCCACGTTTCACTACTATAGTGGTTAAACACAAATTGCATATAGTCACAAAGCTTATGAATATTCTAAATCATACTCTAAATTATACTGCAATATAATAGCTGGTGTCTACATGACTAGTCACTGTTGTACCTAAGTGCACTCGTTGGGGCCCTTTCTTTTACAATCTTGAAGCTGGGACACTTAAGTGGTTTGTGTAAATATATAGACGTTATCCCCATAGGGAAAGATCCAATTGGTCACATCAGCAGTAAGAGTTACATTTTACTCCAGATTGGCCTCAGTTGGTGAGTTTAAACAGATGCTCAAGATGGATTAAATCGCTCCGATAACTGTAATTAGTCTGAGAGCTTTTATTCCATAAAAGTCAATCTGTAACTAGGTCATCGTCCAGTCCCCTTTGAGTAATATGGCAGTGGAATAACAATAACTAGGCTGTCCAATTTTATTTAAAGGCTGTGTTCATAAATATCAATAAAGAGTCAGAGTTTCCCTCACCTTCTATAGCATTTAGTGAGGAGTTACCTGATGGTTAATAAATTGGCTTTTAAAAACACTGGTTGCTTCTAGAGATGAGCAGGTTCGGTTTCTCTGAATCCGAACCCGCACGAACTTCATGTTTTTTTTCACGGGTCCGAGCGACTCGGATCTTCCCGCCTTGCTCGGTTAACCCGAGCGCGCCCGAACGTCATCATGACGCTGTCGGATTCTCGCGAGACTCGGATTCTATATAAGGAGCCGCGCGTCGCCGCCATTTTCACACGTGCATTGAGATTGATAGGGAGAGGACGTGGCTGGCGTCCTCTCCATTTAGATTAGAAGAGAGAGAGAGAGAGAGAGATTGACCTGATTTACTGGAGCTTAGGAGTACTGTAGAACTGTAGAGAGTGCAGAGTTTACTAGTGACTGACCACAGTGACCACCAGACAGTGCAGTTTTATTTAATATATCCGTTCTCTGCCTGAAAAAAACGATACACAGTGACTCAGTCACATACCATATCTGTGTGCACTGCTCAGCCCAGTGTGCTGCATCATCTATGTATATATCTGACTGTGCTCAGCTCACACATCTTATAATTGTGGGGGAGACTGGGAAGCACTGCAGTGCCAGTTATAGGTTATAGCAGGAGCCAGGAGTACATATTATTATTAAAATTAAACAGTGCACACTTTTGCTGCAGGAGTGCCACTGCCAGTGTGACTGACCAGTGACCTGACCACACTGACCACCAGTATAGTTAGTAGTATAGTATACTATATTGTGATTGCCTGAAAAAGTTAAACACTCGTATCTGACTGTGCTCAGCTCACACATCTTATAATTGTGGGGGAGACTGGGGAGCACTGCAGTGCCAGTTATAGGTTATAGCAGGAGCCAGGAGTACATATTATTATTAAAATTAAACAGTGCACACTTTTGCTGCAGGAGTGCCACTGCCAGTGTGACTGACCAGTGACCACCTGACCACACTGACCACCAGTATAGTTAGTAGTATAGTATACTATATTGTGATTGCCTGAAAAAGTTAAACACTCGTCGTGTGACTTCACTTGTGTGGTGTTTTTTTTTTTATTCTATAAAAAACTCATTCTGCTGACAGACAGTGTCCAGCAGGTCCGTCATTATATAATATATACCTGTCCGGCTGCAGTAGTGATATATATATATTTTTTATATCATTATTTATCATCCAGTCGCAGCAGACACAGTACGGTAGTTCACGGCTGTAGCTACCTCTGTGTCGGCACTCGGCAGTCCGTCCATAATTGTATACCACCTACCCGTGTTTTTTTTTTCTTTCTTCTTTATACATACATACTACTACTACATCTCTTTATCAACCAGTCTATATTAGCAGCAGACACAGTACAGTACGGTAGTCCACGGCTGTAGCTACCTCTGTGTCGGCACTCGGCAGTCCGTCCATAATTGTACACCACCTACCCGTGGTTTTTTTTTCTTTCTTCTTTATACATACATACTACTACTACTACATCTCTTTATCAACCAGTCTATATTAGCAGCAGACACAGTACAGTACGGTAGTCCACGGCTGTAGCTACCTCTGTGTCGGCACTCGGCAGTCCGTCCATAATTGTATACCACCTACCCGTGGTTTTTTTTTCTTTCTTCTTTATACATACATACTACTACTACATCTCTTTATCAACCAGTCTATATTAGCAGCAGACACAGTACAGTACGGTAGTCCACGGCTGTAGCTACCTCTGTGTCGGCACTGGGCAGTCCGTCCATAATTGTATACCACCTACCCGTGGTATTTTTTTCTTTCTTCTTTATACATACATACTACTACTACTACATCTCTTTATCAACCAGTCTATATTAGCAGCAGACACAGTACAGTACGGTAGTCCACGGCTGTAGCTACCTCTGTGTCGGCACTGGGCAGTCCGTCCATAATTGTATACCACCTACCCGTGGTTTTTTTTTCTTTCTTCTTTATACATACATACTACTACTACTACATCTCTTTATCAACCAGTCTATATTAGCAGCAGACACAGTACAGTACGGTAGTCCACGGCTGTAGCTACCTCTGTGTCGGCACTCGGCAGTCCGTCCATAATTGTATACCACCTACCCGTGGTTTTTTTTTCTTTCTTCTTTATACATACATACTACTACTACATCTCTTTATCAACCAGTCTATATTAGCAGCAGACACAGTACAGTACGGTAGTCCACGGCTGTAGCTACCTCTGTGTCGGCACTCGGCAGTCCATCCATAATTGTATACTAGTATCCATCCATCTCCATTGTTTACCTGAGGTGCCTTTTAGTTGTGCCTATTAAAATATGGAGAACAAAAATGTTGAGGTTCCAAAATTAGGGAAAGATCAAGATCCACTTCCACCTCGTGCTGAAGCTGCTGCCACTAGTCATGGCCGAGACGATGAAATGCTAGCAGTGTCGTCTGCCAAGGCCGATGCCCAATGTCATAGTACAGAGCATGTCAAATCCAAAACACCAAATATCAGTAAAAAAAGGACTCCAAAACCTAAAATAAAATTGTCGGAGGAGAAGCGTAAACTTGCCAATATGCCATTTACCACACGGAGTGGCAAGGAACGGCTGAGGCCCTGGCCTATGTTCATGGCTAGTGGTTCAGCTTCACATGAGGATGGAGGCACTCAGCCTCTCGCTAGAAAAATGAAAAGACTCAAGCTGGCAAAAGCAGTAGCACCGCAAAGAACTGTGCGTTCTTCGAAATCCTAAATCCACAAGGAGAGTCCAATTGTGTCGGTTGCGATGCCTGACCTTCCCAACACTGGACGTGAAGAGCATGCGCCTTCCACCATTTGCACGCCCCCTGCAAGTGCTGGAAGGAGCACCCGCAGTCCAGTTCCTGATAGTCAGATTGAAGATGTCAGTGTTGAAGTACACCAGGATGAGGAGGATATGGGTGTTGCTGGCGCTGGGAAGGAAATTGACCAGGAGGATTCTGATGGTGAGGTGGTTTGTTTAAGTCAGGCACCCGGGGAGACACCTGTTGTCCGTGGGAGGAATAGGGCCGTTGACATGCCTGGTGAAAATACCAAAAAAATCAGCTCTTCGGTGTGGAAGTATTTCACCAGAAATGCGGACAACAGGTGTCAAGCCGTGTGTTCCCTTTGTCAAGCTGTAATAAGTAGGGGTAAGGACGTTAACCACCTCGGAACATCCTCCCTTATACGTCACCTGCAGCGCATTCATAATAAGTCAGTGACAAGTTCAAAAACTTGGGCCGACAGCGGAAGCAGTCCACTGACCAGTAAATCCCTTCCTCTTGTAACCAAGCTCACGCAAACCACCCCACCAACTCCCTCAGTGTCAATTTCCTCCTTCCCCAGGAATGCCAATAGTCCTGCAGGCCATGTCACTGGCAATTCTGACGAGTCCTCTCCTGCCTGGGATTCCTCCGATGCATCCTTGCGTGTAACGCCTACTGCTGCTGGCGTTGCTGTTGTTGCTGCTGGGAGTCGATGGTCATCCCAGAGGGGAAGTCGTAAGCCCACTTGTACTACTTCCAGTAAGCAATTGACTGTCCAACAGTCCTTTGCGAGGAAGATGAAATATCACAGCAGTCATCCTGTTGCAAAGCGGATAACTGAGTCCTTGACAACTATGTTGGTGTTAGACGTGCGTCCGGTATCCGCCGTTAGTTCACAGGGAACTAGACAATTTATTGAGGCAGTGTGCCCCCGTTACCAAATACCATCTAGGTTCCACTTCTGTAGGCAGGCGATACCGAGAATGTACACGGACGTCAGAAAAAGACTCACCAGTGTCCTAAAAAATGCAGTTGTACCCAATGTCCACTTAACCACGGACATGTGGACAAGTGGAGCAGGGCAGGGTCAGGACTATATGACTGTGACAGCCCACTGGGTAGATGTATGGACTCCCGCCGCAAGAACAGCAGCGGCGGCACCAGTAGCAGCATCTCGCAAACGCCAACTCTTTCCTAGGCAGGCTACGCTTTGTATCACCGCTTTCCAGAATACGCACACAGCTGAAAACCTCTTACGGCAACTGAGGAAGATCATCGCAGAATGGCTTACCCCAATTGGATTCTCCTGTGGATTTGTGGCATCGGACAACGCCAGCAATATTGTGTGTGCATTAAATATGGGCAAATTCCAGCACGTCCCATGTTTTGCACATACCTTGAATTTGGTGGTGCAGAATTTTTTAAAAAACGACAGGGGCGTGCAAGAGATGCTGTCGGTGGCCAGAAGAATTGCGGGACACTTTCGGCGTACAGGCACCACGTACAGAAGACTGGAGCACCACCAAAAACTACTGAACCTGCCCTGCCATCATCTGAAGCAAGAAGTGGTAACGAGGTGGAATTCAACCCTCTATATGCTTCAGAGGTTGGAGGAGCAGCAAAAGGCCATTCAAGCCTATACAATTGAGCACGATATAGGAGGTGGAATGCACCTGTCTCAAGTGCAGTGGAGAATGATTTCAACGTTGTGCAAGGTTCTGATGCCCTTTGAACTTGCCACACGTGAAGTCAGTTCAAACACTGCCAGCCTGAGTCAGGTCATTCCCCTCATCAGGCTTTTGCAGAAGAAGCTGGAGGCATTGAAGAAGGAGCTAAAAGGGAGCGATTCCGCTAGGCATGTGGGACTTGTGGATGCAGCCCTTAATTTGCTTAACAAGGATTCACGGGTGGTCAATCTGTTGAAATCAGAGCACTACATTTTGGCCACCGTGCTCGATCCTAGATTTAAAACCTACCTTGGATCTCTCTTTCCGGCAGACACAAGTCTGCTGGGGTGCAAAGACCTGCTGGTGACAAAATTGTCAAGTCAAGCGGAACGCGTCCTGTCAACATCTCCTCCTTCACATTCTCCTGCAGCTGGGGGTGCGAGGAAAAGGCTCAGAATTCCGAGCCCACCCGCTGGCGGTGATGCAGGGCAGTCTGGAGCGACTGCTGATGCTGACATCTGGTCCGGACTGAAGGACCTGACAACGATTAAGGACATGTCGTCTACTGTCACTGCATATGATTCTCTCAACATTGAAAGAATGGTGGAGGATTATATGAGTGACCGCATCCAAGTAGGCACGTCACACAGTCCGTACTTATACTGGCAGGAAAAAGAGGCAATTTGGAGGCCCTTGCACAAACTGGCTTTATTCTACCTAAGTTGCCCTCCCACAAGTGTGTACTCCGAAAGAGTGTTTAGTGCCGCCGCTCACCTTGTCAGCAATCGGCGTACGAGGTTACATCCAGAAAATGTGGAGAAGATGATGTTCATTAAAATGAATTATAATCAATTCCTCCGCGGAGACATTGACCAGCAGCAATTGCCTCCACAAAGTACACAGGGAGCTGAGATGGTGGATTCCAGTGGGGACGAATTGATAATCTGTGAGGAGGGGGATGTACACGGTGATATATCGGAGGATGATGATGAGGTGGACATCTTGCCTCTGTAGAGCCAGTTTGTGCAAGGAGAGATTAATTGCTTCTTTTTTGGTGGGGGTCCAAACCAACCCGTCATATCAGTCACAGTCGTGTGGCAGACCCTGTCACTGAAATGATGGGTTGGTTAAAGTGTGCATGTCCTGTTTATACAACATAAGGGTGGGTGGGAGGGCCCAAGGACAATTCCATCTTGCACCTCTTTTTTCTTTTATTTTTCTTTGCGTCATGTGCTGTTTGGGGAGGGTTTTTTGGAAGGGACATCCTGCGTGACACTGCAGTGCCACTCCTAGATGGGCCCGGTGTTTGTGTCGGCCACTAGGGTCGCTAATCTTACTCACACAGCTACCTCATTGCTGTTATGCACACCAGTGCCTGCAGGAAAGTACTAGTGTCAGAACTGCCATGCACTCCAGTGTCCGCAGGAATGCACTGGTGCCTGAACCGCCATGCAAAACAAATGGACCCACAGACAAACTGGGGAACATGACACAACGTACACAGAAGGCGATAGGGCAACAAAACACACACACAGCGAACAGAGAAGCCCAGAGGCTAAGGAACTGGGTATCTCCCTTGCACTAGAACTGCCCAGATGTAAAAAGCAAGATGTTGTGTTTTAATACGTAGAGAACCCGAAATGCTGTTGCTAAGGGCAACAGCAAAACCCTAAAGGGTTACCAACGGGTGTGGCAGTAAACTCCTTGGTCAGAGATGGAATGATAGACACAAGGAGAGCCTCCACAATCCTGATTCTCACTTGCAGTGCACAGGTTTAAGCTTACTGCCACTAAACTGACCCCTGACACCTAGCACAGTGAGACAGGATTAGACAGGCAAGTGTTAGAATACAGCCGCAAACTTGCTAAGTTCACAGAGTAATAACAGAACCCCAGCAAGCTAAACGACTGACTCCAGTCTTACTGCTAGGTCTGGATTGGCAGAGTGTAATACCAAATCCCCAGGCCTATTTGCAGTAAGCAACAAACAAATACAAAGCTACACAGTACTGGCTAACTTTCATGAACTGACTAACCAACAGAGATTCAGCAGCATCTGCTTACCCTGAAAAGAGGCCTTATAAAGCAGGTGCTGTCCACGCCCCACTCAGACCTCACAGACTGTGAGCACAAAAACCAGCACCGGATCCCCTGCCGTGCACAGAGCCTATAACCACTGCACAGCAAAAGACCCGAACCGGAGTATCAGCTGCGCTCAGGTTACTCCACTAGCACTTGTCTCCCGGTTGCCATGACGACGTGGCAGCACAGGGCAGGAGACCCTAACAGTACCCCCCCTCTGACGAGGGGTCAAAGAACCCCTACCACCGGGTTTATCGGGGAACTGCAAGAAGAAAGAGCGTATCAGTCTGGGGGCATGAAGATCACAACTGCGCACCCACGACCGCTCCTCCGGGCCATACCCCTTCCAGTGCACCAAAAATGACAGCCGACCCCGAACCACCTTGGAGTCAAGAATCCTTTCAACAACAAACTCCCTCTGGCCACGTATCAGAAGAGGGGAAGGTCTTCCACTGGAAGAAGGATTACTAATCGCCCGTTTTAAAAGGGAACAATGAAATGTTTTATTGATACCCAAAGAACGGGGCAGATCTAACTGAAATGCCACCGGATTGATAACCCTGGTGATCTTATAAGGGCCGATGAACCGGGGCCCTAGCTTATGAGATGGCTGTCTCAACTTCAAATTCTTGGTAGACAACCAGACGAAGTCTCCTAATTTGAAGCTGCAGGGTCTTTTCCGCTTATCAAAAACCCTTTTGGTCACTAATGACACAGATACAAGGGCTTTCTTCACTTTCCGCCAAATACCTCTAAGGACCGAAACCACAGAGGAACCACCAGGCGTGGAGTCCAGGGGGTCAAAAGAATTGGCCTTAGGATGATGCCCATACACACAAAGGAAGGGAGAGATCCCTGTAGCAGAGTGAGCCGCGTTGTTATAGGCAAACTCCGCCATGGACAGATGAGCAACCCAGTCAGTCTGACACTTGGAGACATAACACCTGAGGAACTGCTCCAAGGACTGGTTCACCCTTTCAGTCTGCCCATTAGACTGCGGATGGTAGCCTGACGACAAGCTGACAGAAATCTGGAGATCGGAACAAAATGCCCTCCAGAATTTGGCCACAAACTGGGATCCGCGGTCAGAGACCACATCAAGTGGCAACCCGTGGAGACGCACAACATGCAGCATAAATAATTCAGACAGGCGTCTGGCTGATGGCAGCCCAACCAGTGGAACGAAGTGCGCCATCTTCGAAAACCTGTCAACGACAACCCAGATGGCTGTCATCCCCGAGGATTTGGGCAAGTCCACCACAAAATCCATTGAAATGTGGGTCCATGGCTTAGATGGGATAGAGAGTGGATGTAATGGGCCAACAGGAACCCCTCTAGGAGTCTTATTTCGGGCACAGATGTCACATGCCCGAACCCACTGATCCACATCCTTAGCCACCGAGGGCCACCACACCGCCCTAGATAGCAACTCCCGAGTTCTGGCAATACCCGGGTGACCTGCCGACTTCTTGGCATGGAATTCCAGGAACACTCGCTGTCTTAACCTAGGAGGCACAAACAAAAGACCTACCGGAAGGTCTGGAGGAGCCTGCTCCTGTGCTCTAAGGACTAATGATAAGAGGTCCTGGGTAATGCCCACTTTAATACATGATGGGGAAACAATGGGCAACGGCTCCTCGGTGGTCTCCTGGATTGGAGCAAAACTCCGCGAGAGCGCATCAGCCTTGATGTTTTTTGACCCAGGGCGATATGTTATCAAAAAATTAAAGCGAGCAAAAAACAAAGCCCATCGTGCCTGCCTGGCATTGAGACGCTTCGCTGACTCTAAATATGCCAGATTCTTATGGTCAGTGAGAATTGAGACCACAAACTTAGCCCCCTCAAGCCAGTGTCTCCACTCCTCGAGTGCATCCTTAATAGCCAACAATTCCCGGTTACCCACGTCATAATTCATCTCGGCAGGCGAAAATTTACGGGAAAAGTAAGCACAGGGATGAAGGCGATTATCAGACACTCCCATCTGAGAAAGCACTGCCCCAATACCCATCTCAGAGGCATCCACCTCCACCACAAAAGGACGCTCTGGATCTGGGTGTCGCAGCACCTTGGCCGAAACAAATGCCCTTTTGAGACGGGCAAAAGCCGCTTTAGCCTCACAAGACCAGTGAGCAACATCCGCCCCTTTCTTAGTGAGTGCCACCAAGGGCGCCACTATAGACGAAAATCCAGCGATAAATCGTCTATAAAAATTCGCAAAGCCCAGGAAACGCTGAAGCGCCTTCAAACTAGTGGGCTGCACCCAATCCAGGACTGCCTGTACCTTGGAACCCTCCATTTGGAAACCTTCTGGGGAGATAATATATCCTAGAAATGCGATTTGCTGAACTTCAAATTCGCACTTCTCCAGCTTCGCCCCAAGCCGGTGGTCTCTGAGTTTCTGGAGGACTAAGCGTACATGCTTCCGATGTTCCTCCAGGGAATGGGAGAAGATTAGGATGTCATCTAAGTATACAACTAAGAATCTATCCAAATATTCCCTGAGCACATCATTCATGAAATCCTGGAAGACTGCCGGGGCATTACAGAGCCCAAAAGGCATCACCAAACATTCATAATGCCCTGAGTGGGTATTAAAGGCAGTCTTCCATTCATCCCCCTCTCTTATTCGGATTAGATTGTACGCACCGCGTAGGTCAATCTTAGAAAAAATGGTGGCAGTACGAAGCTGGTCAAACAAGACCGAAATGAGAGGCAGTGGGTATGAGTTTTTAATCGTGATACGGTTCAATTCCCTGAAGTCGATGCAGGGTCGCAACGAACCGTCCTTTTTACCCACGAAGAAGAACCCCGACCCAACTGGAGACTGTGAAGGTCTGATAAATCCCTTAGCCAAGTTCTCCTGAATGTACTCTGCCATAGCCTGAGTCTCAGGACGTGACAGGGAGTACAACCTGCTCTTGGGAAGCTTAGCATTTGGCAACAAATCAATGGCACAGTCATAGGGGCGATGGGGAGGTAGTACCTCTGCAACTTTTTTGGAGAACACGTCCGCAAAATCTGCATAACACCCTGGCAATCCTGGCAAACTTAGCTGCGAGAGCCTGACTGGAAGGCTCAAGCAACTCCTGAAACAATCAGTACCCCAACTAAGAATCTCCCCAGAGACCCAGTCAAATTGAGGATTGTGGGCCCTTAACCAGGGTAACCCCAACACCAATGGGGCAAAAGTTCAGACAGTCACATAAAAGGACAATTTTTCAGAGTGTGTGGCTCCAATAAACAAAGAAATCTGGCTAGTGCAAGAGGTAATTTTACCTTGGGATAATGGTTCCCCGTTTAACCCACAAATCTCAATTTCCGATGCCAAGGGTACTAAGGGAACAGAGTGTTTTAGGGCGAATTGGCGGTCCATAAAAACCCCGTCGGCCCCACTGTCCACAAAGGCCTCAGTCTTGACAGTTTGACCGAGGATCTTCAAGGTCACCGGAATGATAAAAGTCTTCTTGGGAAATTCTGACTTCTGGCCTGACAGGATATTTCCCATCACCCTCAGGCCCTGAAGTTTTCCGGCTTTTCTGGGCATGATACTACCACATGACCTTTATTCCCACAGTGCAAACACAACCCCTGCTGTCTCCTCCGCGTCTTCTCACGCGAGGAGAGGCGGGTAGCCCCAATCTGCATAGGCTCCTCAGAAAATTCCTCAGAGTCTGAGGTTCCCTTGGGAAGGAAGGAAATCTCAGTCTCCCTTTCAAGCCTACGCTCTCTCAGCCGTCTATCCACCCGGATGGATAACTGCATGAGCTGATCCAAGCTATCAGGCAAGGGATATTGTACCAGTTGGTCCTTTATCTGGTTAGAAAGACCTCTTCGGTACTGGTGTCTCAGGGCTGGGTCATTCCACTGGGTATCATGGGCCAACCTCCGAAACTCCGTACAGTAAACCTCAACTGGCCTTCGCCCTTGCTTAAGGATCGAAATCTGAGCCTCGGCTGAGGCCGTCTTGTCAGGGTCATCATACAACATGCCCAGTGCCGTAAAAAAAGCATCAACACTTTTAAGCGACGGACAGTCAGGCTGCAACCCATATGCCCAGACCTGTGGGTCTCCTTGTAGCAAGGAAATCACTATGCCCACCCGCTGAATCTCCGACCCAGAAGACTGAGGCCTAAGCCGGAAGTATAGCTTGCAGCTCTCCTTGAAACAAAAGAACTGCGAGCGATCTCCAGAAAAACGATCCGGGAGATTCACTTTCGGCTCCTTAACCCCTGCAGGTGCTGCTGCTGCGGGAGCTCCGCCAGCAGCCTGGGAGGTGTGCATTTTAATGGACAAATCATTAAATTGCCGAGTCAGGACCTGCACCTGATCGACCACCTGTTGCAACGTATTTTGAGGGGTATGCTCCATATTCCCACAAAATTTCAACAGGAGTATTAGGCTGCTGAATATGTTATGCACACCAGTGCCTGCAGGAAAGTACTAGTGTCAGAACTGCCATGCACTCCAGTGTCCGCAGGAATGCACTGGTGCCTGAACCGCCATGCAAAACAAATGGACCCACAGACAAACTGGGGAACATGACACAACGTACACAGAAGGCGATAGGGCAACAAAACACACACACAGCGAACAGAGAAGCCCAGAGGCTAAGGAACTGGGTATCTCCCTTGCACTAGAACTGCCCAGATGTAAAAAGCAAGATGTTGTGTTTTAATACGTAGAGAACCCGAAATGCTGTTGCTAAGGGCAACAGCAAAACCCTAAAGGGTTACCAACGGGTGTGGCAGTAAACTCCTTGGTCAGAGATGGAATGATAGACACAAGGAGAGCCTCCACAATCCTGATTCTCACTTGCAGTGCACAGGTTTAAGCTTACTGCCACTAAACTGACCCCTGACACCTAGCACAGTGAGACAGGATTAGACAGGCAAGTGTTAGAATACAGCCGCAAACTTGCTAAGTTCACAGAGTAATAACAGAACCGCAGCAAGCTAAACGACTGACTCCAGTCTTACTGCTAGGTCTGGATTGGCAGAGTGTAATACCAAATCCCCAGGCCTATTTGCAGTAAGCAACAAACAAATACAAAGCTACACAGTACTGGCTAACTTTCATGAACTGACTAACCAACAGAGATTCAGCAGCATCTGCTTACCCTGAAAAGAGGCCTTATAAAGCAGGTGCTGTCCACGCCCCACTCAGACCTCACAGACTGTGAGCACAAAAACCAGCACCGGATCCCCTGCCGTGCACAGAGCCTATAACCACTGCACAGCAAAAGACCCGAACCGGAGTATCAGCTGCGCTCAGGTTACTCCACTAGCATTTGTCTCCCGGTTGCCATGACGACGTGGCAGCACAGGGCAGGAGACCCTAACAATTGCGCCTCTTTTTTTCTTTGCGTCATGTGCTGTTTGGGGAGGGTTTTTTGGAAGGGACATCCTGCGTGACACTGCAGTGCCACTCCTAGATGGGCCAGGTGTTTGTGTCGGGCACTTGGGTCGCTGAGCTTAGTCACACAGCTACCTCATTGCACCTCTTTTTTTCTTTGCGTCATGTGCTGTTTGGGGAGTGTTTTTTGGAAGGGCCATCCTGCGTGACACTGCAGTGCCACTCCTAGATGGGCCAGGTGTTTGTGTCGGCCACTAGGGTCGCTTAGCTTAGTCATCCAGCGACCTCGGTGCAAATTTTAGGACTAAAAATAATATTGTGAGGTGTGAGGTATTCAGAATAGACTGAAAATGAGTGGAAATTATGGTTTTTGAGGTTAATAATAATATGGGATCAAAATGACCCCCAAATTCTATGATTTAAGCTGTTTTTTAGGGTTTTTTGAAAAAAACACCCGAATCCAAAACACACCCGAATCCGACAAAAAAAATTCGGTGAGGTTTTGCCAAAACGCGGTCGAACCCAAAACACGGCCGCGGAACCGAACCCAAAACCAAAACACAAAACCCGAAAAATTTCAGGCGCTCATCTCTAGTTGCTTCCAGTAAATAATGTGAGCCTTCCCAGACTCAAGTCTTTTGTCCTTAAGCTGTGTTCATTTATATCAGTGAAGTGCTGCATTGTTATAATAATAAGCTGTGCAGCTGGTGTTACTGTATGTAGTGAAGGTATGCCATTCACTATTTTCTCATACGTCCTAGAGGATGCTGGGACCACATTAAGACCATGGGGTATAGACAGGATCCGCAGGAGACATGGGCAGTCTTAAGACTTTTCATTGGGTGTGAACTGGCTCCTCCCTCTATGCCCCTCCTCCAGACCTCAGTTTTAGAAATGTGCCCAGGCAAACTGGATGCACTCTGAGGAGCTCTACTGAGTTTCTCTGAAAAGACTTATGTTAGGTTTTTTTATTTTCAGGGAGAACTGCTGGCAACAGTCTCCCTGCTTCGTGGGACTGAGGGGGCAGAAGCAGAACCAACTTCCTAAAGAGTTTTATGGCTCTGCTTCTGGCTGACAGGACACCATTAGCTCCTGAAGGGTAGTGAACGCTAGCTGTATCTAGATGCTCACTCCCGGAGCACGCCGTCACCCCCCTCGCAGAGCCAGAAGTCAGAAGACAGGTGAGTATGAAAAGAATGAACTTCTATCAAGTAAGTGATGGCTGAGGTACGGCGCGGCTGGCGGGAGCGCAGCGTGCCATTGCTGCCCACACACACAGGCACTGCAATGTGCAGGGCACGGGGGGGGGGGGGGGGGGCCTGGGCAGCAAAAATATACCTCAAACTGGCTAAAAGGAGGCATAAGATGCCGCTGGCACAGCCCTACCCCCACCAGTATAAATATCATAATGTGTACTGAGTGTAAGGATGCGCCATTGTGGGGGCGGAGCTTCTTCCTCAGGCAGCCAGCACACTGCTCGGTGCCATTTTCTCTCTCTCCTCAGGCTGCAGACAACACGCTGGTCCTCTCCTCCACTTCTGACAAGTACAGGGTGCTATTAAGGGGGGGCACAAAGTGATTGTGGCGCATTTAATAGTGTGAATTACTGTTTAAAAGCGCTATGTGGCTGTGGGCATTCTGTGTTCACAGGCATGGCATACTGGTGCTGGGATTGTGAACTGGCCAGAGGCGTAACTAGGGTAGGGCGAGTTGGGCACATGCCCTGGGCGCCTTGGCAGGCCTAGGAGAGGGGGGCACCGCCGGCCCCACTCGCCCCCGTCAAGCCGAAATGTGAGGGGAGAAGAGCGCAGCGTCTCTCCCTCCCCTCACCGCCACTGCCAGCACTAGCAGCGCTGCGTGAGTCTGGTCTCCGGCGGCGTTAGCCAATCAGAGCTTGCAGACCGGCTCCTGATTGGCTGCCGGTCCGCGAGCTCTGATTGGCTAGCGAACCAGCGCCACACAGCCGCCGGAGACCTGGAGCGGTGAGGGGAAGGAGAGGTGCTGCGCTCTCCTCCCCTCACATATCAGAGGCGAGCCACAAGCGGTGAGTGACCAGGGAAGGGGGGGGAGCACAGTGGGGCATGTAACTGGCACAGTGTGGGGCATGTATCTGGCACAGTGGGGCATGTATCTGGCACAGTGGGGCATGTAACTGGCACAGTGGGGCATGTATCTGGCACTGTGGGGCAATGTAACTGGCACTGTGGGGCATGTATCTGGCACTGTGGGGCATGTATCTGGCACTGTGGGGCAATGTAACTGGCACTGTGGGGCAATGTAACTGGCACTGTGGGGCATGTATCTGGCACTGTAAGGCATGTAACTGGCACTGTGGGGCAATGTAACTGGCACTGTGGGGCATGTATCTGGCACTGTGGGACATTGTATCTGGCACTGTGGGGCACTGTATCTGGCACTGTGGGGCATGTAACTGGCACTGTGGGGCATGTATCTGGCACTGTGGGGCATGTATCCGGCACTGTGGGGCATTGTATCTGGCACTGTGGGGCAATATAACTGGCACTGTGGGCCATTTTCAGTGGCCGCACCCCCTTCTGGTGTGTGGCCACGCCCATTTTTTTGCCACACGCGCACATGCTTCTTTTGGTGTTTTTTTATTTTTTGGGGGGGCACCATTTTCCATCTTGCCCTGGGCTCCGAAAACCCTAGCTACGCCTCTGGAACTGGCTGCTCCTATACTGTGTCCCTCTGACAGATTTTACTGTGGGTCAGTCCCCAAATAAGTCCCAGTGTGTCTGTGAGGGCGCTGTACACGTGTGAGGCATGTCTGAGGCAGGGAGTTCCTCCCCGGAGGATGCCATTTTAGGGACACAGACTTGTAATGTGGTGGCGCTGCTGGCACACCAAGAGCCTACATGGGTGAAAGAGATACGTGATTGTATGCATCTGATTAACCGAAGATTAGATACGTCTGAATCTAAGGCTGCATGCTGGAGAAAATCTGTGGAAGATGATGTTTTTTCAGGATGCTGTTATTCCTTATGCAGACGGCCCATCTGGGTCACATAAGAGACCATTTGCGAATGTTGTAAACACTGATACTGACACAGACTCTGATTCTTGTGTCAACGATAGTGATTCCAGAGAGATAGATCATAAATTGGCAAAAAGTATACAATATATGATTGTGGCTATAAGGGATGTGTTGGAGTTTACAGAAACCACTCCTGTACCTCAGGAGAAGGCTTATTTACGTAAGGAAAAGAAATCCAAAGTCACGTTCCCTCCTTCACACAAACTAAATGCTCTTTTTGAAGGGATGTGGGTAAATCCTGATAAGAAATTTTGTATTCCCAAAAGGATTCAGATAGCTTACCCTTTCCCAGCTGAGGAGAGGAAAAAATGGGAGTCACCCCCTGTGTTAGACAGTGCGCTTTCCAGGTTGACAAAGAAGGTAATTTTCCCTGCACCTGGCACGGCTTCACTTAAGGAGCCGGCAGACCGCAAAATGGAAACGACATTGAAATTCATTTATGTTACCAATGGTACACTGCTCAGGCCCACTATTGCCTGCGCGTGGGTGAGTCGCGCTATTGAAAAATGGTCAAGAAGCTTGACACGAATGATAAAGATGAGATACTCCTTAAGTTAGGGAATATCAAGGACGCTGCCGCCTACATGCTGGAAGCAATGAAGGATAATGGGCTCTTGAGTTTACAAGCCGCTACCATGGCAGTATCGGCTAGGCGGGCGTTGTGGATTCGCCAGTGGAACGCGGATGCAGATTCCAAAAGAAACATGGAGGCGCTCCCATATAAAGGTGAGGCCTTATTTGGCAATGGCCTGGATGCGTTAGTCTCGGTGGCTACCGCAGGAAAGTCGACATTTTTGCCCTCTGCGCCTGCACCGGCAAAAAAGAACCTATCACCCGCTAATGCAGTCCTTTTGGCCCAATAAATACAAAAAGATGAGAAGTTCCCTCTTCTTTGCAGGTAGGGGAAGAAGAAGGGGAAAGAAGCCCACAGCGGCTCCAGGTTCCCAAGAGCAGAAGTCTACCCCTACTTCTGCCAAATCCTCAGCATGATGCTGGAGCTCCCTTGCGGGAGGCCGCTCGGGTGGGTGCACGTCTCAAACTCTTCAGCCAAGGTTGGATTCTGTCTGGCCTGGATCCCTGGGTGTTGTAGATAGTATCCCAGGGATACAAACTGGAATTTCAAGACGTTCCCCCATGCCGATTTTTCAAATCAACCTTGCCAGTTTCTCCGCCAGAGAGAAAAGCAGTAACAGCGGCAATCCAAAAATTATGTCAAGACCAGGTCATAGTCCTGGTACCGTTGTCACAACAGGGGCGGGGTTTTTATTCAAGCCTCTTTGTTGTTCCGAAGCCGGACGTCTCGGTCAGACTGATCCTAAACCTAAAGGATCTGAATTGCTACCTGAAAAGGCTCAAGTTCAAGATGGAATCACTTTGGACGGTGATTGCCAGTCTGGAGGAGGGGGACTACTTGGTGTCGGTGGACATAAAGGATGGTTACCTGCATGTTCCTATTTATCCTCCTCACCAGGCTTATCTGAGATTCGCGGTTCAGGATTGCCATTACCAATTCCAGACGATACCTTTTGGCCTCTCCACAGCGCCGAGGGTATTCACCAAGGTGATGGCGGAGATGATGGTTCTCCTTCGTCAGAAAGGAGTCAATATAATTCCTTATCTGGACGATCTCCTGATAAAGGCGAGATCCAGGGAGCAGTTGTTACAAAACATATCACTATCTCTGTCAATACTCCAACAACACGGGTGGATCATATGTTACACAAAGTCACAGTTGGAACAGACGACAAGGTTGTTTTTTCTCAGGATGATTCTGGACACAGAAGTTCAGAGAGTATTTTTGCCATTGAAATAGGCGGTGGAAATACAGAAAATGGTAAAACAGATACTGAAACCATCCTGTGTGTCGATCCATCAGTGCATTCGGTTGTTGGGGAAGATGGTGGCGGCCTACGAGGCCATACAGTTTGGCAGGTTCCATGCCAGAGTATTCCAGTGGGACCTGTTAGACAAGTGGTCGGGGTCACACCTACACATGAACCGAAAGATAATCCTGTCGTTAAAAAACAGGATTTCGCTCCTGTGGTGGTTACACAGCTCTCACCTACTAGAGGGATGCAGGTTCGGGATTCAGGACTGGGTCCTGGTAACCACGGTTGCAAGTCTCTGAGACTGGGGAGCAGTCTCTCAGGGAGAAAACTTCCAAGGACGTTGGTCACATCAGGAAGCTTGCCTTCACATAAACGTGTTGGAGCTAAGAGCCATTTACAACGGCCTTCAACAAGCGGTACATCTTCTTCAAGACCATCCCATGCAGATCCAGGTGGACAATGTAACAGCAGTCGCGTACATAAACAGGCAGGGTGGAACGAAAAGCAAAGCGGCAATGGCAGAGGCGACAAAAATCCTCCACTGGGCAGAAAAACATCTACAAGCTCTGTCGGCAATATTCATTCCAGGAGTAGACAACTGGGAAGCAGACTTCCTCAGCAGACACGATCTCCATCCAGGAGAGTGGGGCCTCCACCAAGAAGTTTTTGCAGAGGTGACAAGTCTTTGGGGAGTTCCTCAAGTAGACATGATGACATCTCGCCTCAACAAGAAGCTTGAGAGATACTGTTCCAGGTCGAGAGACCCTCAAGCAGTAGCAGTGAATGCACTGGTGACCCAGTGGATTTTCCCGTCAGTGTATGTCTTCCTTCCACTTCCGCTGATCCCAAAAGTACTCAGGATCATAAGAAAAACAAGGGTTCGAGCAATCTTCATTGCCCCAGACTGGCCAAGGAGGGCTTGGTACCCAGATCTTCAGCAGTTGCTCATAGAAGATCCTCAGCCTCTTCCTCCTCGTGAGGACCTGCTGCAGCAGGGGCCATGTGTGTACCAAGAATTACCGCGGCTATGTTTGACGGCATGGCTGTTGAGTGCCGGATCCTAGCCAGGAAGGGTATTCCCAAGGAAGTCATCCCCACTCTTATTCAGTCCAGAAAGGGAGTAACGTCGAAACATTACCACCGTATTTGGAGAAAATATGTGTCTTGTTGTGAATCCAAGAAAGCTCCTACGGAAGAGTTTCACTTAGGGCGTTTCTTCAATTTTTTACAGGATGGTGTGGAGGCGGGCCTCCGATTGGGATCAATCAAGGTCCAGATTTCGGCCTTGTCAATGTTTTTCCAAAAACAATTGGCCTCTCTTCCAGAGTTTCAGACCTTCGTGAAAGGGGTTCTGCACATCCAGCCTCCATTCGTGCCTCCAGTGGCACCATGGGACCTTAACGTGGTATTGCAGTTCCTTCAATCAGATTGGTTTGAGCCTCTACAAAAGATAGAGTTGAAGTTTCTCACTTGGAAAGTGGTGATGCTTTTGGCTTTGGCATCTGCAAGACTGGTGTCTGAATTGGGGGCCTTGTCTCACAAGAGCCCTTACCTGATCTTCCATGAAGATAGGGCAGAGTTGAGAACTCAACAACATTTTCTCTCTAAGGTGGTTTCATCTTTTCACATAAACCAACCTATTGTAGTGCCAGTATTTACTGACACATTCACTGAATCAAAATCTCTAGATGTGGTTAGAGCTTTGAAAATCTATGTTTGCTAGAACGGCTCGTATACGGAAAACAGAGGCCCTGTTTGTCCTGTGTGCTCACAACAAAATTGGGTGTCCTGCTTCCAAGCAGACTATTGCACAGTGGATCAGAAATACGATTCAGCAAGCTCATACTACGGCTGGATTGCCGTTACCGACGTCGGTGAAGGCCCATTCCACTAGGAAGGTGGGCTCATCCTGGGCGGCTGCCCGGGGCGTCTCGGCATTACAACTGTGCTGAGCAGCTACTTGGTCAGGGTCAAACACATTTGCTAAGTTCTACAAGTTTGACACCTTGGCCGATGAAGACCTAAAGTTTGGTCAATCGGTGCTGCAGGGTCATCCGCACTCTCCCGCCCGCACTGGAGCTTTGGTATAAACCCCATGGTCTTGATGTGGTCCCCTGCATCCTCTAGGACGTATGAGAAAATAGGATTTTGATACCTACCGGTAAATCCTTTTCTCCTAGTCCGTAGAGTATGCTGGGTGCCCGTCCCAGTGCGTACTTTACCTGCAGTTTAGTTATTCGGGTTACACAAGTTGTGTTATCTTAGTTTCAGCATGTTGCTGCAATTGTTTCATGCCTGTTGGCATGTGTTATATTGAATGCCATGTGTGCGGCATGGTTGAGGGTGTGAGTTGGTATGTATCTCACCACTGGTATTAAAGTAAGTCCTTTCCTCGAAATGTCCGTCTCCCTGGGCACAGTTCCTATAACTGAGGTCAGGAGGAGGGGCATAGAGGGAGGAGCCAGTTCACACCCAATGAAAAGTCTTAAGAGTGCCCATGTCTCCTGCGAATCCCATCTATACCCCATGGTCTTGATGTGGTCCCCAGCATCCTCTACGGACTAGGAGAAAAGGATTTACCGGTAGGTATCAAAATCCTATTATTACTCCCATCAGTCTATGCCTTTCTCAGTCAGCCTTACAGGGCACATAGGGGAAGTACATGGCTGGCAGTCTTGTATGTGCATCTTAATAAGCTCCGCCTCCCAATTGTCACTCCCCGACTTCTACCCTGGGCTGCGTATGCGCAGTGTGTCATTGGATTGTATAGCTCTCACCATCCTGCTGCTCCACAGGTTGTAGACTTCTGAGACCACGCCCACTAATAGTAGCTGACTGCAATCTCCCTCAATGTGATTCTGCACACTCTGGCCCCATATGCTGCTGCTGTGTCTGAAAAAGTGAGGTGTGCAACTACAGACATCACCCTGCTGTCTTCCTCTCTCTTAGGCAAATTGACTGCCCGAGTCTCCAAGCTGCTCCCCCCTGCTTACTGCTCTGTCCATGTACAGTATGCTGTGTGTGTGCATGGGGAAACTTTTCTCACCACAGCCAAGTCCCAGGGTTGTACTCCTCCTCCTCAATGGTAGCAGGTCAGGAAGGAGTTCTATCACCATCAGCCCTGCTGTGTGGAGAGCTCTGCACAGCTGTCAATCACCTCTGCAACACTACCACTTTTGGCGCTGGCTCCGTCACTTGTGGTGATGGCTCCACCCACATTTGACACAGCCTTCACCAGCTGTCACAGCTCTGCCTACAGGTAACCATCTGCAGCATGTAGACCCTGCAACAGGACCTGGCTCCCTCACTTGCATTTCAACACATGTGGTATATATCATCATCTGTCCCTGTAACCTATATTATGTACGTAAGACCATTAGAACGGTCCGGGAACGTATGGCACTAAACTGCTCATCCATCATTAAAGCCATCATGAGTGGCAGAACTGATCAGCCTGTAGCACGCCACTTTTTACAGACTTCCCACCCCCTATTATCACTGCGACATATGCTAATAGATCTTATACTGAAAACACAATGCGGAGGTGACCGTGGAGGAAAGCTTCTATGCAGTGAAAGCAAGTGGATATACTATATGAATATCGTGCATCCAGTAGGACTGAATGAGCAACACAACTGGAATGCATTCTTATGAAATACTGTTGTGTATTTTGGTAACCGTGCATTATACATACGCTGGTCCAGCAATCACCACTGGACCAGGGTATGTAAATAGAAATTGTATATTTGGCACTTGCAAATAAGTGGTGTATGTGTATGTGATTTTGCTCTCTCCCTCCTTTTTTTCCCTGCTTTTTTTCCCTCTTTTTCCCTATCATTCCCTACTGGCATAAGAATACATCTCTGTTTTGGGATCAACACCTGGCAGATATGTCATGCTCCAGCCATATGTGACCTTGTTGTCTAGGCTGCATACAGGAAATATTTATAAAGATAATGGTTTGGTGACTTATAGTAAGATGTCAGTGCAGCCAATTGCTAACATATGTCTGTATTGTCTCCTTGCCTGCAGGGGGGATCGGGGAGGCTTTATAGCGTCTGAGGGCGGTACCCTAGCAACGCATGATGCGTTGCTGAGGAGAGGCCGGCACCAGCAGTTTGACGTCACAGGAAATTACGCCCGCCACCGGAAGTACAGAGAGACGTGTTCCTGACCCGGCTCCCGCTACTGACACTGGTCCTCTACTATTTAGGTAAGTTTATAAACTTGCTCTGTATTGAATGTTCACTATCTGCTGTGAAAAATGTGCTCTAGTGGCACTGAAACGTCACCCTGGGATGGTGATACCATGATGTCTTTTCACCTAAAAACTGTCTTAAATGATTATGGAGTGCCGCAGTCTCTTTTCTACATATGCATCCATTACTTACTGAAGGCACCCGGAATTTAAATTACTTCAAGCAAATGAGTCCAGGTTCATTACATATGGATTATATCTATATCTATCTCTATAGATAGATAGATAGATAGATAGATAGATAGATAGATAGATAGATAGATAGATAGATAGATAGATAGATAGATAGATAAATCCTCTGAGGTGATACAGGTTGAGTATCCCATATCCAAATATTCCGAAATACGGACTTTTTTGAGTGAGAGTGAGATAGTGGAACCTTTGTTTTCTGATGGCTCAATGTACACAAACTTTGTTTAATACACAAAGTTATAAAAAATATTGTATTAAATGACCTTCAGGCTGTGTGTATAAGGTGTATGTAAAACATAAATGAATTGTGTGAATGTACACACACTTTGTTTAATGCACAAAGTTATAAAATATTGGCTAAAATGACCTTCAGGCTGTGTGTATAAGGTGTATATGAAACATAAATGCATTCTGTGCTTAGATTTAGGTCCCATCACCATGGTGATGCATTATGGTATGCAATTATTCCAAACTACGGAAAAATCCAATATCCAAAATACCTCTGGTCCCAAGCATTTTGGATAAGGGATACTCAACCTGTAATACATTAATTTAACCATTTATAAATATATATTTCAAATTTGTTTCTCTCAGTATAGCGTTATCACTCTAGTTACACCAACTTTTGCCTAGATAAAGCACTTTAACCCATTAATCAGGGTTACATATAATTTGGCAAAAGTGTCCGATATCGTGCTCTGTTGCCGTCTACTGCATAATGGTGCATTAAATAAACCACTCCCCCTCAGATTATGAAATAAACAGGGACCAGGCAGATGATTTGTTACCAACAACTGACTAAGTGAGCATAGAAAGTGGAAGGCATGCAGGAAGGCAGATTAGGGTTAAGCTTATTGGCAACTATTTCAGCTGTAAGTATTTAAAAAAAACACATTTTACTCATCAGTTAGGTTTTCATGTATAAAACAGTGTAAAAAGAGAGCTTCCCCTTAGTGTGCATGTGACTCATATGGACCTATATGACACAATGAGGAAGTTCTGTTCGATTTTGTATGGGGATTGTTTTGTTGGGGATTTTAATGGGATTTGAGGTTCGATTTTGGAAGTGATTTCAAAATCTCAACCCCAAATCCCTTCTAAACATGAATCAAAATTGAACCTCTTCCCAATCTGTCTCATTGGGAGTTTCTTTACAGGAAACTTGATACTGTAGGTTCAGAAAACTAGATCGTCGCATGTTAGGGACTTAAGTAAGCTCGCTGGCTGCATCTGATGTCACAGTCACATATCTTATTAAAACTGGTAACAAACTAAATCCTTCCAAACAGCTGTGATAGGCATTCAAAATGATTGACCACATGTATGCCACAATATCAAACTTGGCGATAGTGTTATGATGATCCACTGGTTTCTGTGATCAGGCTCTTTTACAGACCAGTAGAAAGGACCATACCAAGTGCTGATCACCTCACCTATTGCAATTAAGGAGAGAACAACTCCTTGTTAAAACTCTAAATGCAGAATGACAATCAAGACATACAGTAGGCCAGTTTGGGGCATAACAACCCTCTATTTTTAAGCCTTCTGGGAATAAGTATAACTTCATGGGACCAATTGTATCAACCTCTGGGTCAGGTTGCATTGTTGGATAAGTATTCTTAATCTAATTTTGATTGAGAGACCTGAGGACCAGGTAAAGCTACCTATTTGACTAAAGTCATAAATGGCAACACAGAAATGCAAGGAATACCGACATTGTAGAACCTCGTAAACAACCCCACTAATACTGACACTACAGCAGTATTATAGGTGTGATTCCAATGTCAAGCAAATCACAACACAAACAATATTTATCATTATGGCACTGAAACAAACTAAGACATATCTCAGATTTCAAACATTAGTAACTCAGTAACATCACATTCCAAATGGAGAGCTGCACTACATAGTACATACCGTTAACTTAAGTTATAATATGCTCTTTATATGATATTTCTAATAAATGTGCAATATGGGAAGAGTACTTCAGGACCGGCAACAGAAATCTTGGGGCCCAGTACAGTGATAACTCTGGGGCACCCTCAGATTTTATATATATATATATATATATATATATATATATACATATATATATATAGATATTAAAGTGCAATGGTAATTGCTGCGCTATATAAGAAACGTTTAATAAATACATATATATGTGTATATTTATTTATACACATATATAAATATGTATATCTCTCCTTCCTCCCCCACACACACCTCAGTCTCTCCCCAGTGACTCCATGCTACATTCTCAGTTCACCCATCCCATCCCAAAGCCTGTATCCCCTCACCAAGCCACTCTTACCACAGGTAGAGACTCAACTGTGCTGCATTTCCAAGTACCCAGCCCTGAACACCGCACAGCAGACCCCACCAGAAGAGTCCGGCTCAGGGCATGGGAATCCTGGGCAGCGGAGCTGCTGCCATGTCCTGTAACCAGAGGCGGATCTAGACTTTTCATTTATGGGGGGGCAGTTTTACAATCCTGCCCTCCCTCTGCATAACTCCTCCCCTTTCCAGTACTGACTCCTCCCCTTTTCCATCTACACACCACTACACTGTGTAATAAAGTGTCAGCTGATTTCATTCTGTGTCTCTGAGTGCTAACAAAAAGAACGCAGGTGCTGTGTGACTGGCACGCATGCGCAGGCTTACAATATCATCCAGCTGTGTGTGGAATCAACACTACGTGCAAATAGAGGGGGAGAAACTGCTGCCAATGTCTGAGTTGGCACAAAGTATAGGTCTGTATACAAAGACTTTGCGATTGACAAAAACTTGATTTTCATGACATATAAATCATACATAGTAACATACATAGTATCTAAGGTTGAAAAAAAGACAATTATCCATCGGGTTCAACCTATTTGTGGTCTCCCATGCACGATTATTTTGTATAAAATTTTGACTGAAGTTGCTGACTGCCGTTCCGATTAACCCCTCTTTTTTATAATAACCATAGTGCGTGACTATGCCCCGTAACCCTGGATATCCTTATCCATTAGGAATTTATCTAACCCAATCTTAAAGGTGTTGACTGAGTTGGCCATTACAACCCCCTCAGGCATGGAATTCCAAACACGTATCGTCCTTACCGTAAAAAGAATTGGGATTATATGTTAGTCCCTGAATCTAGTAAATACTGTTGAAAAAAACTCATTTAGTGTGTCCGCTATGTCATTATCATTTTTGCTTAAGACTCCCAACTTGTCTTTTAAAGGGCCTATACTCTCCTTCTTTAATCTCTTGCTATTAATGTATTTAAAGATTTTTTTGGGGATTCGCTTTGCTTTACTTTGCTACTAGTTTTTCAGTTTCTACTTTAGCCGCTCTTATTTGCTTTTTGCATATTTTGTTACATTCCTTATAGTGCTGAAATGACTCTGCTTCCCCGTCAGATTTGTATTTTTTAAATGCTCACCTTTTCTTGCCCATAAATTCCTTAATCTTTTTGTTAAGCCACATCGGTTTATGATTTTTATTCCTTTTTTTGCTGCTTGTAGAAATAAATTTGAGTGTATTTTTAGCTAGTAGGAATTTTAGTACCTCCCATTTCTCTGTAGTATTTTTTCCTAAAAACAAACCTTCCCATTCAATATCCCTGAAAAATACCCTCATCTTATCAAAATTTGCTTTGCTAAAGTTTAGAGTCCTAGTTGAGCCAGTATAGGGCTGTTTATGGAAACTGATATTGAATGTGACCATATTGTGGTCGCTGTTTCCTATGGGTTCCCCTACTATAATACCTGATTCCAAATCCCCATTGTTTGTTAATACCAGGTCTAAGATTGCATTGTACCTAGTTGGTTCCTCAATTAGTTGAACTAAGTAGTTATCATTAAGTGTGTTTAAAAACATATTGCCCCTAGCAGTATCACATAATATCATACTGTTTGCTTGATGCAAGTATTTCTAGTTCACCCTTTTTACCAGTAATGCTTCTGGCGTTTACATACATACAACTAAGATAAGTATTTTCCCTTGCGTTAGGGACATCTTTCACCTTATGTAGCAATGATGACCTGTAATCGTCATTGGTTAGTGCTTTGGTAACATCTATTTTAGTACCCATGTTAGTAACCTTACCACCTGCTCTTACCCTCCCCCCAACTTCTCCCCCATTTTGTTTACTACCGCCATCCCCACTATTCTCACTGCATGACCCGTAGTTTCTAGCTAAACCCTCCCCCCAGGCTCCTAGTTTAAAATCTCCTTAAACCTTCTAACCATCCTTCCCCCCAGCACCATGCCCATGTTGCAGCGCCGGCGATGGCCGGACCTCGCCCCCTAAACGGCGGCATAACACCACAGTCCAGCCCACTCTCGCCCAGCGACCGCCTCTGCCTGCCAATCAGGTAGAGGCGATCGCTAGGCAACGATGGCCTTCAGCCGTCTGGCATGCGCCGGCGCATGCGCAGTTCTGACCCGATCACACTGCTGCGAACAACTGCAGCGTGCGATCTGATTGGAATGACCTCCATAGTTCCTGGCATGCTGGCTGCTAACTACAACCCCAGAATTTCCTGCTGCTGCCCGGCATCCCGGTTGCAAAGCAACCAGCGGGACCATCATGCATAGCAGCCGGATGATG
The DNA here is from genome assembly GCF_028390025.1 of Pseudophryne corroboree. NCBI lineage: Eukaryota > Metazoa > Chordata > Amphibia > Anura > Myobatrachidae > Pseudophryne > Pseudophryne corroboree. Next base: position 524,448,513 of record NC_086445.1, on the reverse strand, counting down.
CAATGTCCTGGTTGCTTAACAGCAACAAGGATCCACTGTGGAAGCAAGCCGCAGCAGCAGCAAAAAGAATTAGGTAACTGAGTTTTAATTGCACTGGAATGTTATATCTAGAGCTAAGTTCATGAAGATGAAATAAAGAAACATTCACAAAAAGTAGATAAATTACATGAAAGTGCAAGGAAAATTGAAGAACAAAGTGATGACACAATATACTAATAAATGTGTTTTTGAAGTTGCTTATTAGAAAACAGATTTCGCTTAGTCATATACTTTTGGATTCACTCCCAGAATGGCAGAGTGTGATCATAAAAAAAAAAACCTCACACTTATATACAGTATATGCTGCAAAATGTATAGAATTAACCCAAGCATCTTGGATGTATGCCCGGACAGGAGTATAATGTATAAAAATAAGAATTTGGAATTTGATAAGAATTTGTAAACTTGTTAGAATACCTCTAAGAGAGTGAGCAAGTTCCATTACTTTAAAGTGTTACAGAGTGCCATATCAGTACGTGCTATACATACATTGTGGCAAAGAGGGAACTTCTTTGCCACATGCTGCTGATGTGCAGAACAGCACTGGTTCCACAAGAAAAGGAGCAGACAGGGTTAAGGATTCTGCTGTTACCTGCATAAGGGATTTTACGCACAGCTGCACTGCATGGGTGTGATTGGTTTGGGATGTGTGGAGGGTATAAAAGGATTGTGGGATCCAGTGAGTGGGGGATTGCCCTCCATTCCTTTTGGCAGGCTTAGGTTTTCTGGTCTGCAAAGTATTGAGGTAATTTTATGGCCTTAATAGGATGGTGTGACAACCTGTTGTTTCACTATCTGAGGAAACACAGACAAACATGAATACAACTTTTGGTGTGTGGGCTACAAACTAGATCCATAAATTTGTGTCTGTTAATCACAGGATCAGAGGGTTAGAAGAGATGGATAGCTTTGATGAAGAAGTGAGTTTTGAGAGCCTGTTTGAAATTTTCTAGAGAGGTAGAAAGTCAGATAGGGAGAGGTAGAGAATTCCAGAGCTAGGGAGCAGCACATGCAAAAGCTTGGAGTGGAAGAAAGTAATCAATAGGAAGGAGATGTGGCATTCATTCCTGGAGCAAAAATGGAGAGTCAGAGTGTGAAGGAAGTTAAGGTCAGAGATGTAAGTGGAAGAGGAAAGGGCTTGTTATTTAAGGTAAGACAATTAAATTGGGTTCTAGCAGGGAAGGGGAGCAAGTGTAAGGATTGTAGGAAAGGGGAGGCAGACATAGTACAGGAAGCAGAATTGAGGAAAGATTGGAATAGAGAGTCAGGGAGGCCAGATAAGAGGAAATGACAGTAGTAAAATTATAAATCTGGAGATGACCAGTGAGTGGTTGAAGGTTTTATTAGCATCCAGGGAGAAATGGTCTAATCCTGGAAATATTTTTGAGATGGAAATGGCAGGACTGAGAAAGGTACTGAATGTGTGATATGTAGGAGACGAAGGAGTGCTCCTCTGGGGGCTATAAGAGTTGGTTGTGCCATCAATAGATAATCAAATTGTGCAAAGTGAGGTTATGCGGGAGGGTGGGAAGATGATAAGCTCAGTCTTAGAAATGCTAAGTTTAAGAAAGCGCTGGGAAATCCAAGAAGAGATAGCAGAGATGTAGTTGTAGATATGATTGAGGAAAGAGGGGAGAGGTCTAAGGAGGAATAGTAAATCAGGGTATCATCAGCATAGAGATGATATTGGAGGTTAAAAGACCTAATGAGCTCACCTAAAAAGTCATTTAAAGGGAGAATAGAAGAGGTCCAAGAATAGAACTTGGGGGGCACCTACTGCTAGTGGAAGGGGGGGTGAGAGGAGAAAGAGAAGGAATGGTCAGAAAGGTAGCAATCATCAAAAGTGGCAGGTCACAGGCTTTTGTGGCCTTCCTGGTGATATCCACCGACATCACCATGGGGACAAGGCTACACAAAATGTCCTAGGTAGCTCAAGAAGATTTGTAGGAGTGCTGATAGGCTGTTGTGTAATGTGTGGCTTTGACTGAAAATTAATTTCAGCAGTCATGCAATGGCTGATTGGAAGCAGGGCCTGACAATTGAAGCGTCCACTTTGTTTCAATTCCTGTTGGTAGCAAATTAGTTTCTGTTTTTAATTATCACTTCATCTTGCCCCAATATGTTGGCTGTACCCCTTCCCAGGCACATGTCAGTACAGGGGAGACATCACAGAAAGTGCTTCTTTGGGGTGCCTTCACTCCACGTTATGCAGCTAGCAGTGATACTGGTACTTTCTGCCCTTCACTAAACAGATCATACCCTTGGAAACATGATTTAGAGGATTTGAACATATTCCATAAGGTAAGTGAAGGCTCTTCCATATACAGTTGGTATGTATCTCCACATCAGAGGCATGATAATTATACAAACATCACTTAAATGTTAGTCTGCTAGGTAAAATAATGAAATAAGTACTGAATTGCCTATTTTGCTTAATCTACTTTATTCAGTATGTTGAATGACTCTAAAAATGTGTTTTCTCTTATATATTGCTAATTTATTAACTTTCATTTGCTTGCTGTTTTATATTATTCAATTACCAGTCTTAGGGTCCCATTTTTCAATATTGGGCAATACAATAAATTCTGTTGCCACTTCTAACATATATAATGATAACAAACAAATATGTACAGTAGGATCACAGAGCACAAAAGTTGGAAAGGACAAGCGATAGGAAATAATTAGGTTTCTCTGTACTTCTGCAATGTTTGTCCAATAATAAGAATATCTCTTGGTGCTGCTCTTCTTGCAATGTTTTCTCTGAATGTACAATACAGCACATAAAATGTTAAAGAAAATACAGTGTAACAAGTAATGAGTGGGTCCACCACATACTGTATGTTACCCTGGATCAGATTAGGTCCTTCTCCCCCTCTAGAGGATAAGAAATCAAGCCACCCCCAGATTAGCTTAATTACCAGAGGAAGGTGTATCATGTGTTCATCCCCATACTTGCATACTTAATACTGATAATTCATCTCAATGAACAGAGCATATTATCAATGCCATTACTCATTTACAGTAGTTGTTGAAATAACTAGAGATGAGCGGTTCGGATTCCATGGAGTCCAAGCCCGCCCGAGTTTCCAGTATCCTAGTCAATCCAAGCCGTGGCTTGGGCTTTCCTGCCAGACTTGGAATCCAAATCCAGGCAAAATGTTATCATCCCAGCATCAGATTCTCAATGATTTTGGGTTCAATATAAGGGGGCTATGGCCAGAACTCAATGCTGTTTCACTCCAGTCCAGGCACGCTACAGTATACTCACTCTGCACTGCTTTAAGTGGCTGTGCGGTGTCCAGATTGTGTCCAGACTCCATACAAGTGGCTGTACTATGTCCATGTGTGTGGCTGTGCTAGGTCCAGACTACAGACAAGTGGCTGTGCTGTGTCCATCCCTACAAGTAGCTGTGCTGTGTCCAGACTCCATAGACAAGTGATTGTAGTGCCTGTGTCCATCTAAAGTGACTGTGCTGTGTTCATTAAATGGCTGTGCTGTGCCCATCCAGAAGTGTCTGTGTTGTGTCCATTAACTTGCTGTCCAGTGTCCATCTGCTCCAGTGCTGCCGATGCACCTGTCTAGTGTCCATCCACTCCAGTGCTCATGATGCACCTGTCTAGTGTCCATCTGCTCCAATGCTGCTGACCCACCTGTCCAGTGTCCATCCGCCCCAGTGCGGATGTCCAGTGCCCAGTCCAGTGCTGACAGCACACCGGTCCAATGTCCATCCACTCCAGTACTGACGACACACCTGTCCAGTGCCTATCCACTCCAGTGCTGACAACTCCCCTGTCCAGTGTCCATCCACTCCAGTTTTGACGATGCACCTCTCCAGTATCCATCCTCTCCAGTGCTCATAACACATATGTCCAATGTCCATCTGCTCCAGTGTTAAAAAAGTCTAAAAAAGTAAAAAAAAAGTTTAAAAAGACAAGAAAAGTAAAAAAAGTAAAGTTGAAAAAAGTAAAAACAAATAATAGTTTTTCTTTTCTTTTCTGCTGTACCCCATTGTGTATATATAAGATGCAAGTACTGTGACTTTGCAGGCTGTTTCCCACTGCATTCAGGACATACAAGTACTGTGACTATTGTGTATCCATAACATACAAGTACTGTGACTAGTGTGTATCCATAACATACAAGTACTGTGACTTCTCAGACCGTACTCCACTGCGTATCCATAACATACAAGTACTGTGACTTCACAGGCCACACCCTACTGTGCAACCATAACCTTCAAGTATTGTGACTCCACAGTGATAATTAAAAAAAAAATAGGTAAATAAGCAATACTATTAAACTGTAGTTGTTGTTACGGCACGCGACCAGCATTGGAATCCTAAACACTCACCAGTGTCACTTCGTGTGCGGCAGGGGGTCTGTCGGTTCCTATGACAAGGGGGCTCTGGTGTCCAGCAACCTGTGATAAGTCTCTGCAGGATTACCGGAGTCTCCAGAATCTGCTGTGCATACTAGTTTCCAAGCTGCAGCACCTTCCCAGTCTGATTGCACAGGTCAGCAATGTTCTCTGACCGGTTGTTAACTATTTGTGTGCCTGAGGATTATTCAAGTTCCTGTGTGCAGTCTATGATATTCTTTGACATTGCTGCATTCCATGATTTCCAGCTGATCTCCACTTCACCAACCTAAGTCTCAGTCCAGCCAGCCAGTTCAGCCAGACAGTTACCCTGCAGCCAATCACAGCACAGCAAGGGGTTTAAAGGTTAGTGTGACAAGTGAACCTGCTTTGCTCCTTCTATGTGGCCCAGCATAAACTCAGCCAATAACCAGTCCAGTCCTGCATATACTCAGCCAGTAACCAGTCCGATCCTGTATATTCTCGGCCAGTAACCAGTCCGCTCCCGCATATCCTCAGCCAAAAACCAGTGCGGTCCTGCATGTTCTCAGCCGGTAACCAGTCCGGTCCTGCATATCCTCAGCCAGTAACCAGTCCTGTCTTGCATATCCTCAGCCCAGCCAGTAACCAGTCTGGTGCTGCATATCTTCAGCCAGTAGCCAGTCCAGTCCTGCATATCCACAACCGGTAGCCAGTCTGGTCCAGCTGTATTCCTCAGCCCATAGCCAGTCCGGTCCAGCAGCATCTCTTCAGCTGGTAGCCAGTCTGGTTCAGCTGTATTCCTCAGCCAGTAGCCAGCCCAGTCCAGCAGCATCTCTTCAGCCGGTAGCCAGTCAGGCTCAGCTGTATTCCTCAGCCAGTAGCCAGTAATAGTTCATAACCTTGAACTCATATCAAAGGCAGTTCTCACTGCTACCGAAATCCCATGCGAAAGGGGGATATTCAGCCTCCTCAACTCCAGCTCCAAGCCTCAGACCCTGGACGTCGGTCATCACCTGACTCAGGTAACATTGTGCACAAAACCGTGACAGTTGTTTTTGTAGAACGTGAATGTGTTCATCAATATGGATAACAATGATCAGTCGAGAGAAGAGCAGGAGCATCTAGCAAATACTAGGGCTGATGCAACCAGTCATAATGATGATACTAGTCCTTTAACATCACCTTAAGCCAATGTTCAAGGGCATACAGGGCATCTAAAATAAAAAATAAAAAACATACAGTGGTAAAGAAAAAAAACAGCTCTATTAAAGTGAAAGTGTAGTGCAGAAATACATAAAATTGGCAACATGCCATTCACCACATGCAGTGGTAAAGAAAGACTCATTATTTATTAGTTGTGGTTCTACAACTGTCAATGAGGCATCTTCTGCCTCTCATGATGGTGCAAGACCTTTTCACTCAGAATCTAAAAGAGGTGTAATAAAATGAAAACCACTAAGGCGGTAGAACAAACTATGTGTTCAGAAACTGTAATATCACAAGTCCCTGGGGAAAGAAACAATGCAATCCATGCAACTCTAAATCTCTCTGCACATGCTGTATCTGCCCCATATGCAGGCAACATGGCTTTGCCCAGTTGTGTGCTTTATGCTTTGCTAACAAACTTGAATTAGGCTAATTGGGGGTTATTCAGGTTTTTTTTTAGCAAACCATAAAAGCACACTAATGGGCAGAACCATGTGGCACTGCAGGTGAGGCAGATGTAACGTGCAGAGAGATTTAGATTTGGGTGGGTAATATTGTTTCAGTGCAGGGTAAATACTTGCTGCTTTATTTTTACATTGTAATTTAGATTTCAGTTTGAACACACCCCACTCAAATCTAACTCTCTCTGCACATGGTACACCTGCCCCACCTGCAATGCCACATGGTTATGCCCATTAGGATGCTTTTTTGGTTTGTTGGCAAACCTGAATAATGCCTATTATCAGGATTTGCTAAAGGAGTGAAAAATGTTTAACAAGCTGACTGTACAGTGCGACTTTTGATGTGACCAGTACATGCTTCATAAGTGTCAGCAGGATGCCTGAGGGGGAATCTAACAGGACACCAGCGCTATTTTTAGAAAACGTCGGAAGATTGGATTTCACTGGAATAACTGATTTTATAAAAGGATTAGAGAAACAACCATATTATGTACTGCTACTGCTGTAAATAAATATTTTATTTCTTTTACATATTATTTAATTTGTGTACTGTTGTCTCTTAGTTGATTCGTTTTTAAATTACTCTTTTTTTTAGGCACCAGTCATACAAATTAACACACAAAAATAGAATAAGCAAAATTTACAAGAACAAGCAAAAGAAAAAAAAGGTAATTAAATAATGTGACTAATCATAAAGTAAAGAAGTCCAATAAAGAAGACTAATACATAATACACACTGTATCTCAGCAAGTGCCATGTCTGACCTTATGAGCCCCATCCATCCACCAAAGATACCAGGTCGGAGCTAGGGAAAATGAGGGGGAAAAAAGTCCTAATTGTATAATCCCTAGCCAAAAATAACTGTCCTAATATTAAGATAAGGAGAGCCTGCTCTTAGTTAAATTTATTGCTTTGCATTAGGAAAAATATACAGGTTTTGCAGGTATTAGTCATTACACAAATTGATAGGTACGTTGAAAGGTTTTTTGTATAGTGCTTCCTTTAGGGAAAGGCTAAGGCCTTGGTCTTTCTTTCTGAATGGTGTTTCTGAAACTGTCAGTGAGGCATCTTCTTTTGCCATTCACTCAGAGTCTAGAAGTGGTGTAAAAAAAAAAAAAGAAAACCACTAAGACAGTAGAACAAACTAAGTTTTCAGAAACAGAAATGTGACAAATCCCTAAGGGGCAAATTCAAATGTTTGAAAAGTCGGTTGAGTGTCTGTTTTTTCCTGTCTATTAGATAGGGCGGTATTCAATTGTTTGAAAAGTCAATTGGGTGTTTGTTTTTTCCTAAGTGTGTACATGACTGCTATGTATGAGCCTGACCTTTCTGATATTGTACTCATAGAGACACACCAGTGGAAGCAGTTCTTGCCCATGATAAGAAGGCCATTGTCATTCCTGGACAAAGGACCAAAAGATCCACCTCTTATGAGTGGAATTATTTTTTCCTAAATCCTCACAATTGTCAAGTCACCTGTAAAACCACAGCAAGTAGAGGTAAGGACATTAACCATCTAGGAACCTCCTTTCTGTTACGTCATTTGCAACAAGCTCATGACAATTTTTTTGTCAAAATCAGAAACTTCTGCTAGAGAAATAACAACAAGCAGTCCAGCAAACTCCCTTCTCTTAACTAGATCTCAGCACCTGCAATCTCCACTGCCAACACCTTCATCTTCAATAACTTCAGTAATAATCTGAGGTAATCCTGCAACCAATTCCCCAATCCAGGAATCCTAAGAGGAATCCTTCAGCACTAGGTCTGTTGCTGCTGCTAGGGATGTATCTTCATCCCAGAAGGGGATCAAGAAGTCTAATATTTGATACAATAATTGACTGTGAAGAAATCCTTTGCAAAGGGAAGCAAGTATGACAGCTCTCATCCAGTCGTACAGTGGATCACTTGACACCATGACAGCTATGCTAGTAGTAGATCTGCATCCAATATATGCCACTAATGCAGTGGGTTTTAGACCGTTAATATAGGTCCTTTGTCCCTGGTACCAAATTCTTTATTGGTTCCATTTTACAAGACAAGCAATAACTGGCCTGTACCAGGATATTAAAAAACGAATTATTGGCCTACAAAATGTCATTGCACCTGCTATCCACTTAACAACAGATATGTGGATAAGCCGTAGTGAGCAAACTAAAGATTACATGACTGCGACAGTCCCCTGGGTGGGTAAATCGCCTTCAGCAGAATCAGTATCTAACAAACAATGCCAGCTCATTCAGGGACAGGCTACTCTGTGTATCACTGGCTTCACTAAGAGGCATACTGTACTGCTGACAACCTCTTAGAAAAACTAAGGAATGTCATAAAAAAAATGGCTTGCCACGCATAGACTCTCCTCAAGATTTGCGATTTCTGATAACACCACAAATATTGCGAATGTATTACAGATGGGTGAATTTCAACATGCCCCATATTTTGCAAACACAATCAACTGGGTGTTACAAGTTTTTTTTTATAATGTCAGGGGCGTGCAGGATATGCTGTCGGTGGCCCAAAAAATTTTGGGAAATTTTCAGCACTCAACAACAGCACGCAGGAGATTGCAGCAACTCCAAGCACAATTCAACTTGCCCTGCCACCAACTAAATCAGAGGTGGTAACAATGTGGAATTTCACCCTTTATATGCTTCAGCAGATGGAGGAACAGCAAAAAGCCATCCAGACCTACACAGCAAGCCATGACATTGGGATGGAGGGGGCTGTACCTTTCTGCAGTTCAGTGAAGATTAATATCCATGTTGTGCAAGGTTCTGAAACCCTTTGAAGTAGCCACCTGTGAAGTGAGTTCAGACACTGTCAGCTTGAGTCAGGTGTTTCCCCCAACTAGGCTATTTTTAAAACAGCTGGAGAAAGGATGTGAAGGAGGAGATGAAACAAAGTGATTCTGCTGAATATGTTGGACTTGTAGATCAAGTCCTTTATTCGCTTCAGCAGGCTGTCAACATCTTGATCGGATCACTACATTTTGGCGACCGTGCTTAATCCTAGGTTTAAGTTGTATGTTGTGTCTTTCTTCTTAGTTTATCCAGATCTTAAGAGATGCATATAGCTCCTGGTGAGCAAGTTGGCAGCTCAAGTGGTACATGACACAACGGCATCTCTTCCTTCAGTTTCTCGGCTGCTGCTGGGAAAAATCTCAGCTTTCCCAAAAGATCTAGTGGTGATGAAGAGTAGTCAGCACATTTTGATATTTGGTCGGGTTAAAAGGAATTGCCCAAAAATAGTGATGCCTCTACCGTAACTTCATCTGATAAAGTTATCATGCAAAGAATGGCAGAGGATTACTTTAATGACAGCATACAAGTAAGCATGTAACAGAGTCCATTTGCCTACTGGAAGGGAAAAAAAAGTCAGTTTGGAGGCCCTTGTACAAACTGGCTTTGCATTACTTGAGCTGCCCACCCAGTGTGTACCCAGTGTGTACTCAGTGTGTACCCAGTGTGTACTCAGAAAGGGTTTTCAACACAGCTGGGAACCTTGTCAGCAATCGGCATAGGACTTCACTTACTCAAAATGTGGAAAGATGATGTTCATCAAAATGAACTGGAAATTCCATGACAAAGACCTTTACTACCAATCACATCACAGTACAGGGATTTCTGTAATGGTGGATTCCAGCGGGAATGAATTGATATTGTGTGAGGATGATGTAAACACTGATGAGGGTGAGGATGAGGATGGTAATAACGATGACATCTTGTCACTGCAGAACTTTTAGCTTTGCTGCCTTAAGCCCATTGGTAGCTTGTTTTGTGCGGCCAAACAAGCCAAGCACTTCAGCTACAAAAGTTGCAGTCCATGTAGCTGACGTGCTTGGTTTGTTAAACTGTGTCCTTTTTAAAATCAAACATAAGGATGGGTGAGACAGCCCAAGGACAATTCCATCTTGCACAACGTTTTTTTTCTGTCACTGCTATGTGGCAATGTTTCAAAGATATTCTATAAACTGCTGTGTATTTATGCCGCTGCTCTGTCATGTAGTAACCAGCTAGCTCGCTGCAGCCTTTGGCCTAAACTGGATGAAACAATATTATGAGCTGTGAGGTGGTCAAAATTGAGTGGAAATGACTGGAAATTAATGTTACTGAGGTTAAAATACTGCCGGAACAAAATTCTGTGATTTTAGCTTTTTTTTTATAATTTTAAGGGGTAAAAAATACAGATCCAACCCAAAACCAGTGAAGGCGGTTTTGCCAAAACTGGATGACAAATTAGAACCAAAACCAGCAAAAATAGTCAGGCGCACATCTCTAGTTCATACCATACCTGCTTGCAAGCAGTTTTCTTATATTAGAACTACTCACTATAGGAGATCTGTGGCAAATCTTCATGCTACATGAATGTGCATTGAACTGGCACAAATAATTTTTTCACAGCAGCACATGCATTACAGTATATCCTAAAAATGTGTGCAAGACACTAATACCATAAGAATTATAAAGGATTTAAACTATCTATTACTGTAAATAAGCGCTTGCTAGTGTTCTAAACATATGCCATGGCCCAGATTTATCAATCCTTGGAGAGTGATAAATTGTTACAGGCTGAGTTTGAATAATGACAGTTAAGAGCTGATTGGTTGTTTCTTAATCACCGTGCAATTTATCACTCTCCAGAGCTTGACAAATCTGGGACATGGACACAAGTACATACAGTATATTATTTATAAATGTCCAATTTCACTTATAGCACTAATGGAAACTTAAGACTGAAAAGTGTTTGGTAATATACTGTATATCAGTACTATAGTACCCAAATAATAAGGATTTTTGTTATACTTATCATATATTGTCATTAGTTTTAGTTTAACAGTGCATACACACTTGCCAAGAAAGTAAACAAAGTCGCTCATTTTCACCCTTCCTGAGTGGCGTTGTTTACTTTCTCGCCAAGTGTGTATGCCGCTGAAAATGAGAAAATGAGCGATGCACGGCCATGTGGGTCATTAACGACCCTCGCTGTCGTCAATTTGGACAATTTGGAGCTGCATGCAGTGGCATCACAAGGCGGGTGCGGGGGGTGCGGCCCGCACCCAGTTGTGACGCCTAGAAGGGGGTGACACCAATCAGGGGGCTCCTCCGCAGTGACAGGAGCCAGGTGCTGCAGTGTGAAATTCTGCTATAGCACCTGGCTCCTGCCATAGCAGAGGAGCCGACAGCGCTGCAGACAGTCTCCGAGGGCAGGCCAGTACAGCCCACCATCTCCGGAGATGCTGGGCACGCCCCCCGTAGTGACGACCCACAAGTACACGCCCCCTTTCTTAGCCACCATGCCCCGAGCGTGCCGGCACATCAAGGGTGTGCACCGGGTGCCACCACACTCGGTGAAGCCTCTGGCTGCATGCATGGCCCGGCCACTGTGTGACGTCACTGGGCGATATGGTCATCATATCGCTCAGTGTATATGCACTGCCGCCGACCCCGGCCTGGGAGGGGGAAACACTATGCAATGTCGCTCATAGAGCACATCACCTAGTGTGTACCCACCTTTAGAATAAAACTTGAGGATTTAATTCTACAGATATTCAATGTACAAACTAGAGATGAGCGGGTTCGGTTCCTCGGAATCCGAACCCCCCCGAACTTCAGCCTTTTTACACGGGTCCGAGGCAGACTCGGATCTTCCCGCCTTGCTCGGCTAACCCGAGCGCGCCCGAACGTCATCATCCCGCTGTCGGATTCTCGCGAGGCTCGTATTCTATCGCGAGACTCGGATTCTATATAAGGAGCCGCGCGTCGCCGCCATTTTCACACGTGCATTGAGATTGATAGGGAGAGGACGTGGCTGGCGTCCTTTCCGTTAGAATAGATAGAGACACTTGAGTTGATTACTTAGTAATTTTGGGGAGCATTAGGAGTACTCAGAGTGCAGAGTTTTGCTGATAGTTAGTGACTAGTGACTGACCACCACCAGTTTTATTTATTATTTAATATAATCCGTTCTCTGCCTGAAAAAAAACGATACACAGTCACATACCATATCTGTGCTCAGCCTCAGTGTGCTGCATGATAATATCATCTATGTATATCTGACTGTGCTGAGTGCTCACTGCTCACACCTGAATTGTGGGGGAGACTGGGGTGCAGTTATAGCAGGAGTACAGTGCACACTTTTGCTGCCAGTGTGACTGACCAGTGACCACCAGTATATTGTCTGCCTGAAAAAGTTAAACACTCCTGTGGTGTTTTTTTTTTGTTATTCTATAAACGCATTCTGCTGACAGTGTCCAGCAGGTCCGTCATTCATTATATTATATAAATATTTACCTGCAGTAGTGTTATATTTTTTTGTTCATCTCTATCATCTTTATCATCTCTATATTAGCAGACGCAGTACGGTAGTCCACGGCTGTGGCTACCTCTGTGTCGTCAGTGCTCGTCCATAATTGTATACCTACCAGTGGTGGGGTTTTTTTTTCTAACTTCTTCATACTGGTAGTTTAGGAGTCTGCTGACAGTGTCCAGCAGGTCCGTCATTATATTATATATACCTGCAGTAGTGATATATATATATTTTTTATATCATTATCATCTCTATACTAGCAGACGCAGTACGGTAGTCCATGGCTGTAGCTACCTCTGTGTCATCAGTGCTCGTCCATAATTGTATACCTACCTGTGGTGGTTTTTTTTTTCTATCTTCTTCATACTAGTAGTTTAGGAGTCTGCTGACAGTGTCCAGCAGGTCCATGATTATATTATATATACCTGCAGTAGTGATATATATATATATTTTTTATATCATTATCATCTCTATACTAGCAGACGCAGTACGGTAGTCCACGGCTGTAGCTACCTCTGTGTCGTCAGTGCTCGTCCATAATTGTATACCTACCTGTGGTGGGGTTTTTTTTTCTATCTTCTTCATACTAGCAGTTTAGGAGTCTGCTGACAGTGTCCAGCAGGTCCGTCATTATATTATATATACCTGCAGTAGTGATATATATATATTTTTTATATCATTATCATCTCTATACTAGCAGACGCAGTACGGTAGTCCACGGCTGTGGCTACCTCTGTGTCGTCAGTGCTCGTCCATAATTGTATACCTACCTGTGGTGGGGTTTTTTTTCTATCTTCTTCATACTAGTAGTTTAGGAGTCTGCTGACAGTGTCCAGCAGGTCCGTCATTATATTATATATACCTGCAGTAGTGATATATATATATTTTTTATATCATTATCATCTCTATACTAGCAGACGCAGTACGGTAGTCCACGGCTGTAGCTACCTCTGTGTCGTCAGTCACTCGTCATCCATAAGTATACTAGTATCCATCCATCTCCATTGTTTACCTGAGGTGCCTTTTAGTTGTGCCTATTAAAATATGGAGAACAAAAATGTTGAGGTTCCAAAAATAGGGAAAGATCAAGATCCACTTCCACCTCGTGTTGAAGCTGCTGCCACTAGTCATGGCCGAGACGATGAAATTCCATCAACGTCGTCTGCCAAGGCCGATGCCCAATGTCATAGTACAGAGCATGTAAAATCCAAAACACAAAATATCAGTAAAAAAAGGACTCAAAAATCTAAAATAAAATCGTCGGAGGAGAAGCGTAAACTTGCCAATATGCCATTTACCACACGGAGTGGCAAGGAACGGCTGAGGCCCTGGCCTATGTTCATGGCTAGTGGTTCAGCTTCACATGAGGATGGAAGCACTCAGCCTCTCGCTAGAAAAATGAAAAGACTTAAGCTGGCAAAAGCACAGCAAAGAACTGTGCGTTCTTCGAAATCACAAATCCACAAGGAGAGTCCAATTGTGTCGGTTGCGATGCCTGACCTTCCCAACACTGGACGTGAAGAGCATGCGCCTTCCACCATTTGCACGCCCCCTGCAAGTGCTGGAAGGAGCACCCGCAGTCCAGTTCCTGATAGTCAGATTGAAGATGTCAGTGTTGAAGTACACCAGGATGAGGAGAATATGGGTGTTGCTGGCGCTGGGGAGGAAATTGACAAGGAGGATTCTGATGGTGAGGTGGTTTGTTTAAGTCAGGCACCCGGGGAGACACCTGTTGTCTGTGGGAGGAATATGGCCATTGACATGCCTGGTGAAAATACCAAAAAAATCAGCTCTTCGGTGTGGAAGTATTTCAACAGAAATGCGGACAACAGCTGTCAAGCCATGTGTTGCCTTTGTCAAGCTGTAATAAGTAGGGGTAAGGACGTCAACCACCTCGGAACATCCTCCCTTATACGTCACCTGCAGCGCATTCATCATAAGTCAGTGACAAGTTCAAAAACTTTGGGCGACAGCGGAAGCAGTCCACTGACCAGTAAATCCCTTCCTCTTGTAACCAAGCTCACGCAAACCACCCCACCAACTCCCTCAGTGTCAATTTCCTCCTTCCCCAGGAATGCCAATAGTCCTGCAGGCCATGTCACTGGCAATTCTGACGAGTCCTCTCCTGCCTGGGATTCCTCCGATGCATCCTTGAGTGTAACGCCTACTGCTGCTGGCGCTGCTGTTGTTGCTGCTGGGAGTCGATGGTCATCCCAGAGGGGAAGTCGTAAGACCACTTTTACTACTTCCACCAAGCAATTGACTGTCCAACAGTCCTTTGCGAGGAAGATGAAATATCACAGCAGTCATCCTGCTGCAAAGCGGATAACTGAGGCCTTGGCATCCTGGGCGGTGAGAAACGTGGTTCCGGTATCCATCATTACTGCAGAGCCAACTATAGACTTGATTGAGGTACTGTGTCCCCGGTACCAAATACCATCTAGGTTCCATTTCTCTAGGCAGGCGATACCGAAAATGTACACAGACCTCAGAAAAAGACTCACCAGTGTCCTAAAAAATGCAGTTGTACCCAATGTCCACTTAACCACGGACATGTGGACAAGTGGAGCAGGGCAGACTCAGGACTATATGACTGTGACAGCCCACTGGGTAGATGTATTGACTCCCGCCGCAAGAACAGCAGCGGCGGCACCAGTAGCAGCATCTCGCAAACGCCAACTCTTTCCTAGGCAGGCTACGCTTTGTATCACCGCTTTCCAGAATACGCACACAGCTAAAAACCTCTTACGGCAACTGAGGAAGATCATCGCAGAATGGCTTACCCCAATTGGACTCTCCTGTGGATTTGTGGCATCGGACAACGCCAGCAATATTGTGTGTGCATTAAATATGGGCAAATTCCAGCACATCCCATGTTTTGCACATACCTTGAATTTGATGGTGCAGAATTATTTAAAAAACGAGAGGGGCGTGCAAGAGATGCTGTTGGTGGCCAGAAGAATTGCGGGACACTTTCGGCGTACAGGCACCACGTACAGAAGACTGGAGCAACACCAAAAACGCCTGAACCTGCCCTGCCATCATCTGAAGCAAGAAGTGGTAACGAGGTGGAATTCAACCCTCTATATGCTTCAGAGGTTGGAGGAGCAGCAAAAGGCCATTCAAGCCTATACAACTGACCACGATATAGGAGGTGGAATGCACCTGTCTCAAGCGCAGTGGGGAATGATTTCAACGTTGTGCAAGGTTCTGCAACCTTTTGAACTTGCCACACATGAAGTCAGTTCAGACACTGCCAGCCTGAGTCAGGTCATTCCCCTCATCAGGCTTTTGCAGAAGAAGATGGAGACATTGAAGGAGGAGCTAACACTGAGCGATTCCGCTAGGCATGTGGGACTTGTGGATGGAGCCCTTAATTCGCTTAACAAGGATTCACGGGTGGTCAATCTGTTGAAATCAGAGCACTACATTTTGGCCACCGTGCTCGATCCTAGATTTAAAACCTACGTTGTATCTCTCTTTCCGGCAGACACAAGTCTGCAGGGGTTCAAAGAACTGCTGGTGAGAAAATTGTCAAGTCAAGCGGAACGCGACCTGTCAACATCTCCTCCTTCACATTCTCCCGCAACTGGGGGTGCGAGGAAAAGGCTCAGAATTCCGAGCCCACCTGCTGGCGGTGATGCAGGGCAGTCTGGAGCGACTGCTGATGCTGACATCTGGTCCGGACTGAAGGACCTGACAACGATTACGGACATGTCGTCTACTGTCACTGCATATGATTCTCTCACCATTGAAAGAATGGTGGAGGATTATATGAGTGACCGCATCCAAGTAGGCACGTCAGACAGTCCGTACGTATACTGGCAGGAAAAAGAGGCAATTTGGATGCCCTTGCACAAACTGGCTTTATTCTACCTAAGTTGCCCTCCCACAAGTGTGTACTCCGAAAGAGTGTTTAGTGCCGCCGCTCACCTTGTCAGCAATCGGCGTACGAGGTTACTTCCAGAAAATGTGGAGAAGATGATGTTCATTAAAATGAATTATAATCAATTCCTCCATGGAGACATTCACCAGCAGCAATTGCCTCCACAAAGTACACAGGGAGCTGTGATGGTGGATTCCAGTGGGGACGAATTGATAATCTGTGAGGAGGGGGATGTACACGGTGATGAATCGGAGGATGATGATGAGGTGGACATCTTGCCTCTGTAGAGCCAGTTTGTGCAAGGAGAGATTAATTGCTTCTTTTTTGGTGGGGGTCCAAACCAACCCGTCATTTCAGTCACAGTCGTGTGGCAGACCCTGTCGCTGAAATGATGGGTTGGTTAAAGTGTGCATGTCCTGTTTATACAACATAAGGGTGGGTGGGAGGGCCCAAGGACAATTCCATCTTGCACCTCTTTTTTCTTTCATTTTTATTTGCGTCATGTGCTGTTTGGGGAGTATTTTTTGGAAGGGCCATCCTGCGTGACACTGCAGTGCCACTCCTAGATGGGCCAGGTGTTTGTGTCGGCCACTAGGGTCACTTATCTTAGTCACACAGCTACCTCATTGCGCCTCATTTTTTTCTTCTTTGCGTCAGGTGCTGTTTGGGGAGTATTTTTTGGAAGGGCCATCCGGCCTGACACTGCAGTGCCACTCCTAGATGGGCCAGGTGTTTGTGTCGGCCACTAGGGTCGCTTAGCTTACTCACACAGCTACCTCATTGCGCCTCTTTTTTTCTTTGCGTCATGTGCTGTTTGGGGAGTGTTTTTTGGAAGGGCCATCCTGCGTGACACTGCAGTGCCACTCCTAGATGGGCCAGGTGTTTGTGTCGGCCACTAGGGTCACTTATCTTAGTCACACAGCTACCTCATTGCGCCTCTTTTTTTTCTTCTTTGCGTCATGTGCTGTTTGGGGAGTATTTTTTGGAAGGGCCATCCGGCCTGACACTGCAGTGCCACTCCTAGATGGGCCAGGTGTTTGTGTCGGCCACTAGGGTCGCTGAGCTTAGTCACACAGCTACCTCATTGCGCCTCTTTTTTTCTTTGCGTCATGTGCTGTTTGGGGAGTGTTTTTTGGAAGGGCCATCCTGCGTGACACTGCAGTGCCACTCCTAGATGGGCCAGGTGTTTGTGTCGGCCACTTGGGTCGCTGAGCTTAGTCATCCAGCGACCTCGGTGCAAATTTTAGGACTAAAAATAATATTGTGAGGTGTGAGGTGTTCAGAATAGACTGAAAATGAGTGGAAATTATGGTTATTGAGGTTAAAAATACTTTGGGGTCAAAATGACCCCCAAATTCTATGATTTAAGCTGTTTTTTAGGGTTTTTTGAAAAAAACACCCGAATCCAAAACACACCCGAATCCGACAAAAAAAATTCGGTGAGGTTTTGCCAAAACGCGTTCGAAGTCGAACCCAAAACACGGCCACGGAACCGAACCCAAAACCAAAACACAAAACCCGAAAAATTTCCGGTGCACATCTCTAGTACAAACAGCTACTCTCTCTGGCTCATATAAAATTAATTACACTACAGATATATTCTATAAATCAACAAAGAACCTACAACCTACTTACAACCTACTTACAAGAAATAAAGACACAATCAAACATTTTTTTATTCTTCTCACAGCCTGCCTAATATATTGTGACACACACCCACTATATTTTAATATTTTGCTGCCTTAAATATATGATTATTGTTAGTGGCGGATTTTAAATATGAGCTGACCTCCCCCCCCCCCCTTCCTTCAGGTAAAATCCACTACCCTGCTCAGTGTTAGCAAAACCAGATGCAGTTCGTGACTGTACTGACTTCACGGTGATCTAGCAGTGACTTCCTACTGGAAGTCCTACCTGTCAGTCACCAACACTGGGACTGCCAGACAACAGCAATAAGGAAAGAGCTGGCTTCCTATAGGAAGCCACTCCCTGCCTTTCACACAGCCCAATCCAGCTTCTATGGGCCGCAGCCGATACCGTCCATAGTAGCCGGGAGTTTGTGTCACACCGCGGTGTCTGCACATGCGCCGGTCCCAGCAGCTGTCGGATCCACTGTGCAGGTGCAAGGACCCAGAGCTGACTGTCTCCTCTCTGGGCATGGCAGCCCCCCTACTTCAATTAGGTAGGATCTGCTGCTGATTATTATATTTGTCTTCTATATTTTAATTAAAATTTAATAAGGGTTACATTTTATGTATACTTGTGCCCCTAGAACAGACACCCTTTGTCCTTTTTCGATTATGATAGAATGTCGGCAAGAAGCTTCGTACTATACATGTGAAGCTGCTCTCTGATACTCCTCCATGTCAGTGTTACAGGGAGTGTGGCCCTGAGTACACTACACCCACCCTGTGGGGGTATTTGTTCTTAGAGGAAGTGGGTGCTATCTAGGGTGCCACCAGAGATAATGCCAGCCCTTCTGCTTATCTGTCTTCTGATCACATAATATGGCTGTGTTCTCCACCAACAGCTCCCTTCTTATTATATCAGTTACCTCTCGTTCCCTGTGTACTATTCTCTCTCCTTTGCATAGCTACAGCATATAGCCATGGGGCAGATGTACAGTATTAACCTGGAGACGGCATAAGGAAGTGATAAGGCAGTGATAAGTGCAAGGTGATAAACACACCAGCCAATCAGCTCCAATATGTAAATTGACAGTTAGGAGCTGACTGGCTGGTACATTTATCACCTTACAATTATCACTGGTTTATCACTTCCTTATGCCGTCTCCAGGTTAATACATCTGCCCCCATATTCCTTCAGCCTGCTGCACTTTAAACCATCCCTTCAGTGCTCCTCTGTATCTTTTCCTCAGTACCTATATTACTTCTTTATCTGTTTGCTGCAGAAAATGCTGGCACTATAGAAATTAATTTTATGAAATAGATAAATGATCTACTATCTTTGGCTATTGCCCATTGTCTGTCATCTGCTTATACCTTTATTATTTTCACCACCATTCCCTTAAATTTCTCCACAATTCCTGGATCAAGTAGCATCTCTAAAAGGCAATCTTGAAATTGTTAAAAACAGATTATCATCATTTACTGCACAAAGATATCTTCAAATGGCAGAGGCAGGATTTTTTGTCAGTATAACATTAACCACTGCCCATGACCCAGTAAGTAATTTGCACAAGAAAGGTCTAACCTAAGTGTTTTAACATTATCCTTCATTTGCATAAATAAGCAAGACTGAGATACAGACATTAAGGTCTCATATTCATTTAAGCCCTAGAACTATTCTGCTTGTGTATTCTAGGGGGTTGACCCAAATGAACCACATCATTTCAAGTAGAAATTAAAATAACAGTAAAGGCCTGGACAGTGTAAGAACCATGAAAGGGTATATTAATTAAGGTAATGGAGACATTTAAAAAGGCACCTATCTCCAGCCAGTGTATTTTAATTGTATTTCATTTCTGGAGTAGAACCTTCAAGTGTCTGAAATGTTTCTGTGCATATTTCATGTTATAAATATTTCACAGATTGTTATGAAAGGCTTTAACTGTAACCTCTAGATAAGTGACAACCAGAACACCATTTAACATTTTTGTTTTTCTAAAACTAATCCTAATTATTCAAGAAGCAGGGAGAGCCTCAGCTTTGTCATTAGCTGCTATGTCAGATTTACTACAAGTTCATTGAGTAAATACAGTAGAGACGTGGCTGAAACCCTGTGTTTTGGTTTTGGATCTGGATTCATCTTCATATTTGGTGTTGGTTTTGCAAAACCACCCTCACAAGTTTTGGATCTGTATTTAAGAAATTAAATAGAAAATGATAAACAGCTAAAATCATGTAATTTGGGCCTGTTTTTGTTCCTTCAGTGTTATTAATGTCAATAACATTAATTTCCAGTCTATATTGACCATCTCACAGCTCACAATATTTTTCAACAATATAGGCCAAAGGCTGGCTGGCTAAACAAAGCAACAGAGCAATGGCAGTTTAAAAGACTATAGCTATCCATAATACATCTATAAAACATTACCACACAGAGGTGTCAGACAGAATGGCAGTTTAATAAACTATACAACCCCACTGAAACCAAGATGTTTTCATTAATCAAGAACTAGATCAAATGCCCAAGGGCAGTACAAGGAAATGTAGGTGCAGTATGCATGTAGTAGAAGCAGGCAAATAATTGATTGATTGATTTAGTTAATTGGTTGTTTTTTTTATTCCAAACATGTAAGATAGGGATAGGCTGATTTAGAGTTTGCAGCTCTGTTGCAACTATTCATTTTTTGGGCTTCTCTTCCACCCTTGACAGGAATCCTCGAATATTATTAACATTGCTCTTCAATGTATAGCCAAGGAGTCCTTGGCTATTAACTTTGCTCTTCAACCCTTATCAGGAATCCTTGGCTATTAGGAATACTCTTTGCCCTTTGTCAGGAATCTTTGGCTATTGTTAACATTGTTCTTCAACCATTATCAGGGATATTTGGCTATTAACAATGCTCTTAAACCCTTGTCAGGAATCCTTGACTATTAACATTGCTCTTCATCCCTTGTCAGGAATCATTGGCTATTAACATTGCTTTTCAACCCTTGCTAGAAATCCTTGGTTATTGTATTAAAATTGTATAATTTTCTTGTTAAAAATGTGTTGAAAATTAGTAATGTATTAGAGCAATAACTAAAAAATATTTTTCTATGCAAAAAATACCATCCCTAATGCCCCCCCCCCCCCCCAAAAAAAAAATACAGACCATCATTAAAGGGGTGCAAGATGCAATTGTTATTTTACCCTCCCACCCACCCTTATGTTGTAAATTAAAAAGGACATGCACAGTTTAACAAACCAAGCACTTCAGTGACTGGAACTGACACTTTTGTGGCTGAAGTGCATGGTTTATTTGGGCCCCCACAATACAATTCTTTGGACAACATCCGGTCATTAATGAATAAGTTGATAATAAGGGTGTTGACGGTAGAGATTGTGCTGCTCAAAACTGCTGTTAGCTGATATTGGACTGCTTGTTATTATTTTACAAATTATTTTAATTTTGTTAAAAGCTTCAAGAACTCACTACAAATTATGTAACAAGGAGGAGGTGCCTCGTTGGTTAACATTCCTACCTCTACTAACTTTGTGGCAGATGTATTAAGCCTGAAGAAAGGGATAAAAAAGTGATAAAGGAGTGATAAGTGCAAGGTAATAACGCACCAGCCAGTCAGCTCCTAACTGTCATTTGTCAAATATGTAATGATTATTTGGTGCATTATTACCTTACACTTATCACTGCTTTATCACTTCTTTATCCCTTCTCTAGGTTAATACATCTGCCCCTTTGTCCTAACAAATGATACAGGAGCTTTTCCAAATGTTGTCAGCATTTGGGAAAAATAATTCCACACCCAAGAGATAGCTGTTTTCTTCTTATGCCTAGACATTACAATAACTTTCTTTTTATCATGAGAAAGAACTGCTGCACCTGGTTTCTGACTTAAATAATCAATATCATCAATATGCTCAGTAACATCAGATACTACAAAAATATCCTCCTCATCATGTTCTGCATTTCCACACTAGCATCCCTAATTTCTATTATGTCTTCATCACCAATACTTGTACTGCTCATTGCCGACTGTGCAGAAATGGTGGAAGGACTCTTCTCTGAGACCAATGGGCCTAATTCAGACCTGATCGTAGCAGCAAAATCTTTCTTTAATGGGCAAAACCATGTGCACTGCAGGTGGTGCAGATATAACGTGCAGAGAGAGTTAGATTTGGGTGGGTTATATTGTTTCTGGCAGGGTAAATACTGTCTGCTTTATTTTTACACTGCAATTTAGATTTCAGTTTTAACCCACCCAAATCTAACTCTCTCTGTGCATGTTATATCTGCCCCACCTGCACTGCACATGGTTTTGCCCATTAGGGAAAAAGTTTGCTTCTGCGATCAGGTCTGAATTAGGTCCAATGTCAGAAATGTCAAACTTATACATAATGTAGATAACACAGACACCCCTAGACTCTCCTCCGGGATTTGTGGACACAGCCTTAATGTTCTTATTTTGTTTTGGAGAGACTGATCTGTCTTTTTTTATAGGGGATACCTTTTTTTACACCATTTCTTTAATATTGTGAAATATTTAGATTTCAGGTGCCCTTTCTTAAACTTTGTATCCCCTGGAACACCTTTAGTAGATGTTGAAGTACTGGTTGTAGCCACAGTGCTAGTACTGAATTGCTGCTCCTGCTCTTCTATCAACTGATCCATATCAACTCACAGTGCTATTAGTAACAGTGGCACCTACTTAATATTATTTTTTAAGTACATTGCCTGAACAACAACACACATATTTTATTTTTTTAACACTGCAGTAAATAATGGTGGCATCTACTGAACGTTAGCATACAAAAAATGAAACAAGAAAATACAACAGGGTATTTCGTTATATATATAGATAAGAGAGCGCATACATTTTAAACACATTTATTACACAATAAAAAAGTTTTTTATAAAAAATTAATTTTACCCATTGATCATTCACATCTGTATATATATTAGTACTGGAGGCTAAAACAACACTTCAGTTCATTAATAATAAGTATATTACTCCAATGTGCTTACAGACAGTAACTTGTTGCAAAGTATATGGTTACCCAATTAAGAAATTAATTAATTAAACAGTCTTTTCAGAGGACAATTATCATACACCTTGAAACTTATCTCAACCAGTTCGGCTTCCACTATACTAATATGGTTAGGTTAGATTTGGTTGATTCCGTGGTGGAGGGGGAGGACACCATTCATTACCCTGTAGAGTTTCTGCATACTCTGAACCCACCTGGAAAACCATCTCATGTACTCTATCTCAAGGTTGGAGCCCCCATAATGTTTTTATGCAACTTCAATCCACCCAAACTGTGCAATGGTTCCAGGCTGCAGGTGAAGACTCTGCACAAACATGTAATTGAAGCAACAATATTCACATGCGTTGGAAAGGGAGAAACTGTCTTCATTCCAAGAATTCCTCTGATCCCATCAGACTACCATTTCCAGTTCAATATGCTGCAGTTCCCGGTAAAGGTCTGCTACGCCATGACCATTAACAAAGCTCACGGGCAGAGTTTGAAAGTTGCTGGTGTGGATCTGAGGAATGACTGCTTCTCCCATGGCCAGTTGTATGTTGCCTGTTAAAGAGTCAGCTCCTCTGACAACTTGGCCATTCTCCAACCTGAAGGAAAGACTAAAAATGTAGTTTACCAAGAAGTCCTTCAAAAATAAAGTTACACGCAAGTTTTAGTGTAAAACTGATAAATGCACAGTAACACAGAAAAACCTTGCCCCAGATTAATTAAATAAATAGCGTTGGCTATACACTTAAAAGATCCCGATATGGTTTAATTAATCCTGCGCACTCTGGCAGCTATTACATAAACCTTTGTGGGGTTTAACAAAGATAATCAGGATACACATTTAGTGGTGTTTTCTTTATAATACATTTAAAATATGTGGTATTAATGTTTCATATACAGTACAAACCTTCATGCTCATTTTTACAGTGCCATGTAGTTGCATAATTATATTGTACACAGCAAATCATGTCACCAATCCGCCCAGCTCCTGAAAAGATTGCAATCCACAGATGTCACTATTCGCTTGCAAATAAAATGGGTACAGTTATGTAAAAACAGTTGCTTGATCTTGTTCAAATACAAACATCTAAAACACTGGTACCTTAAAGTAGATATTGAACACAGCAGTAACTATGTTCATGACTGGGTCACTCACTGCAGTCACATCTGTGACTTTATGCTAAAACCACTAGAAAGGCCTTCTTTGGTGTATATCCATACGTATGCATGTGCAAAGACAGACACTCCACTTTAAGCATCTTCAGGTGCATCATCGAAACTTGCAACAGTCCTTTGGCAGGTGTAGAATATGACATGCTATGTCATTGAATTTGCGTCTCTTGTATGCAAGCATTAACATGCCGTAGCACTTCCATACGAAGCAGCAACTTGTGTGGATTAGCCACCCCCCTGTTACCTACTAGTCACCAATACATTTCCAATACACTTCTGCTACTATGCGCCAAAAACTGTACTGATACTCTGTATAAAAAAATCATGGACTGTGCGACTCAGATGCATGCGCAGAAAAAAAAACATCACTCTACCATGTACATCATTGCCACTGTCTCCAACTCGGAACTAGACCCTAAGTAACATAAATTATTGCTGCTATTATATAAGAGGTCAATTAAGGAACCATTCTATCATTAAAGTCATATTGGGGACAGATGTATCAATCCTTACAATAATAGATGAAGTGGAGAAGTTGCCAACAGCAATCAATCAGTCTCTAAACTGCCATTTTGTAGACTTTGATAGACAAATGATAGCAATCAGATGATTGGTTGCTATGGGCAACTTCTCCAATTTATCTGTTTAGCGGCGCCATGGAACACCATGCTGGGTAATGAGGAGACTGTTGCTGCAGCGATAGTGGACAGGTAAGACAGGAAAGGGGTGTGGCTATCGAACTGATCCATCTCTTCATGCTATGCCGTTCCTAGGCGTAATTGAGCTAAAATATTTTTACTGAGCATGCATCTAATTTGCATCGCGCATGTGTCTCGATTTTCCCTGGTGAAAGTTTCGATGGTGTATCTAAAGATACATAAAGCAAAATTGCAGCATCTGGAGATGCTTGCAGTGGGCGTCTTAGTCCATGCACATTCATACGCCAGGGTGTAAACAAGGGAAGGGATTGTAGCGGTATTAGCAAAAAGTCGCACAAACAAATGCTGCTGCGTACGACTCAGAATCCAGCCCTGTGTTACATGTTATAGATCTATGTTAGTGTCTTGTACTTGAATGGTTAAATTGAAGTTACTTTCTAATACACACTTTGTGTCCACATCAAATTTGGACTCAAGGCAAGAAATGGAGAAAACAAGATTAAAAGCAATATTTCTCTTTATTAAAGCTATCCAATGCCCACAACAAACGGCTCTCTCAATCTGCTGACACTCTGAACAGCCATCAAACATTCATATATCAGGTACTGATGTCTGCTGTGACTAGCAGCATTTATTGAGAAACTCTCCCATTACTTACCATGGCATAAAAAAAGAGTAAGGACATTGCATGCCAAAAAAAGGTACATTTTGGCATTGCTAGTAGAAATGATAATTCCTTAATGCAAACTTTACAATAAAATAACTTAAACTAAAAGATTATTTACAAGAGAAAGATATTTTTTATTTCATTTGTTTTTTCTTTTAAAAAGGGGCTGCAGTGCGGTAGCAGGATGCAGAGAAACCCTGTATGGCACTCCTCACCACATGACGTCACTGAACAAGTGCTGGGGGAACAGGAAGATCTTGTGCCTTTATACAGTATATAGCTGGGTTAAAAAGTGTACTATCGTGGCAGTGACCATGCTGCCCCATTCACCTTGCAGCTTAGGCTGCAGTAACATGTCACAATAGCCTTCATTACCGTTGTGAGGAATTGTACAACCCTCTGTACAAGCAGCCAATCTACTACAAGGGTTACAAATGGTCCCCTTTCACTGTTAAGTGGAATATTAGGAGTTAATCTAGCAGATGGTATGTATAACTTATAGGGAAGTTTAATCATATTTATATTAGTGATGTGCACCGGCAATTTTTCGGGTTTTGTGTTTTGGTTTTGGGTTCGGTTCCGCGGCCGTGTTTTGGGTTCGAACGCGTTTTGGCAAAACCTCACCGAAATTTTTTTGTCGGATTCGGGTGTGTTTTGGATTCGGGTGTTTTTTTCAAAAAACCCTAAAAACAGCTTAAATCATAGAATTTGGGGGTCATTTTGATCCCATAGTATTATTAACCTCAATAACCATAATTTCCACTCATTTTCAGTCTATTCTGAACACCTCACACCTCACAATATTATTTTTAGTCCTAAAATTTGCACCAAGGTCGCTGGATGACTAAGCTAAGCGACCCAAGTGGCCGACACAAACACCTGGCCCATCTAGGAGTGGCACTGCAGTGTCACGCAGGATGGCCCTTCAAAAAAATACTCCCCAAACAGCACATGACGCAAAGAAAAAAAGAGGCGCAATGAGGTAGCTGTGTGACTAAGATAAGCGACCCAAGTGGACGACACAAACACCTGGCCCATCTAGGAGTGGCACTGCAGTGTCACGCAGAATGGCCCTTCAAAAAAATACTCCCCAAACAGCACATGACGCAAATAAAAAAAGAGGCGCAATGAGGTAGCTGTGTGACTAAGCTAAGCGACCCTAGTGGCCGACACAAACACCTGGCCCATCTAGGAGTGGCACTGCAGTGTCACGCAGGATGGCCCTTCAAAAAAATACTCCCCAAACAGCACATGACGCAAAGAAAAAAAGAGGCACAATGAGATAGCTGTGTGACTAAGCTAAGCGACCCTAGTGGCCGACACAAACACCTGGCCCATCTAGGAGTGGCACTACAGTGTCACGCAGGATAGCCCTTCAAAAAAATACTCCCCAAACCGCACATGACGCAAAGAAAAATGAAAGAAAAAAGAGGTGCAAGATGGAATTGTCCTTGGGCCCTCCCACCCACCCTTATGTTGTATAAACAGGACATGCACACTTTAACGAACCCATCATTTCAGCGACAGGGTCTGCCACACGACTGTGACTGAAATGACTGGTTGGTTTGGGCCCCCACCAAAAAAGAAGCAATCAATCTCTCCTTGCACAAACTGGCTCTACGGAGGCAAGATGTCCACCTCATCATCATCCTCCGATTCATCGCCCCTTTCCCTGTGTACATCCCCCTCCTCACTGATTATTAATTCGTCCCCACTGGAATCCACCATCTCAGGTCCCCGTGTACTTTCTGGAGGCAATTGCTGCTGGTGAATGTCTCCACGGAGGAATTGATTCTAATTCATTTTAATGAACATCATCTTCTCCGCATTTTCTGGAAGTAACCTCGTACGCCGATTGCTGACAAGGTGAGCGGCGGCACTAAACACTCTTTCGGAGTACACACTGGAGGGAGGGCAACTTAGGTAGAATAAAGCCAGTTTCTGCAAGGGCCTCCAAATTGTCTCTTTTTCCTGCCAGTATACGTACGGACTGTCTGACGTGCCTACCTGGATGCGGTCACTCATATAATCCTCCACCATTCTTTCAATGGTGACAGAATCATATGCAGTGACAGTAGACGACATGTCAGTAATCGTTGGCAGGTCCTTCAGTCCGGACCAGATGTCAGCACTCGCTCCAGACTGCCCTGCATCACCGCCAGCGGGTGGGCTCAAAATTCTTAGCCTTTTCCTCGCACCCCCAGTTGCGGGAGAATGTGAAGGAGGAGATGGTGACGGGTCAAGTTCCGCTTGACTTGACAATTTTCTCACCAGCAGGTCTTTGAACTTCTGCAGACTTGTGTCTGCCGGAAAGAGAGATACAAGGTAGGTTTTAAATCTAGGATCGAGCACGGTGGCCAAAATGTAGTGCTCTGATTTCAACAGATTGACCACCCGTGAATCCTGGTTAAGCGAATGAAGGGCTCCATCCACAAGTCCCACATGCCTAGCGGAATCGCTCTGTTTTATCTCCTCCTTCAATGCCTCCAGCTTCTTCTGCAAAAGCCTGATGAGGGGAATGACCTGACTCAGGCTGGCAGTGTCTGAACTGACTTCACGTGTGGCAAGTTCAAAAGGTTGCAGAACCTTGCACAACGTTGAAATCATTCTCCACTGCGCTTGAGACAGGTGCATTCCACCTCCTTTGCCTATATCGTGGGCAGATGTATAGGCTTGAATGGCCTTTTGCTGCTCCTCCATCCTCTGAAGCATATAGAGGGTTGAATTCCACCTCGTTACCACCTCTTGCTTCAGATGATGGCAGGGCAGGTTCAGGTGTTTTTGGTGGTGCTCCAGTCTTCTGTACGTGGTGCCTGAACGCCGAAAGTGGCCCGCAATTCTTCTGGCCACCGACAGCATCTCTTGCACGCCCCTGTCGTTTTTTTAAATAATTCTGCACCACCAAATTCAAGGTATGTGCAAAACATGGGACGTGCTGGAATTTGCCCAGATGTAATGCACGCACAATATTGCTGGCGTTGTCCGATGCCACAAATCCCCAGGAGAGTCCAATTGGGGTAAGCCATTCTGCGATGATCTTCCTCAGTTGCCGTAAGAGGTTTTCAGCTGTGTGCGTATTCTGGAAAGCGGTGATACAAAGCGTAGCCTGCCTAGGAACGAGTTGGCGTTTGCGAGATGCTGCTACTGGTGCCACCGCTGCTGTTCTTGCAGTGGGAGGCAATACATCTACCCAGTGGGCTGTCACAGTCATGTAGTCCTGAGTCTGCCCTGCTCCACTTGTCCACATGTCCATGATTAAGTGGACATTGGGTACAACTGCATTTTTTAGGACACTGGTGACTCTTTTTCTGACATCTGTGTACATTCTCGGTATCGCCTGCCTAGAGAAATGGAACCTAGATGGTATTTGGTACCGGGGACACAGTACCTCAATCAAGTCTATAGTTGGCTCTGAAGTAACGATGGATACCGGAACCACGTTTCTCACCGCCCAGGCTGCCAAGGCCTCAGTTATTCGCTTTGCAGCAGGATGACTGCTGTGATATTTCATCTTCCTCGCAAAGGACTGTTGGACAGTCAATTGCTTACTGGAAGTAGTACAAATTGTCTTCCGACTTCCCCTCTGGGATGACCATCGACTCCCAGCAGCAACAACAGCAGCGCCAGCAGCAGTAGGCGTTACACTCAAGGATGCATCGGAGGAATCCCAGGCAGGAGAGGACTCGTCAGACTTGCCACTGACATGGCCTGCAGGACTATTGGCTTTCCTGGGTAAGGAGGAAATTGACACTGAGGCAGTTGGTGGTGTGGTTTGCGTGAGCTTGGTTACAAGAGGAAGGGATTTACTGGTCAGTGGACTGCTTCCGCTGTCGCCCAAAGTTTTTGAACTTGTCACTGACTTCTGATGAATGCGCTGCAGGTGACGTATAAGGGAGGATGTTCCGAGGTGGTTAACGTCCTTACCCCTACTTATTACAGCTTGACAAAGGCAACACACGGCTTGACACCTGTTGTCCGCATTTCTGTTTAAATAATTCCACACTGAAGAGCTGATTTTTTTTGTATTTTGACCAGGCATGTCAATGGCCATATTCCTCCCACGGAAAACAGGTGTCTCCCCGGGTGCATGACTTAAACAAACCACCTCACCATCAGAATCCTCCTTGTCAATTTCCTCCCCAGCGCCAGCAACACCCATATCCTCATCCTGGTGTACTTCAACACTGACATCTTCAATTTGACTATATGGAACTGGACTGCGGGTGCTCCTTCTAGCACTTGCAGGGGGCGTGCAAATGGTGGAAGGCGCAAGCTCTTCCCGTCCAGTGTTGGGAAGGTCAGGCATCGCAACCGACACAATTGGACTCTCCTTGGGGATTTGTGATTTCGAAGAACGCACAGTTCTTTGCTGTGCTTTTGCCAGCTTAAGTCTTTTCATTTTTCTAGCGAGAGGCTGAGTGCTTCCATCCTCATGTGAAGCTGAACCACTAGCCATGAACATAGGCCAGGGCCTCAGCCGTTCCTTGCCACTCCGTGTCGTAAATGGCATATTGGCAAGTTTACGCTTCTCCTCAGACGCTTTTAATTTTGATTTTTGGGTCATTTTTTTACTGATCTTTTGTGTTTTGGATTTTACATGCTCTGTACTATGACATTGGGCATCGGCCTTGGCAGACAACGTTGATGGCATTTCATCGTCTCGGCCATGACTAGTGGCAGCAGCTTCAGCACGAGGTGGAAGTGGATCTTGATCTTTCCCTATTTTTTTAACCTACACATTTTTGTTCTCAATTTTTTTATGCGCACAACTAAAAGACACCACAGGTATACAATGTAGATGGATGGATATACTACTAGTATACTTTATGTATGACGACGAGTGACGACACAGAGGTAGGTACAGCTGTGGCCTACCGTACTGCTATATACAGTATAATGGACCTGGTGGACACTGTCAGCAGACTGCGTTTATAGTATAAAGAAAAAAAGACACCACAGGTATACAATGTAGATGGATGGATATACTACTAGTATACTTTATGTATGACGACGAGTGGCGACACAGAGGTAGGTACAGCAGTGGCCTACCGTACTGCTATATACAGTATAATGGACCTGGTGGACACTGTCAGCAGACTGCGTTTATAGTATAAAGAAAAAAAGACACCGCAGGTATACAATGTAGATGGATGGATATACTACTAGTATACTTTATGTATGACGACGAGTGACGACACAGAGGTAGGTACAGCAGTGGCCTACCGTACTGCTATAAACATAAAATGGACCTGGTGGACACTGTCAGCAGACTGCGTTTATAGTATAAAGAAAAAAAGACACCACAGGTATACAATGTAGATGGATGGATATACTACTAGTATACTTTTTGTATGACGACGAGTGACGACACAGAGGTAGGTACAGCAGTGGCCTACCGTACTGCTATATACAGTATAATGGACCTGGTGGACACTGTCAGCAGACTGCGTTTATAGTATAAAGAAAAAAAGACACCACAGGTATACAATGTAGATGGATGGATATACTACTAGTATACTTTATATATGACGACGAGTGGCGACACAGAGGTAGGTACAGCAGTGGCCTACCGTACTGCTATAAACAGTATAATGGACCTGGTGGACACTGTCAGCAGACTGCGTTTATAGTATAAAGAAAAAAAGACACCGCAGGTATACAATGTAGATGGATGGATATACTACTAGTATACTTTATGTATGACGATGAGTGACGACACAGAGGTAGGTACAGCTGTGGCCTACCGTACTGCTATATACAGTATAATGGACCTGGTGGACACTGTCAGCAGACTGCGTTTATAGTATAAAGAAAAAAAGACACCACAGGTATACAATGTAGATGGATGGATATACTACTAGTATACTTTATGTATGACGACGAATGGCGACACAGAGGTAGGTACAGCAGTGGCCTACCGTACTGCTATATACAGTATAATGGACCTGTTGGACACTGTCAGCAGACTGCGTTTATAGTATAAAGAAAAAAAGACACCGCAGGTATACAATGTAGATGGATGGATATACTACTAGTATACTTTATGTATGACGACGAGTGACGACACAGAGGTAAGTACAGCAGTAGCCTACCGTACTGCTATATACAGTATAATGGACCTGGTGGACACTGTCAGCAGACTGCATTTATAGTATAAAGAAAAAAAGACACCACAGGTATACAATGTAGATGGATGGATATACTACTAGTATACTTTATGTATGACGACGAGTGACGACACAGAGGTAGGTACAGCAGTGGCCTACCGTACTGCTATATACAGTATAATGGACCTGGTGGACACTGTCAGCAGACTGCGTTTATAGTATTAAAAAAAAAGACACCACAGGTATACAATGTAGATGGATGGATATACTACTAGTATACTTTATGTATGACGACGAGTGATGACACAGAGGTAGGTACAGCAGTGGCCTACCGTACTGCTATATACAGTGTAATGGACCTGGTGGACACTGTCAGCAGACTGCGTTTATAGTATAAAGAAAAAAAGACACCACAGGTATACAATGTAGATGGATGGATATACTACTAGTATACTTTATGTATGACGATGAGTGACGACACAGAGGTAGGTACAGCAGTGGCCTACCGTACTGCTAT
The DNA here is from genome assembly GCF_028390025.1 of Pseudophryne corroboree. Classification (NCBI taxonomy): domain Eukaryota; kingdom Metazoa; phylum Chordata; class Amphibia; order Anura; family Myobatrachidae; genus Pseudophryne; species Pseudophryne corroboree. The sequence continues at coordinate 524,416,498 of NC_086445.1, read as the reverse complement.
ATACAGTATTATGGACCTGGTGGACACTGTCAGCAGACTGCGTTTATATTATAAAGAAAAAAAGACACCACAGGTATACAATGTAGATGGATGGATATACTACTAGTATACTTTATGTATGACGACGAGTGACGACACAGAGGTAGGTACAGCAGTGGCCTACCGTACTGCTATATACAGTATAATGGACCTGGTGGACACTATCAGCAGACTGCGTTTATAGTATAAAGAAAAAAAGACACCATAGGTATACAATGTAGATGGATGGATATACTACTAGTATACTTTATGTATGACGACGAGTGACGACACAGAGGTAGGTACAGCAGTGGCCTACCGTACTGCTATATACAGTATTATGGACCTGGTGGACACTGTCAGCAGACTGCGTTTATAGTATAAAGAAAAAAAGACACCACAGGTATACAATGTAGATGGATGGATATACTACTAGTATACTTTATGTATGACGACGAGTGACGACACAGAGGTAGGTACAGCAGTGGCCTACCGTACTGCTATATACAGTATAATGGACCTGGTGGACACTGTCAGCAGACTGCGTTTATAGTATAAAGAAAAAAAGACACCACAGGTATACAATGTAGATGGATGGATATACTACTAGTATACTTTATGTATGACGACGAGTGACGACACAGAGGTAGGTACAGCAGTGGCCTACCGTACTGCTATATACAGTATAATGGACCTGGTGGACACTGTCAGCAGACTGCGTTTATAGTATAAAGAAAAAAAGACACCACAGGAGTGTTTTTCAGGCAGACAAACGTATACTGGTGGTCACTGTCAGCAAAACTCTGCACTGTACTCCTGCTATAGCTGCTCCCCAGTCTCCCCCACAATTAAGCAGTGTGAGCACTCAGCACAGTCAGATATATCATGCAGCACACTAAGGCTGAGCACAGATATGGTATGGAGCATTTTTTTCAGGCAGAGAACGGATAAAAAAAAACTAGCAAAACTCTGCACTGTACTCCTCCTGTCCTAACAGCTGCTCCCCAATCCTCCCCACAATAAGCTAAGCAGTAGCAATCAATCAGATCAACTAACTCTAAGGCTCTATAACTAAACGGAGAGGACGCCAGCCACGTCCTCTCCCTCTCAATCTCAATGCACGTGTGAAAATGGCGGCGACGCGCGGCTGCTTATATAGAATCCGAATCTCGCGAGAATCCGACAGCGGGATGATGACGTTCGGGCACGCTCGGGTTAGCCGAGCAAGGCGGGAGGATCCGAGTCTGCTCGGACCCATGTAAAAAAGAGTGAAGTTCGGGGGGGTTCGGTTTCCGAGAAACCGAACCCGCTCATCACTAATTTATATGCAGAGTTATGGAAATATATATATTTAGGCATATAGGTATAAGGGTTCTAATGTACAGTATATATGTTTATATTCATGTCTAAATAGAGATGTGTAGCTAGTGGAGGAAAGGTCCACAAGAGGCTAGAGTGCAGCATGCCAAAAGCAGGGGCTGCACTTGGCATTGGACCTACTGCCATAGGGCAGATACATACCAGAGCGATATTGGCACGATTTGCCATATCAGCACAACAGATAGGTCATATCACATAGTGTTACCCTATTGTGCGTTCCTGTGGGTCGCAGGATCTCCCAGTCAGCCCTGCTGTACGACCAACCGTAAGATATCGCATGCGACTCGTTGCAGTGTAGTGAAGGATGAAACAGTGGCCGTGCAATGTTAAATACATCTTCCTGGTGTGTACCGGCAATAGGGCATGGTCCGCGGTGAAGGGAAATCAGCTGACCATCAGCCAGATTGCTGATCGTTCTGATGTGCATGGCCATATATGTACAACCCTGCAGTGACAATTGGAAGTTGCAACTGTAACCTCCATAACCCCCACATAAGCACTGGCCAGGAGGACATTTTAACCACTTAACTGACGATTTATCCCTTTAAAACTGTTAATAACATTGGCCCTCATTCCGAGTCGTTCGCTCCGAAAATTTCTTCGCATCGCAGTGATTTTCCGCTTAGTGCGCATGCGCAATATCCGCACTGCGACTGCGCCAAGTAATTTTGCTATGAAGATAGTATTTTTACTCACGGCTTTTTCTTCGCTCCGGCGATCGTAGTGTGATTGACAGGAAATGGGTGTTACTGGGCGGAAACAGGCCGTTTTAAGGGCGTGTGGGAAAAAACGCTACCGTTTCCGGAAAAAACGCGGGAGTGGCTGGAGAAACGGGGGAGTGTCTGGGCGAACGCTGGGTGTGTTTGTGACATCAAACCAGGAACGACAAGCACTGAACTGATCGCAGATGCCGAGTAAGTCAGAAGCTACTCTGAAACTGCTAAGAAGTTTGTAATCGCAATATTGCGAATACATCGTTTGCAATTTTAAGAAGCTAAGATTCACTCCCAGTAGGCGGCGGCTTAGCGTGTGCAATACTGCTAAAATCGCCTTGCGAGCGAACAACTCGGAATGACCTCCATTGTTTTTTTAAATTTATTTTATTTAATAAAGTTTAAAAAGTATTTTTCTAAAAATGTAAACATTATATTATGCCCAAAAACGGGGGGACAGGGTGGGATGGCGCAGTCGCATGAGATCTGACCATGCCAGTTAAGTGGTTAAACCACTCTCATAAGAGACAATTGGGACAATTGTAAACTGAAAATTGTGTGTTAGCACATGTACTATTTAGTGATGAGCGGGTTCGGTTTCTCGGAAACCGAACCCCCCGAACTTCACCCTTTTTACATGGGTCCGAGGCATACTCGGATTCTCCCGTATGGCTCGGTTAACCAGAGCGCGCCCGAACGTCATCATCCCGCTGTCGGATTCTCGCGAGATTCGGATTCTATATAAGCAGCCGCGCGTCGCCGCCATTTTCACTCGTGCATTGGAAATGTTAGGGAGAGGACGTGGCTGGCGTCCTCTCCGTTTATTCATTGTTGAGTTGATGCAAATATTTGTGCTTGCTTATATCATTGTGGGGACTGGGGAGCAGCTTTATATTAATATAGGAGGAGTACAGTGCAGAGTTTTGCTGATCAGTGACCACCAGTTTTATCCATTCTCTGCCTGAAAAAAACGCTCCTTATCTGTGCTCAGTGTGCTGCATATATCTGTGCTCAAACTGCTTAATTGTGGGGACTGGGGAGCAGCTATATTATATAGCAGGAGTACAGTGCAGAGTTTTGCTGACAGTGACCACCAGTATACGTTGTCTGCCTGAAAAAAACTCCATATCTGTGCTCAGTGTGCTGCTTTATTGTGGGGACTGGGTACCACCAGTATAATATTATATAGGAGGAGTACAGTGCAGAGTTTTGCTGACCAGTGACCACCAGTATATAATATATAGCATTACGGTACAGTAGGCCACTGCTGTACCTACCTCTGTGTCGTCAAGTATACTATCCATCTACATTCTATACCTGTGGTGCATTTTAGTTTTGCAGTTTGCTGACACAGTGACCACCAGTATATATAGCAGTACGGTACGGAAGGCCACTGTTGTACCTACCTCTGTGTCGTCAAGTATACTATCCATCTACATTCTATACCTGTGGTGCATTTTAGTTTTGCAGTTTGCTGACACAGTGACCACCAGTTTATATAGCAGTACGGTACGGATGGCCACTGCTGTACCTACCTCTGTGTCGTCAAGTATACTATCCATCTACATTCTATACCTGAGTTGCATTTTAGTTTTGCAGTTTGCTGACACAGTGACCACCAGTATATATAGCAGTACGGTACGGAAGGCCACTGCTGTACCTACCTCTGTGTCGTCAAGTATACTATCCATCTACATTCTATACCTGTGGTGTATTTTAGTTTTGCAGTTTGCTGACACAGTGACCACCAGTTTATATAGCAGTACAGCACGGAAGGCCACTGCTGTACCTACCTCTGTGTCGTCAAGTATACTATCCATCTACATTCTATACCTGTGGTGCATTTTAGTTTTGCAGTTTGCTGACACAGTGACCACCAGTATATATAGCAGTACGGTACGGAAGGCCACTGCTGTACCTACCTCTGTGTCGTCAAGTATACTATCCATCTACATTCTATACCTGTGGTGCATTTCAGTTGTGCAGTTTGCTGACACAGTGACCACCAGTATATATAGCAGTACGGTACGGAAGGCCACTGCTGTACCTACCTCTGTGTCATCAAGTATACTATCCATCTACATTCTATACCTGTGGTGCATTTCAGTTGTGCAGTTTGCTGACACAGTGACCAGTATATATAGCAGTACGGTACGGAAGGCCACTGCTGTACCTACCTCTGTGTCGTCAAGTATACTATCCATCTACATTCTATACCTGAGGTGCATTTCAGTTGTGCGCAGTATATATAGTAGTAGGCCATTGCTATTGATACTGGCATATAATTCCACACATTAAAAAATGGAGAACTAAAATGTGGAAGGTAAAATAGGGAAAGATCAAGATCCACTTCCACCTCGTGCTGAAGCTGCTGCCACTAGTCATGGCAGAGACAATGAAATGCCATCAACGTCGTCTGCCAAGGACGATGCCCAATGTCATAGTAGAGAGCATGTAAAATCCAAAAAACAAAAGTTCAGTAAAATGACCCAAAAATCTAAATTAAAAGCATCTGATGAGAAGCGTAAACTTGCCAATATGCCATTTACGACACGGAGTGGCAAGGAACGGCTGAGGCCCTGGCCTATGTTCATGGCTAGTGGTTCAGATTCACATGAGGATGGAAGCACTCATCCTCTCGCTAGAAAAATGAAAAGACTTAAGCTGGCAAAAGCACAGCAAAGAACTGTGCGTTCTTCTAAATCACAAATCCCCAAGGAGAGTCCAATTGTGTTGGTTGCGATGCCTGACCTTCCCAACACTGGACGGGAAGAGCTTGCGCCTTCCACCATTTGCACGCTCCCTGCAAGTGCTGGAAGGAGCACCCACAGTCCTGTTCCTGATAGACAAATTGAACATGTCACTGTTGAAGTACACCAGGATGAGGATATGGGTGTTGCTGGCGCTGGGGAGGAAATTGACAAGGAGGATTCTGATGGTGAGGTGGTTTGTTTAAGTCAGGCACCCGGAGAGACACCTGTTGTCCATGGGACGAATATGGCCATTGACATGCCTGGTCAAAATACAAAAAAAATCAGCTCTTCGGTGTGGAATTATTTCAACACAAATGCGGACAACAGGTGTCAAGCCGTGTATTGCCTTAGTCAAGCTGTAATAAGTAGGGGTAAGGACGTTAACCACCTAGGAACATCCTTCATTATACGTCACCTGGACCGCATTCATCAGAAGTCAGTGACAAGTTCAAAAACTTTGGGTGACAGCGGAAGGAGTCCACTGACAACTAAATCCCTTCCTCTTGTAACCAAGCTCCTGCAAATCACACCACCAACTCCCTCAGTGTCAATTTCCTCCTTACACAGGAAAGCCAATAGTCCTGCAGGCCATGTCACTAGCAAGTCTGACGAGTCCTCTCCTGCCTGGGATTCCTCCGATGCATCCTTGAGTGTAACGCCTACTGCTGCTGGCGCTGCTGTTGTTGCTGCTGGGAGTCGATCGTCATCCCAGAGGGGAAGTCGGAAGACCACTTGTACTACTTCCAGTAAGCAATTGACTCTCCAACAGTCCTTTGCGAGGAAGATTAAATATCACAGCAGTCATCCTGCTGCAAAGCGGATAACTCAGGCCTTGGCAGCCTGGGCGGTGAGAAACGTGGTTCCGGTATCCACCGTTAATTCAGAGGCAACTAGAGACTTGATTGAGGTACTGTGTCCCCGGTACCAAATACCATCTAGGTTCCATTTCTCTAGGCAGGCGATACCGAAAATGTACACAGACCTCAGAAAAAGAGTCACCAGTGTCCTAAAAAATGCAGTTGTACCCAATGTCCACTTAACCACGGACATGTGGACAAGTGGAGCAGGGCAGACTCAGGACTATATGACTGTGACAGCCCACTGGGTAGATGTATTGCCTCCCGCAGCAAAACAGCAGTGACGGCACCAGTAGCAGCATCTCGCAAACGCCAACTCGTTCCTAGGCAGGCTACGCTTTGTATCACCGCTTTCCAGAAGAGGCACACAGCTGACAACCTCTTACGGAAACTGAGGAACATCATTGCAGAATGGCTTACCCCAATTGGACTCTCCTGGGGATTTGTGACATCCGACAACGCCACCAATATTGTGCGTGCATTACATCAGGGCAAATTCCAGCATGTCCCATGTTTTGCACATACATTGAATTTGGTGGTGCAGAATTATTTTAAAAAACGACAGTGGCGTGCAAGAGATGCTGTCGGTGGCCCGAAGAATTGCGGGCCACTTTCGGCATTCAGCCACCGCGTGCCGAAGACTGGAGCACGACCAAACATTCCTGAACCTGCCCTGCCATCATCTGAAGCAAGAGGTGGTAACGAGGTGGAATTCAACCTTCTATATGCTTCAGAGGATGGAGGAGCAGCAAAAGGCCATTCAAGCCTATACATCTGCCCACGATATAGGCAAAGGAGGGGGAATGCACCTGACTCAAGCGCAGTGGAGAATGATTTCAATGTTGTGCAAGGTTCTGCAACCCTTTGAACTTGCCACACGTGAAGTCAGTTCAGACACTGCCAGCCTGAGTCAGGTCATTCCCCTCATCAGGCTTTTGCAGAAGAAGCTGGATACATTGAAGGAGGAGCTAAAACAGAGCGATTCCGCTAGGCATGTGGGACTTGTGGATGGAGCCCTTCATTCGCTTAACCAGGATTCACGGGTGGTCAATCTGTTGAAATCAGAGCACTACATTTTGGCCACCGTGCTCGATCCTAGATTTAAAACCTACGTTGTATCTCTTTCCGGCAGACACAAGTCTGCAGAGGTTCAAAGACCTGCTGGTGAGAAAACTGTCAAGTCAAGCGGAACGTGACCCGTCAACATCTCCTCCTTCACATTCTCCCGCAACTGGGGGTGCGAGGAAAAGGCTAAGAATTCCGAGCCCACCCGCTGGCGGTGATGCAGGGCAGTCTGGAGCAAGTGCTGACATCTGGTCCGGACTGAAGGACCTGCCAACGATTACTGACATGTCGTCTACTGTCACTGCATATGATTCTCTCACCATTGAAAGAATGGTGGAGGATTATATGAGTGACCGCATCCAAGTAGGCACGTCAGACAGTCCGTATGTATACTGGCAGGAAAAAGGGGCAATTTGGAGGCCCTTGCACAAACTGGCTTTATTCTACCTAAGTTGCCCTCCCTCCAGTGTGTACTCCGAAAGAGTGTTTAGTGCAGCCGCTGACCTTGTCAGCAATCGGTGTACGAGGTTACTTCCAGAAAATGTGGAGAAGATGATGTTCATCAAAATTAATTATAATCAATTCCTCCGTGGAGACATTCACCAGCAGCAATTGCCTCCAGAAAGTACACAGGGACCTGAGATGGTGGATTCCAGTGGGAACGAATTAATAATCTGTGAGGAGGGGGATGTACACAGTGAAAGGGGTGAGGAATTGGAGGATTATGATGAGGTGGACATCTTGCCTCTGTAGAGCCAGTTTGTGCAAGGAGAGATTGATTGCTTCTTTTTTTGGTGGGGGCCCAAACCAACCAGTCATTTCAGTCACAGTTGTGTGGCAGACCCTGTCGCTGAAATGATGGGTTCGTTAAAGTGTGCATGTCCTGTTTATACAACATAAGGGTGGATGGGAGGGCCCAAGGACAATTCCATCTTGCACCTCTTTTTTCTTTCATTTTTCTTTGCATCATATGCTATTTGGAGACAATTTTTTTGAAGTGTCATCCTGTCTGACACTGCAATGCCACTCCTAGATGGGCCAGGTGTTTGTGTCGGACACTTGGGTCGCTTAGCTTAGTCACACAGCTACCTCATTGCGCCTCTTTTTTTCTTTGCATCATGTGCTGTTTGGGGACAATTTTTTTAATCTGCCATCCTGTCTGACACTGCAGTGCCACTCCTAGATGGGCCAGGTGTTTGTGTCAGCCACTTGGGTTGCTTAGCTTAGTCACACAGCTACCTCATTGCGCCTCTTTTTTTCTTTGCATCATGTGCTGTTTGGGGACTATTTTTTTGAAGTGCCATCCTGCCTGACACTGCAGTGCCACTCCTAGATGGGCCAGGTGTTTGTGTCGGCCACTTGTGTCGCTTAGCTTAGCCATCCAGCGACCTCGGTGCAAATTTTAGGACTAAAAATAATATTGTGAGGTGTGAGGTGTTCAGAATAGACTGGAAATGAGTGGAAATTATGGTTATTGAGGTTAATAATACTATGGGATCAAAATGACCCCCAAATTCTATGATTTAAGCTGTTTTTTAGGGTTTTTTGTAAAAAAACACCCGAATCCAAAACACACCCGAATCCGACAAAAAAATTTCGGTGAGGTTTTGCCAAAACGCGTCCGAATCCAAAACACGGCCGCGGAACCAAATCCAAAACCAAAACACAAAACCCGAAAAATGTCCGGTGCACATCACTAGTACTATTATGGTAGAGTTCATTCGTAATCATGACACACAACATGCGGTTAGCATGGTTAACTATGCTTTGATGTATGATTAGTTAGCCAAGTATTAAAAAAAGGCCAAACCTGATTTGAAATCACAAGGTTTAAAATTCCAATTCCAATTTTTAGACATGGTAAATAGAAAAGTATCTCATTTGCAGTATTAAGTACCGGCTTGCTAAGATGCATGGTAAACTGCTACTTTTTAGTAAAAGGTTCACACAGGTGAAAGAGCGCCAACACCACGCTGTTAGATATACTGTATTGCCTGTCAGGACACAAAACCTCTACAGTAAAAAATAACAAGAAAAAAGAAAAATTTCTAATTAGAAATAGCCCCGTGCTATGCAGCATCAGACCTGGGAGTGGAGACACAAAAAAAAAAAAAAAATTTGAGCCACCACATTCCAAGGTACTGTAGACAGCTACTTCTGGTACCCTCCTGGCTGGTGGGTAATAGAGAAATGAATATTAAAATATAGTACAGTGAGGATGTTTTGACTTTGAGTCCCTTTTGGTAGATTCTACCACTGTGTTTGTACATGTTAAGGTTTCTACTTATTGATAACTATTTTTATGGAGGGCTAGATTATGTGTTTACATGTCTTCCTGCCTGTGTTCTTTTGTTCTCCTCTTTGCTTTTTTTCTTTTTCTCTTTCTCCACTCAACATGAGAGCAGAGTGTTTTCTTTAAACTACTGCATATTTTCACGGATTATTAAAGCTGAAATTATTATCGAATAATGTTAATGGACTTAATGTACCTGAAAAATGTTCACGTTTGTTACATACTCTTCATATGGATAAAATATAGTTTTCTTGCAAGAAACACACTTCAAGAACGGTTCTGCTCCACGCCTCTCTTCTAGGTTATTATCCTACAGGTTTTTTTATCAACTTTTCCGGTGCCAGGGCTAGGGGTGTTGGCATATTATTCGAGAAAAACCTACAGCTCTCAGATGTACATGAAATAACACTTGGTGATGGTAGAGGTCTACTAGTAAAGGTAACCATTCTGTCACAGCGTTACACTTTTGTGAATCTATATATGCCCAATGAGGGTCAGGCCCAATTCCTTCGTTAAACTCTCAAATCTGTTGAATCCCATATTGAAGGGGTGTTAATACCTGGAGGAGACTTTAATTGGGCTATCGAGCCATCCTTAGACACCTCCACTGGAACTCCCCGCTCCTCACTTAGAGAGGCAAGGGGGTTTAGAAAGATTTTACATGAATTTCAGTTAGTGGACTCATGGAGGCTTTTACATCCCTCTGAGAGGGACTACACATTCTATTCCTCCCACACAATACAAACTCGCAAATAGAATATTTTTGTATTGGTCATTCCTATCTGGATGTGTTACTCGAAGCTACAATTGGTCAGATCACAGGATCAGACCATGCTCCTATTACCCTGACTTTGCACATCGCCTCTGCGAGGCCCCGGCAGTGGCATTGGAGGCTAAATGAACAACTTCTCACAGATCCTCACTGTAAGGACCAGCTTTTGGGATATATTGAGGAATATATTGCTTCCAATGTGACTGCTGATATCTCCCTGATTGCGATTTGGGAAGCTCACAAATGTGTCGTGAGGGGTCGCTGCATCCAGATGGGTGCATTTCTCAAGAAGAAAAGAACAGAGTGTAGGGTAGCCCTTGTGTCTAAAATTAAAACTTTAGAACTTGCCCACAAAATTTCTGGAGGCTCAGACATATTGGCGCAATTGCAGGCCACAAGATCATATTTGAACTCTCTGCTCAATGAAGGAGTAAAGAGGGCATATAGACGTTGTAGACATACTTATTTTCGCTGGGGCAATAAGCCTGGAAAAATGCTAGCATTGGCCCTTCATGCGCAGAGAACTTTGACGTACATCCAAAAAATGAAAGATTCCTTGGGAACTATTCGGCGATGGATGAGGAGATTGCTGTAATTTTCCATAATTATTACTCAGCGCTATATAACCAGGGCCGGATTAAGGGCCACATGGGCCTGGAGCTGAAAACATTCAAGGGCCTATTGTGAGAAATGGTAGGTGTGATCAGTGTTGTGTGGCTGTGGCCAGAGCCATATGGGCATGTTCACCCACTACACTATCAGCTCCAATGTCTCCCTAAATATGTAAAAATATAAAAAATTGCATAATTTTGTGAACAAATAGAAATACAATCTTAATAGTTATGATGATGGGCCTATTTCTATGTGGAGGCCTGGAGCTGGAGCTCCATCCGCCCCATTGTTAATCTGGCCCTGTATATAACCTAATCTGGGCCTGTACGGATATTTCTCGTTTGTCCCATATAACTGATATACTGAAATTCCTTGAGGATATTGATTTTCCCTCTCTCCCTGAGGCGGTGACAAAGGCTCTAGATTCCCCATTCACTGAAAAGGAATTGGAATTGAGAGGCTATAAAGACATCTCCCAGTGGGAACAGTCCGGGACTTGATGGTTTCCCGATAGCGTATTACAAATTGTTTCAGGATTAGTTAGTTCCAATGCTACTTAAGGCATGTAATGCAGTTTCTCCCCAGACTCAGTTTTCTAATCAATTCCTGTCTTCACATATAACTGTGATCCCCAAAGAGGGGAAAGACCCTTGTTTAGCGGCCAGTTACCGACCAATCTCATTGTTAAATGTTGATTTAAAACTTTATGTGTCTGAAACCACTTCTCCTTGGTCTCATTCACTCGGACCAAGTGGGGTTTGTCCCTGGACATGAAGCTAGGGATAATATGACCAAAATAATAGACCTGATCTCTCATGTGTCTTCGAGTACCACCCCCATGATCATGTTATCTACCGACGCTGAAAAAGCATTTGATAGGATTGATTGGGATTTTGCGGAGGCTGGGGCTGGGGGAAGCTTTTCTCTGTAAGATAGTAGCTTTATATAGAGTTCCGTCTGCACAAGTGAGGGTTAATGAAATCCTGTCCACAGTAATATATATCTCAAATGGCACTAGACAGGGGTACCCTCTTTCACCGCTGATTTTTGTTATTTGTATAGAAGCATTAGCGAGGGTGATTAGGACGAACCTGGACATTTCGGGGATGAAGCTGGGTAATCAGGAATACAAGTTAAGTCTTTTTGCAGATGACCTCCTAACTGCTATTAGTAATCCACTGATATCTTTTCCGAATTTGATGAGAGTCCATCGATTTAATTCTCTCTCTAATTTTAAGATCAACTACACTAAATCTGTAGCTCTGAATGTTACCGCCACGGATAACCGCCACGAATGTTACCGCCAAGGATAGTGGAAACTCTTTCTAAGTCTTTCAACTTTAAGTGGACCTTTTCCCATTTTAAACTCTTGGAATCCAAATCCCCTACAAACCTACTAAATTATTTGAGTTAAACTTTACTCCTCTGCTTAAAAAGATAATGGTAGAACTTTCGCATTGGCTTTCGCAGAAGAAGATCTCGCTTAAAGTCTTTTTAGAAACTATCTGAAGAATCTGATTTAAATAAGTCGGAGTATTGGTTCTACTTAAAGGTCCGCCACTTTATTTCTTCATTGGGGGAAGTCTACTATGTGGGAAAGAGATCTAATATTGTTTGAAAAACTCTATATACAGATTCATGACCCAACTCACACTATTTACACCATATATCAAATCCTCACAGCGACTTTACCCACTAATCCGACTTAAAGGGAAACATGGGATAGAGATTTCCTACAAAAGGGAATTGATGTGAATTTGAATAAAATATATCAAGCTAGCAGTGCCTGCTCCACTAGTATGCATGTGGTTGAGACTCAATATAACCTTCTATCTCGGTGGTATCGCTGTCCCACTATAATCCATAAATATTATCCTAGAGTGTCCCCCCTGTGTTGGAGATGCGGCGCAGAACAAGGAACATTGATCTATATCTGGTGGGACTGCTTGGCGATTGTGCCATTTTGGGATGGAATTAGAAAGGTAGCAGCGGAAATTCTTGGCTTCCCGACACCCTAAGACTTTTTGTTGCTTTCCCACTCAGACATCCCAATAGCTAGATATAAAAAAATATCTCTTAAGGCATATACTGTAAACAATGCTGCGAGAGCGGTAGTTCCAGTTCAATGGCGCTCAACCTCTCCTCCTACATTATGGGACTGGTGCCAACGCAAGTACTTTTATATGGCCATGGATGAAATATATTACTCCACACCTGAGAAACAGGGTATTTATATAGCTGTGTGGCTTGGTTGGATGGAGTTTAAACTTTCTCCATCATACCTGGCCTTGGCACCTGCAACTTCCCCCTGATAGGGATTGATATGGTTCAAAATATTCAGTGGTACTCTTCGGGACCGTTCTTTCAGTCTTTGCTAATTGATAATCCTATTTCTTTAGTTACAATATACATTTCACTGCTTGTATCTCAGTCGGGTGGACATCTTCCTTCTTTTTCTCTTTTTCTTGCTTCTTTCTTCTTTCTAAGAACCTTTACTAGATTTTGTTATGTAAAGGGATTATGGGGTAATTCCAAGTTGATCGCAGCAGGATTTTTGATAGCAACTGGGCAAAACCATGTGCACTGCAGGGGAGGCAGATATAACATGTGCAGAGAGAGTTAGATTTGGGTGTGGTGTGTTCAATCTGCAATCTAATTTGCAGTGTAAAAATAAAGCAGCCAGTATTTACCCTGCACAGAAACAATATAACACACCCAAATCTAACTCTTTCTGCACATGTTATATCTGCCTCCCCTGCAGTGCACATAGTTTTGCCCAGTTGCTATCAAAAATCCTGCTGCGATCAACTTGGAATTACCCCCTATGTACATACATATGTTTCAAATTTTTTTTTTTACATACGTGACTCTGGACACACTATGCGTCTTACTGTATTGTACATTATCAATGTTACTATTTTATGTTTTGGAAAAATGTGAAAATAAAGAATTTCTAAAAAAATATATAGTACAGCACTTGTGCCAGTACAACTCATGACTGCTCATGAATAATAGCACTTCCACATTGCCCAACGTGCACATGGAAGTGCATACAATCATTAAGTTTTGGACAGGGGCATGAAGAGCCCATTGGTAAGTGCAGTGATAGGAGGGTTGTGGCCAGTTGCAACAGGATATGTGAATATCTACTTTAAGTGCCATGGTCAGCCCACAGAGGACATAGGAAAAGTGTGAGTGGCACAGGGGAAATGTGGTTAGTGTGGTCAAATTGTAGACAGGGAGAGGAACTGCTGCTGACGGAGAGGACTAGAACACTGATGGAGATCCGGGGTCCATTAACCGGAAGCGGAAGTGACGAGCGTGCAGATGCGCAGGAGGAATCCGGGAGTTGGAAAGTGGAGGGGCGCCGGGCTGAGGGGGCTGAGTACAGCGGAACGTGCAGCAAATGGATCACTGCTGCTGCCGCCAGTGTGTGTGTAGGAGTGAGTGAGAGTGGATGAGTGTGAGGGCCCTACCACTGCCAGTCCGCTGCTGCTTCCGCAGCTAGTGGAGTGAGTGAGCAAGTAAGTGTATGAGGGCCATTACTGCATTGTGTAAGAGGGCCACATTTCCGTGTATGTGAAAGAGGGAAGTGCTGCTGCTGGGTGAGTGAGTGTGTGCTGCTGGGGGAGAGAAAGTGTGGGAGGGCTGCTGCTGGTAGGTGAATGAGAGAGTGAGTGAGAGTGTGCTGCTGGGGGAGAGAAAGTGTGTGAGGGCTGCTGCTGCTGGGAGAGTGAGAGTGTGCTGCTACTGCTGCAGACACAGCCTGAGTGAGAGAGGTCTGCAGACTGTGGATGAAGTAGGTGGCGGTGGCCGAGTGCACTGCAGTAAGTGAGAAGGAGGTGCAGAGAGCTGGAGCAACTGCAAGGAGGAGTAGCTGGGAAGTAGAAGAGGGCCCACTCACATAAGTATTGATTACCTACTTATTGTGTATGTGATTGAATTGGCTATTTCTGCTGTGTTGTGAATATTGATCTCTTCACAGCTAGGTCATAGTCAATATCGTATTGCATAGTTTGTATTATTTTGCATTGTTCTTCGGAGGGTAAAAGGGAGTTAGACTTGTCAAACAAATGGGAGGGGCCATGATTGAGAATCTCACTCAGTGCGTGTCGTGCAAGATGTATGTGCACCTGGAGCAGCCAACCCAGTGATAATACATATGCACGAGATGTGTGCGAACAGTTGCCCTGGAAACCCAGGTAACTGATCTAGTGCAGACTGTTATGCGACTGAGGCATATTTATAATCTCAAGCAAAGTTTAGATAGAATGGTGGAGGACTTGCAGGGGGGGCAAGGGGGGGGGGGAAACCGGTAGATGAGGATAATAAGGTAGCTAACTGGGTCACTGTTAGAAGGAAGAAAAAGAGGGGGAGGCACGACATCTCTGAACTATCAAACGCAAACAAATTTGCCCGATTGGTCGAAGATTCGGTGGATGATAGCGAGGAAATGACATAGCTGGAGGAGAATGTTCCCTCTAGCAACCGGAGGAGTGGTCCCTCCGGCACAGATGGGATGAAAGATAGAGAGGCACCCAGGCAGATTGTGGTGGTAGGGGACTCTATCATCAGGACGACAGATAGGGCAATCTGCTATAGGGATCGTGATCGCCGCAGGTTTGTTGTCTCCCGGATGCTCGGGTATGGCACATCATGGACCAGGTAGATTGTTGGGAGGGGCTTGGAATGACCCGGCGGTCTTGGTGACCGTTGGCACCAATGACAAAGTTAGTGGTAGGTGGGATGTCCTTAAGAAAGATTATAGGGACTTAGGCCAGAAACTAAAGGAAAGGACATCTAAGGTAATATTCTCCAAAATATTACCAGTGCCATGCGCTAGCCTAGGGAGGCAGAGGGAGATCAGGGAGGTAAATGTGTGGCTTAGAGACTGGTGTAGGAAGGAGGAGTTTGTGTTCCTGGAACACTGGAAGGACTTCTCAGTCAGGCGCCATCTCGCTATGGATTGCACCTGAATGAGGAGGGGGCTGCAGTGCTGGGGGGAAGGATGATTAGAACATTGGAGGAGCTTTTAAACTAGGAGCCTGGGGAGAGGGTTTAGCTAGAAACTATGGGTCATGCAGTGAGAATAGTACGGATGGTGGTAGTGAACTAAATGGGGGTGGAGAAGGGGGAGGGAAAGAGCAGCCAGCAAGGGCAAGGGTATTTACATGTGTTCTAAAAAGGGTATTACCAAAGGTATTGCTAAAACATTAACTGACAACAATTATGTGTCATCATTACAGCATATAGGAAATGATGTACGTAGCATAAGGGAAAATACTTATGTCTGGGCGGAGAGTTTAGAAGGAAACAATGGGTTGATCAAAGAGAAGAGTAAGGTGGGCAGTATTAAGTATGATGGGGGTGGAGAGGGAGGGAGGACAGCCAGTAAGAGTAACTCTAGGGAGGCACTAGTAAACCATGATAGGATACCTTTATGTAACCCCTAGTTACGTCCTAATAATGTGCTAAACACGGCTAAAATATTAACACTAAATTGCCTCCACCCAAGCTTAATTCAGATGTTATTTATTATTATTTATTAGGCTGGCTTGGGGCAGCTGGTGATATTTTGATGTAATAAATAATATTAACACTCTACTACTGCTTTCTTATGTTTAAACCAAAAGTGATAATTTTAATAGTTATAGTGATATAATATTTCAAAGATTGTAATATAACAAGAAAGTACAAATTGGTAAATTACACGCACCCCTCTAATCCTACCCTCAATGCCTATACAGCTTCACCTGCATGCAATACAAAAAATTACCTTTTGGTAGCTACCGGATATGCCTAGGCAAATATTAAAAATATTCCTAGGTGTACACCTGGGTTTCAATTCTAACTGTCATGCATGACACACTTTACATATATTATACATGAATTTGTCATAATAGTGACAATATGAAGAAATGCATACTTTATATATTACTTTAAAAATTATATATATGGTTAATCAAGTGAGTACTCTATAAATATTGTATACATTCACTTTCTGGCAGTTTGTAATATCTCTTCTGGAAAAGTGACTATAATGATGTATCCTGAAATGTTTTATGCTACTTTAAGCTGAATAAGTATCTGCGCTAAGTCTTCTCCTGGTTTTGCTGAAGAATAAAATGTTGACTGAATTCCTATATATATATATATAAGTTACATATACATATATATTAGTTGAATATCTTTCTTTCTGCTGTCAGGGAGGTTTCCACTGGATAAATTACTTTTGCTTTGCCTGACAGTTTGTGTTTCACTATTGTATCCTTTTCCTCTGTATCCAGTCTATGTAAACAGTCTGGCAGTGATCCTGGCACTGTTACTTTGTTTAACCAAACTGTATGATGCAAGTTAATATATCTCCCTCCACTGAGTGAATCACTTTCCCTTTGCCTGACAGTTTGTGTTTCACTATTGTATCCTTTTCCTTTGTATCCAGTCTATGTAAACAGTCTGGCAGTGATCCTGATACTTAAAGTTACTTTGTTTAACCAGACTGCAAGTTAATATATCTCCCTCCACTGGGTGATTTCTGGTTATTCAGTTCTTATAGTCTGTGTAACTGCACACTCTTGATAACTTTCTCTTGCCCATGCAATATACTAATAGTTCTCTTAGTACATGTGTGTTCTTGAAATCAGATATCTCAGCACTTGCGATGAAATACACCATGAAGGCAGTTCATATCTCTCCTTGCACTATTATTATAAGTTATTATACTACCACTGATAAAGAGTCAATGTCCCTTGTGGATAAGTGTTTATAAGTGCAACAGGTGAGTGCAAGGTTTTATTTCTCACCACTCCTCGATTAGTTCTGCTCCTTGACCTCTCTGTCCTTGGGTTCTGTCATACGTAAGGCTGCACTGGAATTACTGCTTTCTCTCCCTCAACTTCTTTTCCGACAGCTTGGTACTTTAGCTGCCGGCTCAGCTATACTCACAAGTCATCTGTGACAAAATCACTCTCCTGGGCATTACATCAAAGAGTGCTCCGCACACCTGTCCAATGTTTGCAGCTGGTGTTTAGCGGGAGGCAGAAACACTCTCAATGTGCCAAGCTCTTAGGTGTATCGGAGGGGTGGCGCCAACAGCGTACCTACCGCCCACTGTTTACAGCTCAATAACAGCGGCAGCAGGCATAGCATACAGAACGCTCTGTAAACCCCTAGGCAAATATCAATAAGTGGCCGTTTCAGTCCTCTCCCTTTGCTCACTCCTGTTTACAGCTTAGATGAGTGATAGCAGCGGAGAGACTTCAACAGCACCACTAATCAATGTGCCTTACACTGGCTTTATTCGGTGCTGGCCTCAGTCATGGAGCCGTCCTCCGACAATATTACAGCTCTATGGCGGAGGGGAAGCATCCAAGTACTGTGCGCTGACCGAGGGAACTGCAGACTGCTCTATAGCGGAGGGAACCCACTTTTATCCCCCTTACCAAGAAGCTCGCGCTGACCGGCAGGCTCCTATTGGCCCTATCTTCTCCCTGCTGCCAATCAGCGCGTAGCCTCCTTCAGCGGCTCGCGGTCCGGATAGCGGCTAGAGGGACCCCGTCCTTCCCGCCCTGCAGGCTATCACTATAGCGGCTCGCGATGCATACAGAGCACCCGTTTTGCCGCCCTGCAGGGTATTACTTCTGTCTCGCGGTCAGCGCGAGACAGCTGCCTTGCCGCCATAAACTCACTATCTAAACTGCCTGAGGGAAACACACTCCTCAGGCAACATAAGTGATCCCTATTGACAGCTATATACTTTTTTTTTATACAGTATAATACACAGTTCCTGTAATTATCTCCTAAACAATCATAAATGTACATATACTTATTTATATATATTTATATATATATATATATATATATATACATATACATATATATATATACACAACCTATAAATTACATCCGTACCTTTTATTCCATACATAGGACACATAAACCAGGATATATGAATTCCATATGCATACCCAGAACCATTTTAATCTTATCAATTACCCATATATTTATTTATTTATTTATTTATACATGGCTACATTTAAAAAAAAAACACACGAACAAAGGAAAACACTAAACTAAAATGTATGCTTACAAATGCAAGAAACCTACAGGTAAAATGCGGGAATTGGAATTGTTGGCATCAAAGGATGAGTATGATATTATAGGTATTATGGAAATATGGTGAGACGACTCTCACGACTGGGTTGCAAACTTGGAGTAGTATTCTTTTTTCAGGAGGGACAGGGCAAACAAAAGAGGAGGAGGTGTATATCTTTATGTTAAACCATCTCTTAAACCATACTTAAAGGAGATTATTTATGAGGGGACTTGTGATAACGTGGAGTCACTATGGGTTGAAATCTCAAGTGGGGGTATTGATGCTAAAAAACTAGTCATAGGCATGTGCTACAAACAGCCGGATATTAGACTACATGAGGAAGAACAACTCTTGCAGCAAATTGAAAAGGCTGCGGGATTGGGGGGACATCCTAGTGATTGTGGATTTTAATTATCCTGATATAAATTGGAGTAACAATTCATGTGTTTAAGCTAGGGGCAACAGGTTCTTAAACACTTTAATGGATCATTACTTGTCTCAATTAGTCGAGGACCCAACTAGAGGTAAAACTACTCTGGATCTACTAATTACTTATAATGTGGACATTATATCAAACACTAAAGTTGGGGAGACTTTGGGTAACAGTGATTACTATATGATCACATTCGACATCAGTTTCAAGAAACATAGCTATAAGGGATTAACCAAAACATTTAACTTTAGGAAGGCTAACTTCAGTATGCTCAAGAAATAGAATGTGACCACACCAGGAGCACTTCAAATCAGTGTGCAACCAGACAGCTAATTACCAAAATGGGAGGTTCCCCCTCACCTCCACCATAACATGTACTGTAAAAGAAAAATAAGATTGGTATAACTTATCCGGCGCTACTGTGTTCTTAGTAGAATTTCTCCACCAATGTCTCTTTATAGGAATGATTTTGGATCCACATTCACCCAAAAGAGATCATAGAGGAATATATAGTGACTTACAGTTTTAATGAGCAAAATATAAATATACAATAATAACTTTACTCCACATATAACAAATAATCTGTGCTGGTAGCCTAAATGGCTGTGATCAAATAGAATTACCAGATAGGTTTGAACTGAATATAAAAACCAGTTCAGAAACAGCATGCAAATGTGAGTCCCGGGCTCCCACTGATGGTAAGTATGCTGGGTCCGCCTCCCTGGATTCACTCATCACAGATCCCTCTTGGCAACCAGTCCACACATGTAACTGCTTCCAACGCATTTCTACCCTGGCGCTGGGGACTTTTTCAAGGAATCGTCAGTACTGTATGCATGTGTGGAGCACTTCCTAACCCATATAAAAGTAAACTCGTAGCCAATCTTACAACCCTGGACACATCTGTTGTCCATGATGCAATCGACTACAATTCCTATGATGCCCAATCCCGTCTAACGTCAGTTACCATAACGACGGGAGCTCACATGCAGTATAAAACCACATTTCCCATAGTGCTTTGTCCCGTTCAGAATTAGTTACCGTAGCAGTAACGTCGCTTCCTGTATCTCCCGTCACTTCCGATGTGGTTACCATGGAAATGTCCTCATTGTGTGTCCCCGACTCGCAGCTTGATCCATATTCATATTGCTCCTACAAGTCCCATGATACTTTGCTGTGATTGGGGACCGCTTCCCTGGTAATCCATGTAAACAAAACCCTATGGTACTTCCTGTTTCATATCCGTGACTTTTATGACTTACATTTTCTTTAAAAGAGAACATGAAGTTAAAAAATACATAAAAAATACATAAAAAAGATGTAAATAGATAAAAGGACAATGTGGATTAGATAAATATAAGTAACAGGGTGGATACTTATAAATAGGAGGTATTATATTTAAAAGAAAGACAATATACAAGGGACAATATATAAAATATGGTGGATGTACATGATAAGAAGAGGACAATAAGTGACAAAGGGAGACCTTAAAGAAACCATTTAATTTCAAAGTCGTGATTTAGACCCCCAGGTTTCAGTGGCCCTAATTCGAAAATTGACTTCATTTCCTCCTTTGCCAATTGACTGGCAAAATCCCTTTGTCTCCAATGGCCAGGTTCCCATTTAAAACCAAAAAACCTCTTTATTTCTGAGGGACGACCACCATGTTTTAGTCTAAAGTGGTCTGACAGAGCATGTGTTTGTACACCGTTCTTAATATTGCGTATGTGTTCTCCCATACATACTTTTAATGCTCTTGATGTGCGGCCAATATAAAATAGACCACACAGACACTCTTTCCTGTAAATGACGCTTTTTACATTACAAGTAATAAAGTCGTCAATTATCACTTTTTTGCCATTCATTTCTATTTCGATTAGTTTCTTGTTATCGCCTTTTATTTCTTTACAGCCTATGCATGACCCACACCTTTAAAATCCTTTTGATTTTATTAAAGATCCCGTTCTTTTCAGTGGGTGCATGCTTTTAACTACCTTAGACCCAACATTTGGCGCTCTCCTATAAATATATTTTGGTTTGTTTGGTAATGATTCCCCTATAATGGGGTCTTTCTTTAAAATACCCCAATGTTCCCAATGTTTAGATATAATCTTTTCCAGGGTTTTATGCTGGCTATTGAAGGTGGTTATGAATGCCCATTCATATATTGATATAGACTTTTTCTGTTAATAAAATTTGTCTATCCATTTCCCCTACTGATGCGAAGGTTTTGATCAATGTTTCTTCCGGATAATCTGAAGCTAGGAATTTATGTTTTATGACATCGGCTTATTCAGTGTAGTTCTCAATCTTAGAGCAGTTTTGTTTAATTCTCCTCAGTTGTCCACCCGGAATTGATCCTAACCAATTAGGATGGTGGCAACTTTCTGCTCTAAGAGAGGTACCTGAATCCGTTGGTTTCGTAAAACAGGTTGTATGTAAGTGATTGTCTTCCATATAGATTGTTACATCTAGGAAGTTAATAGATGTTGTACTACTTTCAAACGATAATTCAATGTTAAAACCATTCTGATTTAAATAATGATAAAATTAGTTTAATAATTTAGGGCCTCCTCTCCAAATGAAAATCACATTGTTGATGTACCGTGACCAGGACACCAGGTTATTATTATATATTTATATGTTTGTTCATTAAAGCTGTACGCCACTATATATTCCTCTATGATCTCTTTTGGGTGAATGTAGATCCAAAATCATTCCTGTAAAGAGACATTGGTGGAGAAATTCTAGTAAGAATACAGTAGCGCTGGATAAGTTATACCAATCTTTTTTTTCTTTAACTTCAGTATGCTGAGATGTGTACTAAACGACATTAAGTGGGAAGTTTTGTTTCATAGCAAGAACACTTTGGAAATGTGGGATGCTTTAAAAGGGTTGCTAGATAGCAATATTCACAAATTTATTCCCATGGGCAGTAAACGCAGGAGTACCAAACTCAAACCGATGTGGCTTAATAAGAAGGTCAAGGAAGAAATGGATAATGACATTTATAGTGGGGAAATATTGGAAGGAATTTTAAGGGATAGCATACAGGAGTATCTGCAGACCACTAAGATTATTAGCAAGAACCAGCATGGGTTTGTGAGGGACGGATCATGTCAAACTAACTTAGTTAGCTTCTATGAGGAAGTGAGCGACAATCTTGACCAGGGAAAAGCAGTGGATGTGGTCTACTTACATTTTGCTAAAGCCTTCGATACAGTGCCTCACAGGAGACTGATCATCATATTAAAGGAGCTTGGTCTAGGAAAAACTGTTTGTACATGGATAAGTAACTGGCTGGATAACAGAGTAGTGGTCAATGGAATGTCCTCAAGCTGGGCACCATGTTCAACACATTTATCAATGACCTAGAAATAGGCCTGAAAAGCACAGTGTCAATCTTTGCAGATGATACTAAACTGTGTAGGGTAATTAATTTGGAAATAGATGTGGAGTCTTTACAGAATGATTTATCTAAACTTGAAATCCGGGCGTCTAAATGGAGAATGAGGTTCAATGTAGAAAAATGCAAATTTATGCATTTCGGTACTAAAAACAAACTTGCATCCTACATATTAAATGGGGAAAGTCTAGGGGTAACAGTATTGGAAAAAGGTTTGGGGGTACTCATTGATAATAGGCTTAATAACCAAATACAATGTCAAAGCGCAGTAAAGAAGTCAAGTAAGGTGCTAGCGTGCATAAAACAGGGAATCGAGACAAGGGCTGAGAGTGTAATCATGCTGCTGTACAAATCATTGGTACGTCCGCACCTGGAAAATTGTGTTCAGTTTTGGGCACCACATTATAAAAAAGATATTGGTGAACTCGAAAGGGTTCAAAGGCAAGCTACTAAATTGATTAAAGGGCTAGAGGGACTGGACTACGAGGAAAGGCTTACTAGGTTGAATATGTATACACTGTAAAAGAGGTGTCTAAGAGGAGACATTAATATCTTCAAATATGTAAAGGGACATTACAAAGAGTTATCAGAGGAATTGTTTATTAAAAGAACTCAGTATAGGACACGAGGACACTCGCTGAGGCTAGAGGAGAGAAAATTCCAAACGCAATGTAGGAGAGGGTTCTTCACTGTTAGGGCAATAAGGATTTGGAATTTCCTGCCAGTGAATGTGGTAATGGCAGACTCTGTAAGTGCATTTAAAAATGGATTTATACATTTCTGATTGAAAAAGATATCCAAGGTTATAACATTTAAAATATTGACATTGATAATGCGGGAGGAACATGATTTATAGTTGTTAACTAGACATAAAACATTACTTCAGCAGGTACATTATAATGAACTCAGCTTAATACAGAATACAGGTTGAAACATTGTAGTAAATCTACCCTTTTAGCCCGCTTTCCTTCAGTTTTCTTTCCCTCACTCCTCTTTCTACTTCCCTCCCCGACCCACTGCAGCAAGTAGCACGCCAGGAGAGTATCGCGGAAGCTGCTGCCGCCCACGGCCTACTCACAAACCCCCAGCCAGGGCCTCGATTTTGAAGTCGGCCGGCCGGAGCTCCGGGACACCACAGCACAAGCGTACTTCCTCTGCCTCCCCCCTGCCAACTCGGAGTGGCTGTCGTGGGTGTGGAGCCCTGCTTACCCGGCGGCCGGCTGCCCTGTGTGTGAAGTCCGTGGCAGCTATCTCATCACCGCTGCTGCGGCCAGCGGGACCTGTGCGTGGGGCGGCAGGGGCTTCTCGGACTGCATCTAGCTGCCTCCGGCGGCTCTCTACACTGCCCTGAGGTCTGCCCGTGTTTGCGACCAGCCCCTCTGCTGTCCTGGGCCTACCCTCCGTCCGATAGCCGGGACCTGACGCTAACAGGTGAGCTCCAGCGCTGTAGTGCGGCCGCGACAGTGCCTCCGGCGGCCTGCACACCCATACACCCCTCTCACTGAATTGCCTCCACCATCCCTCCTGCACGCTCCTACCTGCTCTGGTGGTCTTAGGAGGCCCTCTCTGCTGCTGTGGTCTGTACTCCAGCGGCCATCACTCCTTCTTCACTGATACCTGGCCCTGGAGGTGCCCTGGTCACCGGCTGGTCCGTGGCCGGGCCTCACCTTGCGGGTGTGCTCCCAATATTGGCCCTGGTGAGGGGTGTACAAACCAGGAACCACGCTGTATCCTCAGCACCCATCATCCCTGATTGTCTAGCTCCCTCTGGTGGTGGATAGGCCTCACTGCATGAAGTTGTGTGCACTCCATTAAAATTTCCACCTGCTCCTGCCTGCCTCTTCATACCATACAGGACCCTTGCAGTATTGTGGTTCTCTGACTCTGTCTCACCCACGGCTATCTATTGACGTTCTCATGACTCTCCCCTGAACCTGATACTCCACCCCCCCTGGCCCTGAACCGAACGGCTGGAGCGCCCTTTCTACTTTCTATCTTGCCGACTACCCCTATTTTCACCCTCTCAGGATTCTTAGAGGTGGCAACAACTCCACACATAGTAAGATCACCGGCTCTGAATATCCCTGGATCATCGAGGAACGGGAGTCACCGCGGGCCGGGTCTCAAATTCTCCCTGTGTAGCCCCTCCGTGATGTCCATGTGAAACACCTTTCTCTCTCTGCAAGGCATTGGGCTCTACCCCACCCCCCTCACAGTTTTTTCTATACATCTATACATTGCCGCTCTGAAATATAGTGGTCATGTCTAACAGAAACCGTAAAGCTCCTCCTGGAGACTCATCGTCATTCTTTGGCCCTAAAAGGGGCAAAAATGTGAACCAACACCCGGCTTCGCCTGGGACTCTGCAGGTTACGGGATCCTCCCCGTCCAGATCTGACTCGGCTCTCACTGTTGACTCTGACCCCTATGATTCCTTGGTACAGAGGATTGCGACCACATTCAGAGTTGAACTACGTGCGGCCATTCAGGAACTTAAAACAGAGATATCCTCCCTGGGCTCTCGTACTGACGCTTTAGAATGTAAGACTGATGATATCTGCAATTATCAAGATGTGGTTACTCAGGAAGTCTCGGAACTGCGGTCGGAAGTTGACCTCATGCGCGAACAAGTCGAGGACCTGGAGAATCGCTTGCGCAGAAACAATTTGCGAATACGCAACGTACCAGAGTCGATAGATACACCTGCGCTGCCGGAGTATCTCCTGGGCCTCTTTCAACAACTACTCCTGGACCTCTCGGAGGATCAATTTCTGCTGGATAGAGCACATAGAGCTCTCCGTGCAAACCCCCCCCCCTCTCCCCGGACCAACCCCCGAGAGATATTGTCCTCCGCATGCACTTCTTTCACATCAAAACTAAAGTGCTCAACGCCTGCCGAGGCACTCCTGCTATCCCATATAAGGGATCAAACCTCCTCATTTTCCAAGATCTGGCCCCCTCCACACTCAAAAAGCGAAGGGAAATGTTGCCCGTCACTAAGGCCCTACGCAACCGCCAGATCCTATATAGATGGGGTTTTCCGTTTGCTCTACAGTTCACCTTCAACGGTCGGAATCATTCTGTGAAGAACCCTGATGATGGCTTGTCGGTCCTAAGGCGACTGGGGCTCTTCTCGACTTCTCCTCCTGCACCATCCTCAGATTCCCCGAGAACCCGAAGTCGAGACCGCCCCCACGTGCTGATTGGTCGACCGCCCGCTGAACACACTACTCGACCTCAAGACTCTCAGGTTTTTGTTACATGGACTTACAGAATATCTTTTTCTAATTTAAGGTTATAGAGATGTTGTTTGTTTTCTTGTTTATACTGCATTTGTGCCTAGTGCCCATTCTTCCTGCGCAGCGGCATGCGGCTCACCTTATGCACCCTCACATCCTGCCTCCCCGGCTCACTACCTCACTGACTTTGTGATATTACCATATGAAAACCCCGGGGTCGCCCCATGCCGCTGTTCGGCGATGCTATGATTGTCTTTATTGATGATAATTACCTATCTCTATTAACTGCTATACGTTTATATCCTTTCATGTTCGTATGTTATACTGTGATAATTTAATCTGACACATTAGGGTATAGTTTGTCCCTTTGCTGGGATCATTCCGTCACTGGAATGGACCCTCCCTAGTTGGTGTACTCTCAGACCCTATCTACAAGTTACTGGGGTATCCCCCCCTTTTTTGCCTTGCAGACCACCCTCCCCCCATGCCCACGTTAATGATCCGCGTTTTATTGTTATTCTGGTTGGTGGACAGTTGGTATACCTCTGTTCTCCTCCCGGCCTCACCCCCACAACACCAGGTCCCCCTCCTGTGCGGATGGGGCCCTATAGTGGTGTTGTACGTCGTGTCCTTCAGACTGCGACCTTTTCCGGATACTCGGTTGGCCGCACGGCCTCCATTCCCCTTGTTTTTTGCCCCTAATTTCTCCCGTCCCACTTATACCCCCCCTATGCAGCTTTGCACTACACTCTGGGCGGTCAGACCTCCCTTGAGCAGAGTTTCACCCTGGAACCCCCCATGACTCTTAACATTGTATCACTGAATGTCAACGGACTCAACTCCCCCCAAAAGCGTACTATGGCCATCCAATTCTTTAAAAAACAGAAAGCGGACATAATTCTTTTACAAGAAACACACTTTAAAACTGAACACCCCTCCTTGGCCTCGAGTGCCTACCCTCAGGCCTTCTACTCCACAACCTCCCAAAAGCGTAAAGGTACTGCTATCCTGCTTCATGCCTCACTTCATTACACTATTGAGAGCTCTTTCTCGGATCCCAAGGGTCGCTTCAATATTGTTGTCCTACAGCTTGGGGACTCCTTTTTAACTATAGCCTCGATTTACTCCCCTAATATGGAGCAGGGTGCCTTCCACAACAATTTCCGTTCCCAACTTGATACACTATCGAAGGGACGGGTGATAATTGGTGGAGACTTTAATGCCGTGCCAGATCTAGTGTGGGACCGTACCCAATCTCGTAACCCTAGCCCATCGACAGTTAGGGAATCCAGACGATTAGCTGACTACATAACGTCCTCTGGGTATTACGACGCTTGGAGGGTACTGTACCCGTGTGAACGTACGTATACTCATTACTCTATTCCCCATGACCTTCACTCTAGACTTGACCTTTTTCTAGTAGACTCTTCCACTGTACAAGGCCTGATTAAGGCCTCGGTCTCCCCTGTGGTGTGGTCAGATCATTTAGCAGTTTCCTTGACTGTTGATTCCTCTTCTACACCCCCCCACAACTTTCCGTTGGAGATTGAACTCTGCTCTCCTTCTGAAAAAGGATTATATCGTCCAGACTACTGAAGTCCTGAAGGAATTCTTCTCCCTGAATGCCACGGATGAGATATCTCCCGCAATAGTTTGGGAAGCACATAAAGCTACCATCCGGGGGCATTTTATTTCTTTAACTAAAGCCCAAAAATTGAAGGATCGCCGGGCGGTTGCGGATCTTGAGAACCAAATCAAAGAGCTAACGACCCGACACCAACAGACGCCCAGACGCTCTATATATAGTAAACTCCTGGCTCTCAAAGGCCAATTATACCAAATATTATCGGCCAAAGCCGCTAAGACCATGCGATGGTTACAACATAAGTTCTACTCCAAGGGTGACAAAGCTGACTCCCTCTTAGCCTCCCGCTTACGCGCTCGCAAACAGAGGAATAGAATCCTCTCGCTGAAAGACCAACACCACAAGCTGACTTATGACCCTCACAAATAGCCCACTGTTTCAAGGAATATTACCAATCCCTGTATAACCTACCCACTCTAGATGACCCCGTTAGTATGCAAGAGCGCATAGACAACTTCCTCTCTTCCTGCCCCCTCCCGATACTCTCTAAACAACAGATGGACTTACTCAATGCAGAGATATCTGCGGAGGAAGTTGATATCACAATCAAATCATTGAGAAATGCCTCAGCTCCGGGTCCGGATGGACTACCGGCTTTATATTATAAGAAGTTTAATGGTACGCTGACCCCGGCCCTGACAGTATTGTTCAATGCGATTCTAGCTAGTGCACCCTTCGATAGCTCCACTACCAGAGCGGAAATAGTTATCATACCTAAACCTGGACGCGGCCCCACGGACTGTAGCAGCTATCGCCCAATATCACTGCTAAATTCTGATGTGAAATTATTTGCGAAAATACTTGCTAACCGGCTTGCGGGGATGATCACTTCCCTGGTTCACCCGGACCAGGTCGGTTTTATCCCCGGCAGACAGGCCTTTGACAACATTAGAAGGGCGATCGATACCCTGCACTTCGCTGACTCTTCTAGAGTCCCCTCCCTGGTGATGGGGTTGGACGCTGAAAAAGCATTCGACCGCATATCATGGGTATGTATGGATTGCACCCTTCGACGCTTTGGTCTTTCGGGCTGTTTCCTCACGGGCATTGAATCCCTCTACGCTTCCCCGTCAGCTTGTGTCCTAGTGAACGGCCTACTATCCCCTCCATTCTCGATTGTGAATGGCAAGAGACAGGGCTGTCCTTTGTCACCCTTAATTTTTGCTCTAATGCTGGAACCTCTGGCGTCAGGGATCCGCAGCTGCCCGGATATCTCGGGGATCACAGTGGGCTCTTCTCAGTTCAAGATCTCTCTATATGCGGATGATATTTTGCTCACTCTCTCGAACCCGCATATCTCTCTCCCAAACCTTTTCAAAGTTATACAGGAGTTTGGTGTTATTTCCAATTTCAAAGTCAATGCATCTAAGACAGAGGTATTAGACTTTCACCTACAAACCCCGTTGAAAGCCTCCCTATGTAACAATTTCGTAGCTTTCACATAGCATTTCTCCAATCACACAGCTCTTTGTCCCGATCCCCTCTGGAATCATTATGCTTCCTTCGTTCTCCCTCTAAGGGCCTACTGTCATCGATATATCGCCTCATGCTTACTCATAACCTACCCACATTGGCCCCTCATGAAATAGCTTGGGAAGCTGACTTACAGGATCACATAGAGACAGACACCTGGGAACAGATTAAACAGAACCTGGTTTCCTCTGCGACCTCTATTAGACATAGAGAGAATTCGTTTAAACTATATATCCGTTGGTACTTGGTTCCGACGCGGCTGAGTAGAATATTCCCTTCCGCATCGGATAGATGTTGGAGGGGCTGCGGATCGGAGGGTACCCTGCTCCATATGTTTTGGGATTGTCCCAGGATAGCATCACTCTGGAAGGTCATTCGGAGTTTGATTTTGCGAATCACTGGAGTGAACATGCCCTCTTCCCCGTCCTTCTTCCTTTTCCCGAGACCCATTCCCGGAACACCGAAATCTTCACAAAAGCTCATCTGGCACATCACAACCGCACTGAGATGTAAAATCGCTTTCCACTGGAAATCGCACACAATTCCATCCATTGCGGCTGTGATTGCTGCTGTCTGGGATACTTACCATATGGAGTTCCTCTCTAGTGTGATCGAGAGCAATGCAGTCACCTTTACTGATATTTGGTCCTCATGGCTGGCGTACTACAAATGCCCCCCCCCCCCCCCCATTGACATACGTTTTTTTATATACTTGCTTATTTGACATCATATGTTTACATTGCTGTACCCCATTCCCTCTCCCTTCCCTCCCATTTTTCCTTCTGTCTTCCCCTTCCCCCATCCTCCTGTACATTGTCTATTGTACTTTGGTAAAAATTTTCAATAAACAGTACTTACAAAGAAAAAAAAAAGAATACAGGTTGAAAACGATGGGCATTTTGCCTCTATTTAACTTAATTTACTATGTTACTATGTTAAGTGTTGGATATGATGTGTCTGCAGGTGTTGATATTGTAGACATTGACTCAAACTATAAACTACCCAGTTACTTATCAATGGTGTTAGTGTACTCACTGTTAAGTACTGGTTCTCATGGAGTAAAGCTTCAGCAGAGTAGTGTTTCATACGGCTCCCCAACTGGTGAGTGTTTACTGCAAATATGTAGCAGTGCAGGGATGCTGCAACACATTGTGTACTGTGTCAGGAGCCAGTAGCTTACCTCCGGAGTTGGGGGTTTGTCCGTTCGGCATGGGGAAATGCAGCGGGGCTGGTGGTGGTGATGATGTGGCTTCCAGAGAGCAGGGAGATGGGTGCCAAGGTGTGGTGAATGGGCGCGCCCTTGTGTGTCTGCAGCGCTGGGGACCGCCATGTTGGAGATCATGTTTCGCTGCATCCAATAGTTGAGCTCTGTGGAACGCTCAGTCAACCTTGGGCAGAGTCTGCTTACAAAAGGGGTCAGCCCAATCTTTCTTGATGCCGGTGCTTCATGTTACTGCCCTGTGCAAATACCCATGTGTCGGGTCTTCATCTTCAGCCCGTTGTGACAGATTGCAGGTAGTAGCAGATCACTCTGAAGCTAAGCAGGGACTCTGTCTCCCACAGAGTCACATTATACCATATATAAAAGACAAGATGGCCACTGCACACATTCAGTAGAGAACTTGGTGGCCAGGAAGGTGAGAGACTGATGCAGATATGTCAAGATGAGAGGCTGGCACAGAAAAGAATAGGCAGAGTGGCTGGTAAAGGCAGGGACAGGAAAAGAGTCTGGCACAGATACAGTAGGCTAAGGGAAAAATGGCTAGAAGTGATAGGTTAGAGGCTGACAGACAGGAGAGAGTGAAAGGAAAGACAATGGAAGACTTTGACATTTCCTTTAGTCGTTGCAGGGGGAAGAGGAGGAGAGTGCTCAGGGGCCAAAGCCCGGTGGAGGAGGAAAATCATTTTGGTCAGTGGGCAGGCAGCAGATATGGTAGCACTAACAACCCCTGACTCAGAACCATATGAAAACCACTGGAAATAAGGAACTGGTACCAATGCAGATCATTGAAAAACTGTGCCAGTGCCTGGTTCACTTTATTGTAAATTTACAAATAGGCATGTTGCTGGATGGCCATCTGATCCTTAAGCCTTCACTGCATACATTGAAATAAAAATAATGATGTCTCATTTATCTAAATATTTAAATTATATTGTCCACTTTATAATAATCAGTTAAAACCTGTCATCATTTGATCCATTAGAGTTTCAGGCCAAATGCTGAGTAGCACTAAGCTCTTGCACAATGTAAGGGGTAAAACTTGTTTTTCATACAGTTTTACATAGAATATTGTGGTTTAAAATGTCAAACCAATGGATGCTTTTTTAATATTTAGCTTCGTAATAACCCATAGTACACAGCATAACCCATGGGTAAACAGCAGTTGAAGATATATTGGTGAGCAATGCAAAATGTTATGAAACCAAAGGAATCAGGATGGAGTGGAAGCAAGCAAAATCAAGTTCAATGTCATCCTTCAAGGACGACGCTCCTGGCCCAAAAGCCAATGCCTCCACAAAAGACTTCATTCCTTGTCATAAATAGTGTTCATACTGGAGCCTCCAGTGGGTAAGACAGTTGAGTGTGTCTGTACTTACCAGGAAGTATACCAAGTACATAAGGGACATACATAAATAGCATATGGGCGATATCAGAAAAGTACTAAAAATGCGTCCCACACAAATCTCCATTGCCAGTTTGTCCTATACCACCACAGGGATACCCCTTGCCATTTAAGATTGTGGGTAGTGTCAACCTTATAGGTATCCAGAAACTTACAGACGCAAAGGCTTAACAAAAATAGCATTGGCACAGCAATTACCTAGCACCTGATACCCCCCTCCCCTCCCCAGTACAGTACCTAGCTGTGTGAGAATCCCCTTTCTAATGCTTGTGCAGTTGATTTTGCCTCGAGCCACACTCTTCACCTCTGAACCCAAATGATATCACCGTTCCTGCTACATAACACCATATGACTTAAAAGAACATGCTGTGGATAAAGTGCATGTACTTAAGAATGTTCAGAGTCTCAATATACTCTAGCACAAAGCAAACAATAACATGGCAGCCTATCCCTTCACATGCCTTAGCTGCCTCTTTCTTACTATTCTCAGGGATAGTGAATATATCCACAAAATTGGCTGGGGTGGAGCTATCCACCTTCCCATGAAGCTGCCACCCCGAGAGCCCCTGCATTGCTGGCCACCCGTGCTGAAAACCATTCCCTGAGAACTTGAAAAAGTAATGCACAATTTATGCAAAGCAGGGGCACTTGGGGGTGGCACACGAGTGCCTTAACTGGTGAGCAGGATCAGTAACCGGTACCAGGCACAGCAGTGGTTGAGTAGACTAGGCGCAATGAGTCATCACTTCTGTGGAGGAAGGTGGTGTAGAACACCCATGAACATAAGGCACAATGAAAAGAGAGTGGTCTGACAAACTCCAGAAGACTCCTAAGAGGGGGAGTGGAACAATGGAGCCTATGCATTGTGGGGATGAAAGGGAATAGGGCCTAAGTAGCAGGAAGAGGTAATGAGAGAAACTGACCAGGCAATTGGTACAGGGAATGAAAGAAGGCAAAAACAGGAAGGTAATGAAAGAGGCAGAAGGAAGAAAGACAGGAAACAATGGCATTCAGAACTAAGTTAACAGGAAATGCAGTTAGAATCCACATACTGTTTACTTATTCTGAAGCTGAAGAGAACAACCAAATGGAAAAGAGGAAGCAACATCTCACAACCATGACAACCTAAAGTTAAACCCACCCCTTAGGGTACTTTACCCAGTAAAGTGTTAATCACACAGTCCTCAATTTTAACCCTAGCAAAACCTTACTATTTTAATCTCTCATCACAATTTGTGTAAATCTGATATCCATCATGTCGCTTATACAGCCTTCCATTATCTTTAACCCACTCTGAATAAGTTGTTTAGAACTGCTGATTGAAATAGACCAATGCTGTCTGTAAATACAATTTACTACACATTACTTCTGAATGTTTACCAATTTCTGATGGCGGGGTAAAAGTATAAATAGCTGTCATTTTAGATTCCTTAAGACATGGGTGAGTGATCACAGAATATTTTGTTTTAATGAACAACCATTTAAATTACTAGAAGGCCGTGGCAGGATAAGTTTTATTCAAAGTCAACAACATGGCCCCCGTCCATTCTCTCCACACCAGCCAGCTAAACATGTGTAGAGTAAATAAAGAAAAATGTTTGAATTTTTTTTTTTAAATAGATTACCGGTCATCTAAATCATGCTACTCTATTATTTATTTATTCTTCTACAGAAAATAATGGGATAGATAATTCTTCAGTATCAGTACTAGTTTTCCTGTTGTTTCATATTATATAGCAAACCAGTTTTTGGTGCCTCGATAAAGTAATTTGTTCAAGGTCACAATAAATTGACAGTGAGAGTTGCACCAGAGTTCAGAGCACGTATCTTTCATTTTCATATGGCCACCCGTTTCACACCACTATTCCTTCTGTCTATATTTATCCATTGTTATCAAGGGATATACACAAGCCTGGTTTTCAGGCTACAAAATATATTACTTAGTGAAACATACAACAGTTTTAATTGACTGCATTTTAATTAGAGGAAATATAATTACAACAATTCTAAACCTGCGGCAGACTAGTAGGATTACATTAGAAAATACAAGTAAAAGAAGATTAGACATAAATAGTTCACCCACACTATTAAACACATTTGTAAAGAAAATAGTTTATTAACCTGGTAACTGACCATGAGATTATCCCTGAAATCATTTAATGTGCTCATGTAGAGATGAACGGATTTGAGTCCTGAACATAAGCAACAAGAGACGCACATTGGCTAAAGCACATTTACCTGTCTGTGTTTATTTGGGGATGCGGTTATGTGACCGGCGGTTGGGAGACCGCCGGTCACAATACCGATGCCGGGAACCCAAACCCTAAATATCCCGCCGGTCGGCATGCCGAACAACAGGGACTATTCCCACTCGTGGGTGTCCACGACACCCATAGAGTGGGAATAGAATCTGAGGCAAGAGCAGCGAGCCCACAAAGGGCTTTGTTGCGCTCGCCCCCGCTGGCCATCTAACTGCCGCTATCCCGGTGTCGGTATGGTGATCGGAGGTCTCCAAACTGCTGGTCACACAAACCCAACCCTTTATTAACTAGCATATACAGTATGTGTACTGTATGTCAAGAATAATAAGTTTGTATACTTACACACCATTATAGAGAAAGCATATGGATGTTGTAGAGATGTGGCGTCACAGTCACTCATTATCCTATTTGTACCCAGAATAAAAAATACTGTAATGAAAGTACTTCATGTAGCCAGTAAGGAGTTCAGCTGTGCATGTGTTTGTGGGAGGAGGGAGGCATGCAAACATCTGTATAAAAGGTAAAATGCATTACTTTGTATGTTTCCTTTCAAATGTCCCCAG
This sequence comes from Pseudophryne corroboree, assembly GCF_028390025.1. Classification (NCBI taxonomy): domain Eukaryota; kingdom Metazoa; phylum Chordata; class Amphibia; order Anura; family Myobatrachidae; genus Pseudophryne; species Pseudophryne corroboree. The sequence goes on along the minus strand of NC_086445.1, from coordinate 524,382,296 downwards.
ATCGTGCAGGACAGAGCTTGGCAACCCCTGGCATGTGCGTACATTACATTGAAAGTAATGGGAAATGTGCATATTTTTGCCCATATACTGAGCATATGTGTGCTTTTGCTATCTGTGAATGTGCAAAAGGATCACTTCAGGTTCGCTACACAAGCCGGCATACAGTAGTATTCACTCTGCATCAGCCCCACAATATGCAAATTTATCAAAGTACAAAAACCACTAATCATTAATTTAGAAATGTGTGCGACCCCCGTGTTTTGGTTTTGGACCTGTATTTTTTATTTGATAAAAAGAATTTGGGTCTTTTTTTGTCCCTACAGTATTATAAACCTCAATAACATTCCTTTCCAGTCAGCTTTGACCTCCTCACTGCTCACAATATTCTTCACCATTTTGACCAAAGGTTGTCTGGCTGTCTATACGAAGCAACAGAGTATCGGCACAAACTCCATCCAGGAAGGTGGGAGCATCCCACAGGCAGGGGAGTAGAGAGGCACACTGGGCCTCGGTAAAGGGGCGTGGCTTAAAAGGGGATGTGACAAAGGCCCTTACTATAAGGCATTCGCTTCCTACCTTACTTGAACAGGAAACTGGTCCCTTCTCCCCGGCCAGTGCCATCTTCCCAGTGATATTTGGGAATATGACGCTGGCCACTAGAGAGCAAAGACACTAGCTCAATGCCAGAGATTTTGCTTTCTATGTGCAGTGCCATCTTCCTGAAGAGATCTTCGGGAAGATGGCACCACCACCGACCACAGCACAGGTATACTGGGAGGGAGTTAGCAGGCCCGGGCCCCCATTGGGCCCCTCCAGCACACCGGGCTCGGGTAATTTGTACCCGCCCCCCCTACACACACACACACACACACACACACACACACACACACACACACACGCACCCTCTCGCTGCCACTGCCCACAGGATACAGATTCAGCCACAAAGAGTCAGTGACCTGTGGCCCCTATGGTTAAACAAAGACTATAGGGGGCTATAGATGACAAACAGGCTGCTTTCCTGTCCTTAAGAAGCAAGTTCTCCAGAACATTAAGACAAAGGTCAGACATGAAGAACCAACATCCTGTATATCAGATAAAACTGACTTCTGGTCAGCCATAATAGATGTCCTGAGCATTGCATACAATATATCACTAAGCATTGCACACACTATATAAATACTGAGCATTGCACACACTACACATATTATACTGACCATTGTGCACAGTATACATATTGGGGTGAATTCAGACCTGATCGCTGCTGTGAGTTTTCGCACAGTGGGCGATCAGGTGTCACGATCCGGGTATCTGGACGCCATTTCTTACCCATCAGATGCCTCCTAAGGCTGGCTCAGCGCTCCAGGACCGGATCCCATCTGTTATCCTAATGTTCACATTCCTGCATCCTCTCCTGTCTCTCTGAGACGCTGTCACAGTAACGCCTTATTACATCTGGCATGGCGTCTCCCGCGGCCTCCGCCGCCGTCCCTGAGCTTCTGCATGCAGAGTGTCAGAGTGGCGATTACGTCAGCCGCGGCCTCCGCTGTGTCCGCGTGGTTGGATGTGCACTTGTCAGCCTGGCGTCTCCTGTCTCCAGTGGCCGGCGCCGCCATTACTGTTTTCATTATCACATGGATTACAAACCAAACTTCCCTCCAAGTGTCTGCATGGGCGCAGCCATCTTGGATTCTGTCAGCTGATCATTTCCTCCAATCTGTTGTCAGTATTCTTAATCTGCATAATTGCCTAGCCAATCCCTTCCTTGCTGCAGGTATAAATACACTGTGCCTGAGCAAGGAAGGCGTCAGTGCTTTGGTTGTCAAACCTAGTTCCTGTTTGTCTCTCTCCTGTGATTGTCTTCCAGGTTCCAGCTCCTGTCTCAAGACTTCCTCCATAGAGACCCGCACCAGCATTCCACCTGCGGTGTAGCCTGACTCTCCAATCCATTGTGGATTCATCTGTTTCCAGCTACAACATTACCTGCTTCCAGCTCAGCTTCCAGCAGAGTACAGCTTCCCTTAAAGGGCCGGTGTCCTTTCTACACTTTACCACTCTCCACCGGTATTATTATTTCTCCGCTCTCAAGTTTTACATTTCAGTTCATATTTCATCGCTCCCAAGTTCATTTATTATTTAACTGGTTCCAGCCAGTATCCACTCCGTGCTAACAACAGTCTGGTTCCAGCCAGTATCCACAGCAGCTGTTTTACCTTCAGCAACCCAGCTTTCCTGGAACACCAGCTGGCACAATCCTGGGTTATCTCCATTGCTACAGTCGGGCCTGGTAAGGACTTTCCATCTAGAAGATCATAAGAACTATCTCACACTACCAGTGCCCTGTGGCTCCTGCCATCCTGTAGTACCCAGGAACTGTATTTATTATTTGCTGACTTTTACGTTTTCTTTTACTGCTGCTGTGTTGCGGAGTTGTCATAATAAACATCATTGACTTTTATCTAAGTTGTCGTGGTCACGCCTTCGGGCAGTTATTATTCATGTTCCTTACATGTCCAGGGGTCTGATACAACCTCCCAGGTTCCGGTACATCTCAGCCCCTACAACTGAGGCTGCCTCCCGTCAGCTCAGGCCCTCAGTTGTGACAGTAAGCACTGACCCAATGAATCCAGCCGGAGACCAGGATCAAGCGGCCAGGCCGATGCAAGAACTGGCAGCCCGACTAGAACATCAGGAGGCTGCACAGGGCCACATCATCCGCTGTCTCCAGGATCTCTCTACTCGGCTGGATGGGATTCAGACAACTCTCCGTGGATCAGGCGCATCTGGTGCGTCAACCACAGTGACTCCAGCTATAACCCCACCCACCTTACCCATTTCTGCTCCACGTCTTCATCTTCCAACGCCAGCAAAATTTGACGGATCTCCAAGATTCTGCAGGGGATTTCTCAACCAGTGTGAGATTCAGTTTGAGCTACAACCTGGCAATTTTCCCAGTGACCGTACAAAAATTGCCTACATCATCTCTCTTCTCAGTGGCTCCGCCCTTGACTGGGCATCACCGTTATGGGAGAGGTCCGACACCCTGCTATCTTCTTACACTGCATTCGTGTCAACATTCAGGCGCATCTTCGACGAGCCAGGCCGGGTAACCTCAGCTTCATCCGAGATTCTCCGTTTACGCCAGGGGTCACGTACTGTAGGACAATATCTGATACAGTTCCAGATCCTGGCATCCGAACTGGCATGGAACGACGAGGCCCTGTATGCTGCATTCTGGCATGGCTTATCTGAGCTTATTAAAGATGAGTTAGCTACCAGAGACTTACCTTCTAAGTTAGATGAGCTAATCTCACTCTGCACGAAAGTTGATTTACGTTTCAGAGAGAGAGCAACTGAGCGTGGAAGATCATCTGCTCCAAAATCTTCTGCTCCTCCTCCTCGTCAACTGTCACCATCTAAAGATGAGCCCATGCAAATTGGCCGTTCCCGTTTAACTCCTGCTGAGCGCCGAAGACGTCTCTCTGAGTCTCTTTGTCTTTACTGTGCAGCTCCGTCTCACACCATCAATGCCTGTCCCGAACGTCCGGGAAAACTCCAAACCCTAGCTCGCCCAGGAGAGGGCCGGCTAGGAGTAATGATCTCCTCTCCATCTCCTCATGATTGTAATCTCCCAGTCTCGCTTCAAGTTGCTCAACGTTATCGGAACGTCATTGCTCTCCTTGATTCCGGAGCAGCTGGGAACTTTATTACTGAAGCCTATGTTAAACGGTGGTCCCTACCCACCGAGAGACTTCCTTCCTCCTTTTCCTTAACTGCCGTGGATGGCAGTAAAATTTTTGATACTGTTATTGCTCTAAGGACTCTACCAGTTCGTCTGAGAGTGGGAGTTCTTCATTCCGAACTTATTTCACTTTTAGTGATTCCAAGAGCCACACATCCTGTGGTCCTGGGCCTTCCATGGCTCCGTCTTCACAATCCTACAATTGATTGGACGACTACGCAAATCCTGGCATGGGGTTCCTCCTGTGCAGAGACATGTTTGTTTAAAGTATTGCCTGTCTGTTCTTCCTCCCCCAGGTCGTCTGATGTTCCACCTCCTCCATATCAAGATTTCACGGATGTGTTCAGTAAAGCTTCTGCTGATATCCTTCCTCCTCATAGAGAATGGGACTGCCCGATTGATCTCGTTCCAGGGAAGGTTCCACCTCGAGGCCGAACTTATCCGTTGTCTCTGCCTGAGACGCATTCTATGGAGGAATACATTAAAGAGAACCTAGCAAAGGGGTTCATTCGACCTTCTTCTTCCCCAGCCGGCGCAGGCTTCTTTTTTGTAAAAAAGAAAGATGGTGGTCTGCGGCCGTGCATCGACTACAGAGGTTTGAACGACATTACCATCAAGAACCGTTATCCTTTACCCCTGATTACTGAGCTCTTTGACAGAGTTAGCGGAGCTACCATCTTTACAAAGCTGGACTTGCGAGGTGCATACAATCTCATCCGGATCCGTGAGGGTGACGAGTGGAAGACCGCCTTTAACACCCGTGACGGACATTATGAGTACCTCGTCATGCCCTTCGGATTGAGCAATGCTCCAGCTGTCTTCCAGCATTTTGTCAATGAGATTTTCAGAGACATTCTATACCGTCATGTCGTGGTCTATCTAGACGATATCCTCATTTTTGCCAACGATTTAGAGGAACATCGTTTTTGGGTTAAGAGGTTCTGTCCCGTCTCCGTGTCAATCATCTCTATTGCAAATTAGAAAAATGCGTCTTTGAAGTCAAGTCCATTCCGTTTCTAGGGTACATTGTGTCCGGTTCCGGACTAGAGATGGATCCTGAGAAACTACAAGCAATTCAGAATTGGCCGGTACCCTTAACCCTCAAAGGGGTCCAGAGGTTCTTAGGGTTCGCCAATTATTACCGAAAGTTTATACGAGACTTTTTCACCATTGTGGCGCCTATTACTGCTTTCACCAAGAAGGGTGCTAACCCGTCCAAGTGGTCTGAAGAAGCCATGCAAGCTTTTCATCTTTTAAAACAGAGGTTCATCTCTGCGCCTGTCCTGAAACAGCCTGACATCGACTCTCCTTTCATCCTAGAGGTGGATGCCTCCTCCGTTGGAGTAGGAGCGGTGTTATCTCAGAGGGCTAAAGATGGCCATTTACATCCTTGCAGTTTCTTCTCCCGGAAGTTCTCCCCAGCTGAGCGCAACTATGCCATTGGCGACCAGGAGTTGCTAGCCATCAAGCTCGCTCTAGAAGAGTGGAGGTATCTGTTGGAGGGAGCTTCTCATTTAATCACCATACTTACAGACCACAAGAACCTTTTATACCTGAAGGGCGCACAATGTCTCAACCCTCGTCAGGCCAGATGGGCACTTTTCTTTTCCAGGTTCGACTTTAAACTCCAGTTCTGTCCGGGCTCTCAGAATCGCAAGGCCGATGCCCTTTCCCGCTCATGGGAGCAAGAAAATGAGTCAGAGTCTTCAGACAAGTATCCTATTATAAATCCGTTGGCGTTCTCCACGGTAGGGATGGACTCTACGCCCCCATCAGGGAAAAGTTTTGTGAAGCCGATGCTAAGGAAGAAGCTCATGCATTGGGCCCATGCTTCCCGTTTTGCCGGACATACAGGTATCCAAAAAACCCTGGAGTTTATCTCTAGGTCCTATTGGTGGCCAACTCTGAAAAAGGACGTCTTGGAGTTTATTGCATCTTGCCCAAAGTGTGCCCAACATAAAGTATCCCGCCAGTCGCCTGCGGGGCAACTGGTTCCACTATCCGTTCCCCGTCGACCATGGACCCACTTGTCGATGGATTTCATTACAGACTTACCCATGTGCAACAAGTTCAATACCATCTGGGTGGTAGTTGACCGGTTCACCAAGATGGCACACTTCATTCCTCTCACCGGTCTTCCGTCAGCTTCCAAGTTGGCTCAAGTATTCATACAAGAGATCTTCCGACTCCACGGTCTTCCTGAAGAAATTATCTCAGATCGAGGAGTTCAATTCACAGCCAAATTCTGGCGAAGTTTATGTCAAGTCCTCCAAGTCAAGCTAAAGTTTTCCACGGCTTACCATCCTCAGACCAATGGTCAAACCGAGAGGGTGAATCAGGACTTGGAGGCCTTCCTCCGCATCTATGTGTCCTCCTCTCAAGATGACTGGGTTCAATTACTTCCCTGGGCCGAGTTCTGTCATAACAACCAGTATCATTCTTCATCTGCTTCAACACCATTCTTCACTAACTTTGGATTCCACCCTAAAGTTCCTGAGTTCCAACCGCTTCCAGCAACTTCTGTTCCCGCAGTGGATATCACCTTGCATCAGTTTGCCAATATCTGGAAGAGCGTACGATCAGCTCTGCTCAAGGCATCGTTCAGGTACAAGAAGTTTGCGGATAAGAAGCGTCGAGCAGTTCCTGCTCTCAAGGTGGGTGATCGGGTATGGTTATCCACGAAGAATTTGAGGTTAAGAGTTCCCAGTATGAAGTTTGCACCTCGCTATATCGGTCCTTTCAAGATTGAACAAGTCATCAATCCTGTTGCTTACAGACTCCAGTTGCCTCCCTTCTTAAAAATACCCAGGACATTCCATGTTTCCCTGTTGAAACCGCTGATCTTGAATCGGTTTCATTCCTCACTTCCTCCAACTCCGAAAGTCCAAACTCAACGAGGCGTTGAGTATGAAGTGGCCAAGATCCTGGACTCACGTCACCGTTACGGTCAACTACAATATCTTATTGACTGGAAGGGTTATGGTCCTGAGGAACGTTCATGGACCAATGCTTCTGATGTCCATGCTCCTGCCTTGGTCCGGAGATTCCATTCCAAGTTTCCTCAAAAGCCAAAGAAGTGTCCTGGGGCCACTCCTAAAGGGGGGGGTGCTGTCACGATCCGGGTATCTGGACGCCATTTCTTACCCATCAGATGCCTCCTAAGGCTGGCTCAGCGCTCCAGGACCGGATCCCATCTGTTATCCTAATGTTCACATTCCTGCATCCTCTCCTGTCTCTCTGAGACGCTGTCACAGTAACGCCTTATTACATCTGGCATGGCGTCTCCCGCGGCCTCCGCCGCCGTCCCTGAGCTTCTGCATGCAGAGTGTCAGAGTGGCGATTACGTCAGCCGCGGCCTCCGCTGTGTCCGCGTGGTTGGATGTGCACTTGTCAGCCTGGCGTCTCCTGTCTCCAGTGGCCGGCGCCGCCATTACTGTTTTCATTATCACATGGATTACAAACCAAACTTCCCTCCAAGTGTCTGCATGGGCGCAGCCATCTTGGATTCTGTCAGCTGATCATTTCCTCCAATCTGTTGTCAGTATTCTTAATCTGCATAATTGCCTAGCCAATCCCTTCCTTGCTGCAGGTATAAATACACTGTGCCTGAGCAAGGAAGGCGTCAGTGCTTTGGTTGTCAAACCTAGTTCCTGTTTGTCTCTCTCCTGTGATTGTCTTCCAGGTTCCAGCTCCTGTCTCAAGACTTCCTCCATAGAGACCCGCACCAGCATTCCACCTGCGGTGTAGCCTGACTCTCCAATCCATTGTGGATTCATCTGTTTCCAGCTACAACATTACCTGCTTCCAGCTCAGCTTCCAGCAGAGTACAGCTTCCCTTAAAGGGCCGGTGTCCTTTCTACACTTTACCACTCTCCACCGGTATTATTATTTCTCCGCTCTCAAGTTCTACATTTCAGTTCATATTTCATCGCTCCCAAGTTCATTTATTATTTAACTGGTTCCAGCCAGTATCCACTCCGTGCTAACAACAGTCTGGTTCCAGCCAGTATCCACAGCAGCTGTTTTACCTTCAGCAACCCAGCTTTTCCTGGAACACCAGCTGGCACAATCCTGGGTTATCTCCATTGCTACAGTCGGGCCTGGTAAGGACTTTCCATCTAGAAGATCATAAGAACTATCTCACACTACCAGTGCCCTGTGGCTCCTGCCATCCTGTAGTACCCAGGAACTGTATTTATTATTTGCTGACTTTTACGTTTTCTTTTACTGCTGCTGTGTTGCGGAGTTGTCATAATAAACATCATTGACTTTTATCTAAGTTGTCGTGGTCACGCCTTCGGGCAGTTATTATTCATGTTCCTTACATGTCCAGGGGTCTGATACAACCTCCCAGGTTCCGGTACATCTCAGCCCCTACAACTGAGGCTGCCTCCCGTCAGCTCATGCCCTCAGTTGTGACATCAGGTTTGTACTGCGCATGCGTATGCACCGCAATGCGCCGGCGCATTGGATGACTGCACCGTGCATCGGTGCATAGGGACGAGTTGGTGCAAAAAAAGCGATCTCACGGGCGATCGCAAGGTGACTGACAGGAAGAGGCCATTTGTAGGTGGCAATTGACCGTTTTGTAGGAGTGTCCAGAAACTGCAGGAGGGACCAGGCGTGTTTGGAGGGAGGGTTTCTGACGTCAGCAGGGCCAGCAACAGAAATCTTGGGGCCTGGTGCAGTGATAACTCTGGGGCCACCTCAGATTTAATTAGTGATGTGCACCGGAAATTTTTCGGGTTTTGTGTTTTGGTTTTGGATTCGGTACCGCGGCTGTGTTTTGGATTTTGACGCGTTTTGCCAAAACCTCCCTGAAATTTTTTTGTTGGATTCGGGTGTTTTTTTTACAAAAAACCCTCAAAAACAGCTTAAATCATAGAATTTGGGGGTCATTTTGATCCCATAGTATTATTAACCTCAATAACCATAATTTCCACTAATTTCCAGGTTATTCTGAACACCTCATACCTCACAATATTATTTTTAGTCCTAAAATTTGCACTGAGGTCGCTGGATGACTAAGCTAAGCGACCCAAGTGGCCGACACAAACACCTGGCCCATCTAGGAGTGGCACTGCAGTGTCAGACAGGATGGCACTTCAAAAAATTGTCCCCAAACAGCACATGATGCAAAGAAAAAAAGAGGCGCAATGAGGTAGCTGTGTGACTAAGCTAAGTGACCCAAGTGGCCGAAACAAACACCTGGCCCATCTAGGAGTGGCACTGCAGTGTCAGACAGGATGGCAGATTTAAAAAATAGTCCCCAAACAGCACATGATGCAAAGAAAAAAAGAGGTGCACCAAGGTCGCCGGATGGCTAAGCTAAGCGACCCAAGTGGACGAACAAACACCTGGCCCATCTAGGCGTGGCACTGCAGTGTCAGACAGGATGGCAGATTTAAAAAATAGTCCCCAAACAGCACATGATGCAAAGAAAAAAATAGGTGGAATGAGGTAGCTGTGTGACTAAGCTAAGCGACACAAGTGGCCGACACAAACACCTGGCCCATCTAGGAGTGGCACTGCAGTGTCAGACAGGATGGCCCTTCAAAAAATAGTCCCCAAACAGCACATGATGCAAAGAAAAAAAGAGGTGCACCAAGGTTGCTGGATGGCTAAGCTAAGCGACCCAAGTGGCCGAACACACACACCTGACCCATCAAGGAGTGGCACTGCAGTGTCAGACAGGATGGAACTTCAAAAAAATAGTCCCCAAACAGCAAATAATGCAAAGAAAAAAAGAGGTGCAATGAGGTAGCTGTGTGGCTAAGCTAAGCGACCCAAGTGGCCGACACAAACACCTGGCCCATCTAGGAGTGGCACTGCAGTGTCAGACAGGATGGCACTTCAAAAAATAGTCCCCAAACAGCACATGATGCAAAGAAAAAAAGAGGTGCACCAAGGTCGCTGGATGGCTAAGCTAAGCGACCCATGTGGCCGACACAAACACCTGGCCCATCTAGGAGTGGTACTGCAGTGTCAGACAGGATGACAGATTTAAAAAATAGTACCCAAACAGCACATGATGCAAAGAAAAAAAGAGGTGCACCAAGGTCGCCGGATGGCTAAGCTAAGCGACCCATGTGGCCGACACAAACACCTGGCCCATCTAGGAGTGGCACTGCAGTGTCAGACAGGATGGCACTTCAAAAAATAGTCCCCAAACAGCACATGATGCAAAGAAAAAAAGAGGTGCAAAGAGGTAGCTGTGTGACTAAGCTAAGCGACACAAGTGGCCGACACAAACACCTTGCCCATCTAGGAGTGGCACTGCAGTTTTCTAGCGAGAGGGTGAGTGCTTCCATTCTCATGTGAATCTGAACCACTAGCCATGAACATAGGCCAGGGCCTCAGCCATCCCTTGCCACTCTGTGTCGTAAATGGCATATTGGCAAGCTTACGTTTCTCATCAGACGCTTTTAATTTTGATTTTTGGGTCATTTTACTGAACTTTTGTAGTATACTTGACGACACAGAGGTAGAGCAGTGGCCTACTGAACCGTACTGCTATATATTATATACTGGTGGTCAGCAAAATTATGCACTGTCCTCCTACTATATATATATATATATATATATATATATATATATACTGCGCAAAACTTAAATGCACCACAGGTATGGATGGATAGTATACTTGACGACACAGAGGTAGGTAGAGCAGTGGACTACTGTACCGTACTGCTATATATTATATACTGGTGGTCAGTAAAATTCTGCACTGTCCTCCTACTATATATATACTGCGCAAAACTTAAATGCACCACAGGTATGGATGGATATTATACTTGACGACACAGAGGTAGGTAGAGCAGTGGACTACTGTACCGTACTGCTATATATTATATACTGGTGGTCAGCAAAATTATGCACTGTCCTCCTACTATATATATAATGCGCAAAACTAAAATGCACCACAGGTATGGATGGATAGTATACTTGACGACACAGAGGTAGGTAGAGCAGTGGACTACTGTACCGTACTGCTATATATTATATACTGGTGGTCAGCAAAATTATGCACTGTCCTCCTACTAATACTGCGCAAAACTTAAATGCACCACAGGTATGGATGGATAGTATACTTGACGACACAGAGGTAGGTAGAGCAGTGGACCACTGTACCGTACTGCTATATATTATATACTGGTGGTCAGCAAAATTATGCACTGTCCTCCTACTATATATATACTGCGCAAAACTTAAATGCACACAGGTATGGATGGATAGTATACTTGACGACACAGAGGTAGGTAGTGCAGTGGACTACTGTACCGTACTGATATAATACTGGTGGTCACTGGTCAGCAAAATTCTGCACTGTCCTCCTACTATATACTACAATGCAGCACAGACATGGAGCATTTTTCAGGCAGAGAACGTAGATATTTTCAGCACACTGAGCGCAGATATTTGCAAGCACACTGAGCACAGATATTTGCAGCACACTGAGCACAGATATTTGCAGCACACTGAGCACAGATATTTGCAGCACACTGAACACAACTGAGAGAACGCTGCACACGTCCTCTCCCTATCATCTCCAATGCACGAGTGAAAATGGCGGCAACGCGCGGCTCCTTATATAGAATATGAATCTTGCGAGAATCCGACAGCGGGATGATGACGTTCGGGCGCGCTCGGGTTAACCGAGCAAGGCAGGAGGATCCGAGTCTGCCTCGGAACCGTGTAAAATGTATTAAGTTCGGGGGGGTTTGGATTCCGAGGAACCGAACCCGCTCATCACTAGATTTAATATATACATATATATATACATAGATATTAAAGTGCAATGGAATTTGCTGTACTATATAAGAAACTTTTAATAATTAAATATATTAGTGTATATTTATTTATACACATATATAAATATGTATATCTCTCCTTCCTCCTCCACACACACCTCAGTCTCTCTCCAGTGACTCCATGCTACATTCCCAGTTCACCCTCCCCATCCCAAAGCCTGTATCCCCTCACCAAGCCACTCTTACCCCGGGGAGAGACTCAGGGCATGGGAATCCTGGGCAGCGGAGCTGCTGCCATGTCCTGTAACTGCATGCAACAGAAATGGACCCAGAAGAGCAGGCACACACTCGCGCCGCACAGTCACTGTGTGTGAGAGGCTCCTGTCACTCTGAGTATGCACCAACACCACCTACAGCTTGCTGCCCTATTTGGACAAGACTGCTCACATCCCTGCCAGGCACTAAGCAGCATTTCCTTGGGGCCCCTCTGATCCTTGAGGCCCGGTACAGGTGTCCCCTTTGACCCCCTCTGTTATCGCCCTGGACATCATCTCCGGTCCTGATTCTCGCAGCGGCTGAGTAAGTCCTGGACTGAGCAGAGACTGCACAAACTCATGTTTGTGCAGCTCTCCAACAAATGCGATCGTACATCTGCACACACACCATACCCTCCTCCTGTAGGTGGAGACTACTTGATCACAAGGATGCAAAAAACGCACCCTAGCGATCAGGTCTGAATTACCACCATTATACTGAGCTTTGCATACACTATACATATTGGGGGTCATTCCGAGTTGATCGCAGCCAGCAACTTTTTGCTGCTGGTGCGATCAACTAATCCACGCCTATGGGGGAGTGTATTTTAGCTTAGCAGGGCTGAGTTCGCTTGTGCAGCCCTGCTTAGCTAAAAAAGTTTTGTGCTGTTGAAGAGTAAGGCTGGATCTACTTACCCTGTGCGACGGATCCAGCGATGTTCCTCGCGGCTTTGACGTCAGACATCTGCCCTCCGTTTGCCTGGACACGCCTGCGTTTGGACGACCACTCCTCAAAAACGGCATCCAACAGTGAGTATCCACCCCGGAACGCCTCTCCGCTGTCAATCTTCTTCCGATCGACGCTGCGTCTTTTTTTTCCCGCTGTGCGTGCCATTGCCCGCCATGCAGTTCCGACCCATTCGCACCGCAGCGAAGAACCGCTGCATGCGAACGGGTCGGAATGACCCCCATTATACAGACCTTTGCACATACATAAAATATTGAGCATAGCACAAAAAGGGGGTTATTCAGTTCTGTTAGCAAACCAAAACAGTTAGCAATTGGGCAAAACCATGTTGCACTGCAAGTGAGGCTTAGGTAATATGTGCAGAAAGATATAAATTTGGGTGGGTTATATTGTTTCTGTGCATGGCAAACACTGAGCATTGTGCACACTGTACATTTTAAACTGAGCATTGCCCACACTGGGGGTAATTCCAAGTTGATCGCAGCAGGATTTTTTTTAGCAGTTGGGCAAAACCATTTGCACTGCAGGGAAGGCAGATATAACATGTGCAGATAGAGTTAGATTTGTGTGGGTTATTTTGTTTCTGTGCAGGGTACATACTGGCTGCTTTATTTTTATACTGCAATTTAGATTGCAGATTGAACTCACCACACCCAAATCTATCTCTCTCTGCACATGTTATATCTGCCCCCCCCCTTGCAGTGCACATGGTTTTGCCCAACTGCTAAAAAAAATCCTGCTGCGATCAACTTGGAATTACCCCCACTATACATATTATACTGGCCAATGGGGGTAATTCCAAGTTGATCGCAGCAGGATTTTTGATAGCAATTGGGCAAAACCATGTGCACTGCAGGGGAGGCAGATATAACATGTGTAGAGAGAGTTAGATTTGGGTGGGTTATTTTGTTTCTGTGCAGGGTAAATACTGGCTGCTTTATTTTTACACTGCAATTTAGATTGCAGATTTAACTCACCACAACCAAATCTATCTCTCTCTGCACATGTTATATCTGCCTCCCCTGCAGTGCACATGGTTTTGCCCAACTGCTAACAAAGTTCCTGCTGCGATCAACTCAGAATTACCCCCATAATACTGAACATTGCACACACCATATATACTATACTGAGCATTACACATAATATATATTATACTGAACATTGCACACACTATACATGTAACACTGAGCATTGTTCACACTATAGTTACACACACTAACCCACACTCGCCTACCCTCCCTGAACAGCCCGGAGGCTCCCAACAATTGGGTGGCGCTACCGGCCCACCGGAAAGGTGGGCAACTCTCCGGCTTTCCCCGCCAGCCGCCCACAGCAGAGAACAAGTGGACAGTCTGTGGGAGATTTGATGACGGGATTTGTGTTGAATCATGCCATTGTAGCTCCGCCCCCTGATATACAGTGCCTGTTTTCTAGAAGCTGTATATCGGGGACGTGCAGCCACAATAATGTGATCGCCATCTATGTGCCTACCATACTGCACCCTCCCAGACAAGGGGGCAGCAAAGTGGATAACTATGAACTAACCTTTCTTGTGAATTTCACTCTCTCTCTCTTGGCTTCTATGACTGGCGTTTGTAGGCAGTCTGTGCATGTGTCGGTCAAAACTTTCCAGTGGCATCCATGGCTAATTATAGAGAAAAATATATATGTTTTTTGTAAGCACAACCCCTGGCTGCATCTCCAATAGCCATCGACTGTGCTATGTGTCCAGCAATCACAGCTGCAGCTGTTAAAATCAATAGATGCAGTGCCATTGACTGTTCATAAATTGCAAAACCACATCAGTACCTTACAGTATGTAGTTAACAGCGGGTGGTCTTCCGTATGCCGACTGACGGGATCCCGGCGCACAGTATACCTGGCGCCGGGATACCGACAGCCGGCATACCGACACTTATTCTCCCTCGTGGGGGTCCACGACCCCCCTGGAGGGAGAATACGCGCCACTGTGCCCGTAGCGTGGCGAGCGCAGCGAGCCCGCAAGGGGCTCATTTGCGCTCCCCACACTGTCGGTAAGCCGGAGGTCGGGCTCCCGGCGCCGGTATGCTGGTCGCCGGGAGCCCGACCGCCGGCATATCGTAGTGAAACCGTTAATAGCAGCACAGGTAATGACATTGCAACCCTGTCATTATAATAACTTTCCTGTATTAAAACCAGGTAACCAGCGGAGGCAGCTGCCCCTGGGCTGCAGAGGGATGCTGGCCAGAACATATTAACATACATGTAAAGTTATATGTAATATATGTGCTGGCTGCTTTACCTGGGGATCAGCAGCTGCCACAGCGCGGGACACAGGCACACAGTGCCCAGCCTGTCTATGTTCAATAAACCCATTCCCGTACTTCCATTGGCTGGTTTTACAGGAGTATGGGGACGGGTTTATTGAAAGTAGCCAGGCTGAGCACTGTGTGCCTGTGTCCAGTGCATGCTCCGGCTGCTGATCCCTGGTTAAGGCAGCCAGCACATATATTACATACAACTTTACACGTACGTGTATATGTGCTGGCAGTCTCCCCCCTGCAGTCTTTGGTTGGCGCCACTGCAAGTAACACCTTTTCATACAACTGCGGTATAGTATAGACATGCAGTGTGGGGTTCATTAAGAATTTGTAACATAAGAAATACAACTTTATTCTGTGCATAAGTGCTAAAAATGCATACACATATATCTGAGACGGGCAAGTGAATTGTGGGCTGCTATTGCATTTTGACCCCTACAAATGGTAATATTTAATTCATTAGTGTGACAGCTTATATATAGATGATTGTATATAATTATATTTTCCATGATAATGTGACTTTCGCATAAAGTTGTTATGCTATGCTTTATTACTTTGTGAAGAATCATAGAAAAGTATATTGTTTTATTTACCAGTTTTTGCTACTTTATCCCAATCTCAAACTCTCTGTCTTCTGTTACATTTATCCCAAGGTTGTAGCTCATCATATTTCCGCTGTAGCCTTTGGAGAGCACAAGATGTAATTGCTTTTGATACATTTGTCCCTTCAATCAAATGTTCCCTATTAGTGGGCAGACTTAACGGCACATCTAATGCTTAGTATTTGTTTATTAACATGACTACATCATTATTTAATAAATAGGTTTTTTTATTTGTAAGTATAATGGCAATGCAACAGTGACTAATAATTGTCAGAATTCTAATAATGCAGGCTATTTGTCATGAGTTTTTGTCATTATTTACTGCAAAAGTAAATAGCCTTATAATAGAAGAATAATTTGTTAAAAAATCTCTAAGCACAACAATCTAAATAAAAGCCCTGACAAATGTGGCTCCCAAACACAATGATCGTACATGACTCACTCCATTTCTCATCTCTAGACTACAATCCCTCCTCTTGGGTTATATATTTTATTATGAATATGTTTGGCTTCCAAATTTATGCAACATAGCAATTAAATTCTAGTATATAGTTCCAGTATGGGGTTTTTACAGAGTGCTTTTGATCATGTGTATACCTTATGTTTAAATTAAAATTTTAATTACCTACCGGTAAATCCTTTTCTCGTAGTCCGTAGAGGATACTGGGGTCCACATTAGTATCATGGGGTATAGACGGGTCCACTAAGAGCCATGGGCACTTTAAGAAATTAATAGCGAGGGCTGGCTCCTCCCTCTATGCCCCTCCTACCAGACTCAGTCTAGAAACTGTGCCTGAGGAGATTGACATACTTCGAGAGAAGGATTTAATTGAATAGTGGTGAGATTCGAACTAGCACACACAAACAAGAGGAAAGCCATGCTAACCCAACTTGAATCGGAACAGCAACGGCTGGACCAACAACAATACTTAACCAAATAATAGTGCAGAAAAACGAAGCACTGGGCGGGCGCCCAGTATCCTCTACGGACTATGAGAAAAGGATTTACTAGTAGGTAATTAAAATCCTATTTTCTCTTTCGTTCTAGAGGATACTGGGGTCCACATTAGTACCACGGAGATGTACCAAAGTTCCCAAACCTGGTGTGAGAATGCTGAGGTTCCTGCAGAACACATTTACCAAACTGAAGATCCTCAGCGGCAAAAGTATCGAACTTGTAGAACTTAGCAAATGTGTTCGAACCAGACCAAGTAGCTGCTCGGCAGGGCTGTAAAGCCGAGACACCCCGGGCAGCCAACCAGGAAGAACCCACCGACCTAGTAGAGTGGGCCTGTACTGAATTTGGAACCGGTAAACCTGCCGTAGAATAGGCATGCTGGATAGTAAGCCTGATCCAGTGAGAAATAGACTGCTTTGAAGCAGGACATCCAATATTATTGGGATCTTAGAGCACAAACAGCGAGTCAGACTTTCTGTGACAAGCCATCCGTTGTAAATACAATTTCAAAGCCCTCACAAAATTCAAGGACTTTGACGAGCTGTCTGCTTCACGTAGATCTTCAAAGCCCACACAAAATCCAGGGACTTTGAGGTAGCAGAGGTGTCAGTATGCACCGGAACCACAATAGTTTGGTTGATATGAAAAGCAGACACCACCTTCGGAAGAAACTGCTGACGAGTTCTGAATTCAGCACGATCCTCATGAAAAATCAAGTAGGGGCTCTTGTGAGACAATGCCCCCAGTTCCGACACTCACCTGGCCGAAGCCAGGGCCAACAGTGTAGCTGTCTTCCATGTAAGACACTTAACATCCACTGCCTGTAAGGGCTCAAACCAATCCGACTGGAGGTAGTGCAACATAACACTGAGATCCAAGGTGACTTAGGAGGCTCAAGGGCATTTGAATGTGTAGAACACCTTTCAAAAAGGCTGAACCTCTGGAAGAAACGCCAATTGTTTCTGGAAGAAAATGGACAAGGCTGAAATCTGGACTTTCCATGAGCCCAAACATAGGCCCACATCCACTCCAGCCTGCAGAAAAAGAAGAAAACGCCCCAGCATAAATTCTGCCGCAGAAATTTTCCTGGTCTCACACCAAGAGACGTACATCTTCCAAATACGGTGGTAATACTTAGATGTTACCCCCTTTCTGGCTTGGATCAAAGTAGGAATCACCCTATCCTATAATCTGACGCTCAACCTCCATGCCATCAAAAATAGCCACGGTAAGTCTTGATAGATGAACGGCCCTTGCTGTAGAAGATCCTCGTGAAGAGGAAGAGGGCACGGGTCTTCCAGGAGCAACTCCAGTAGATCCGCGTACCAGTCCCTTCTTGGCCAGTATGGAGCAATGAGAATTGCTTGCACCTTTTCCCTTTTTATTCTTTTGAGAACCCTTGGGATCAACGGAAGAGGCAGAAACAAGTACACCACCTGGTAGACCCATGGAGTCACCAGAGCGTCCACCGCCACTGCTTGTGGGTCTCTCAACCTGGAACAATACTGCTTGAGCTTCTTGTTGAGATGAGAGGCCATCATGTCAATTTGAAGATTCCCCTATCAATGAGTCAAGGACTCAAACACCTTCGTGTGAAGTCCCCACTCCCCTGGATGGAGGTCGTGTCTGCTGAGGAAGTCTGCTTCCCAGTTGTCCACTTCCAGAATGAAGATAGCCAACAATGCCACCACGTGCCTTTCCGCCCAGAGGAGGATTCTTGTTACCTCTGACATGGCTGCTCTGCTCTTTGTTCCGCCCTGTCGGTTTATGTAAGACACCGCCGTCGCGTTGTCCGACTGGACTTGAAAGGCTAGATCTGGAAGAAGATGGGACGCTAGGAGAATGGCGTTGAATATTTCCCTTAGGTCCAGAATGTTGATCGGAAGGATGGCTTCCTGACATGACCACTTTCCTTGGAACTACTGCCCTTGGGTGACTGCTCCCCAACCTCTGAGGCTTGCGTCTGTGGTTAGCAGAATCCAATCCTGAATCCCAAACCTTCAGGTGAAACGTCTGAAGCCACCACAAAAGGGAGATCCTGGCCTTTGGCGACAGATGTATCCTCTGGTACATGTGAAGATGCGATCCGGACCACTTGTCCAACAGAGCCAGCTGGACGGGTCTTGCGTGAAACCTTCCGTACCGTAGAGCCTCGTAAGAGGCTACCATCTTTCTTAGAAGGCTAATGCAAAGATGCACTGATATCCGAGATGGCCTTAGGACGTCCCGCACCATTGACTGGATCACCAATGCCTTTTCCATCGGAAGGAATACCCTCTGTGCCTCCGTATCCATAATCATTCCCAAAAACGGAAGCCTCTGTTTTGGTTCCAGGTGAGATTTTGGCAGGTTCAGAATCCAACCGTGATCCTGGAGCAATCGAGTTGATAGGGCGATGATGTGCAACAGCTTCTCCCTGGACGGCGCCTTGATCAGCAGGTCATCCAGGTACGGTATTACGTTTACTCCCTGCGTGCGGAGGAGAAACATCATCTCTGCCATTACCTTGGTGAACACCCTTGGGGCTGTGGAGAGGCCAAATGGCAGGGCCTGGAACTGGTAGTGACAGTACTGTAATGCAAACCTTAGATAAGCCTGATGAGGCGGCCAGATCAGAACATGAAGGTACGCATCCTTGATGTCCAAAGACACCAGGAATTCCCCTTCCTCCAGACCTGAGATCACCGCTCTCATAGACTCCATCTTGAACTTGAACACCCGTAAATACGAGTTCAGCGACTTGAGGTTTAAAATGGGCCTTACCAAACCGTCTGGCTTCGGCACTACAAACAGGTTGGAATAATAACCTTTGTTTTGTAGGTGAATCGGAACTGGAATGGAACAATGACCTGAGTCTGTACCAGTTTTTGAATTGCTCCCTGTAAGATCAAACCTGTTTCTGGAGAAGCTGGCAAGACTGATTTGAAGAATCTGGGAGGTGGGAGTTCCTGAAACTCCAGTTTGTATCCCTGTGTGATAAGATCTTTTACCCAGGGATCCTGGCAAGATGTTGTCCAAATGTGACTGAAATAACATAAATTTGGCTCCCACCTGCCTGTCTTCCAGGCAGTGTGCGCCACCGTCATGCTAAGGGCGTTGAGGAAGCAGACATGGAGGCCTGAACCTGAGAACCTGCAGCAGCGGTTTTTCTGGGTTTACCTCTATTCTCTTTGAAGGTTGTACAAGAACCCTTGGATTTGCCTTTAAATTTTGCTGTCCGAAAGGACTTTAGAATAGGTTTTCCTAGCAGGTGCCGCTGCAGAGGGAAGGTCTGTAGACTTACCAAACGTAGCCTTGGATATCCACTTATCCAGTTCATCTCCAGCCAGAGCCTCACCCGTGAAAGGAAAACATTCCACGCCTTTTCTGGAATCCATGTCCGCAGTCCACTGGCATAGCCATAATCCCCTGTGTGCTGACACTGTCATGGCAGTGGTGCATGCGTTGAGTAGACCAATTTCTTTGATGGCTTTAACCATAAAGTTACCAGAATCCTGGATATTCTGCAGGAGTAAAACAACATCATCCCTTGGTAAGGAATCCAAATCATCTATTAGAGTACATAGCGCTCAGCGGCTCTATCACTGACGTCAGCGCTGTATTCCTCACGTTGGTGTGGGTTGGATGCAAGCGTGCAAACAGCTTGGAGCGCAGAGATCCTCCGGCCAGTGGTTCAGAACTGCATCGGCTGTTATGCGCTTGGCCCGTAATGGCAGGGCGGCACAAGTTCTCACCGGCACCGGCGTTAGGAGAAGTGATGTCGGCTTTGTAGAAGCTCAAGTCCATATACAGGGGTAAAAACTTAACATGTTTCTCAGCCTGTTACCCGTGGCTGTTTCCTCACTTCTGAGCAAACAGCCACGGGTAACAGGCAGAGAAACATGTTAAGTTTTTACCCCTGAATATGGACTTGAGCTTCTACAAAGCTTGGATGCACGCTTGCATCCAACCCACACCAACGGGAGGAATACAGCGCTGACGTCAGTGATAGAGCCACTGAGCGCTATGTGCGGCAGAGACGGAGCCCGACGGGAGATGTGGTAGCTGCACAAACCGGTGAGATAAGCTATCTCTACAGTTCACCTGCAGTGGACATTCAAGTTACTGTGCAATCAGTTTATTTCATAAGAATCTCATCCATAATTATTTTATGCTTAGACGGGGACGCCTGTCAGTAGCTAATCAGCTGGAAAGCTTCCATAGGAGACTTGATTCTTTGTTACATATTCAGCCTGATTCTAAGGCAGAGACACTTTGGACACATTGTATCACTACGCTGTCCCAGCGGGAGGTGAAAAAGCATTTATCAACTGTATGCATTTCCCCTAGATATGTTTGGGCTGTGAAAATAAGTGTTCCATATAAGTGTACTTATGTATTTAGGAGGCTGAATAATATAATTTGCTACTAATAATTGTTCACTGTGGAGCTAATTAGAGCACCTATTGCATGCTATATTGTTCTAATCAGCAATCTAGTATTCATTACCAGTGCAATCACAAGGTACCTGTGATAAGGATCACTGAAGAAATAGGCTTTGTAGATATACATATTATGTTTTAGCTTTTTAAGTGTTTATATTAACAGTTATCAATACAAAATAAATACAATTTTATCTATCCTTTATTGTGGACAGCGCTTTCAATTTAGTTCTTTCTTGTCACAATAAATATATTGGGAACCAACAACCCAATAACTTGAGAGCGGCAGTCCTTAATAAGGAGAGGAGTATTAATGAACTGATAAAGCATTTTAGCAATTTGAGTTGGGACAGCTGACACACATTGAAGTTTAGCGCTTTTTTTGCTTGGAGTTTGGATTATTAGAGTACCTGACCATTTAGCAATGGCACTAGTGATCCATGCACAAGCAATAGCGGGTCTCTGGGCAGCCCCTATCAGCAGTAGTAAAGCTAAGCTGGGTTGCAATAAATAAGCACCAGTATAGTGTTTATAACAGTTACACTGCTCCCCCCTCACTAAGACCCCCTGATACCACAGTGGAGATTTGGGGTCCTGTCAGAGGAGCTGCGCATCCCTTGTATTGCTGCCTTGACAGAGCTGCAGAGGGAAATGGCGCCGGAGAGCCGCTGGATCTGCTCAGAGGGAAGCTCCGCCCCCTAAAATGGCGCACACCTTCCCGCACTTTATTCTTTATTATGGCCCAGAGGATTTGTAAGATTGTGCTAACTAGCTGTAAAAACCTCTGTTAGCTGTGTGGCCAGTGTGGGTAAGATGGGTGGCCCAGCGCGCCCCTCACGGCGGGACCCGCCAAAGCGTGTGTCCATCTGAGCCTCCCTGGAGCGCAGCATGCAAGTAGAGCCGCGCTCCTACCTTAGTGCCGCCATTCCTACTGGTGACCCACTTTCTTCACTCTTCAGGCTCTGTTAGGGGGTGGCGGCTTGATGCGGGAGGGTACGCTGCACCATGGTGTGGCTTGCGAATAACTCCCTCAGGAGCTCAGTATCCTGCCAGCAGAGAAACTGGACCATTGACTCTATAGGAATTTGGGCCGTTCTCCTCCCTAAGTCCCACGAAGCAGTCAGGCTGTTGCCTAAACAGCCTTGACTGAAAAATAACAAACAATAAAAAGAAAAGTAGAAAACTCTTCACGAGCTCTCCAAAGCTGGCTCCTCCGGGCACATTTTCTAAACTGAGTCTGGTAGGAGGGGCATAGTAGCCAGCCCACACTATTAATTTCTTAAAGTGCTCATGGCTCCTAGTGGACCCGTCCATACCCAATGGTACTAATGTGGACCCCAGTATCCTCTAAGAGAAAAGGGCAATGTTTTTACTAGCAACACCTAGCCGCCCTTTTAAATATCATGCATAAAAATGATTAGAAGCGTCGGTTATTACAACCCGCACTTTGTAAATAAAATTCCCAGATTTGCCCTGTACATGATTAATTCCATGAGCATTTTTTCCTTAGAACATATTTGCTAAAGATTTATGGTTTGTATCCAGTAGACTCTTATTACATTAAGAATTCAACTATTTTTATACAAAAGGTTTTGTCAGTTAATGACTAATCCTCTGCAATGGTGAAAGAGGGAACGGAATTTTTCTACATAGCAATTTTCTATCTTCCATTGCTCAAACTGAGAAAGTCTAGAATGCAGTGTTAGTCGGGGATATGTAGCCTTAGAAATATCAGAAAATAGTGGGAATCCAGGTTAAAGATAAAAACCAGAATATCAGTAAGAACACAGACACAAAAATTTTAAATGTAGGGGAACCAAAAGGACAAGGAAGAGAAAGTATCTGAAAACCGAATCACTGGTTGATGGGCCCTATTGAGATACGATCACATACTGACGATTTTCTGGCCAGTGCGCACGCGCAGCATTTGCCCAATACGTACATGGGCCGGTAGATGCGTTCGCATATCAGTGAGGGGCTTCCAGAATGCGGGCAGGTCAGGGCCGCTTTTGGGGGAGGGGGGGGGTCGCGTGATGTCACACGTGCCCCCTTTAACAGGTAAAATGGACGACCTGCGCCTGCCTTTGCTGCCAGGCTAAATTAGCAAAGCTGCAACCGATGCTAAATAGGGTCCAATATATGAGCAGGAGCCTTATTGAGGTTTGTTAGCAAACTTATGGCACTGTAATGGACACAACCATGCTGAACTGCAGGTGGGGCAAATGTAACATGTGCAGATAGATTTAGATTTGGGTGGGGTGTATTCAAATTGAAATCCAAATTTCAGTGTAAAAATAAAGCAGCCAGTATTTACCCAGCACAGAAACAATATAACCCACCCAAATCTAACTCTCTCTGTACATGTTACATCTGCCCCACCTGCACTGCCATTAGTGTGCTTTTTTGGTTTGCTAACAAACCTGAATAACCCCCTGGCACTTAAATAAAGAGGTGCCAGTATCCTGTTCAGATAGAACCTTACACAAAAATGAAGTACCATTAAGTAATGCTATTCGGCATTCACAGAAGTCAGAATCTCGGAATCTCCCTCTCTCTCTCTCTCTCTCTCTCTCTCTCTCTCTACTACTTCTCCTAATATCACATGCTGGAAATTAATTAACAAAATTAATAATGTAGGGCTTGATTGAAAAGTTTATGCAAGTTAGCTGCAGATAAGGATGCATTATGTGTTTGGAAATCATAGATAAATGTGAATATTTTTCTTATTCAAAGTTATTTGCATCTATTCAGGCAAATCGCATCACCACATATTTGCATCAGCCCTGTACTACCTGGTGTAAGAGACCCACCTGACAACAAACAGATCTGTGTGTATGTTGAACTATAAATCGCCCACAATTTAACCAACATGACCATGACATGCCCTTGGGACATTTATCCTATGTGCCAAATGCCATTTTGTCACATAGGAGTAAATGTATGAAGCAGTGATAAGAGTGGAGAAGTGAGCGAGGGGAGACGTTGCCCATGGCAACCAATCAGTATTGAAGTAACATTTAGAATTTGCATACTATACAATTGTACGGAGCAGCTGATTGGTTGCCATGGCCAACTTGACCATTGGCTCACTTTTCCACTCTTATCACTGCTTCATACATTTACTCCCAAGTTACATCCACACCGTCACAAGGAGAGATGTGAATAAGGGGGGTCATTCCGAGTTGTTCGCTCGTTATTTTTTTCTCGCAACGGAGCGATTAGTCGCTAATGCGCATGCGCAATATCCGCAGTGCGACTGCGCCAAGTAAATTTGCTATGCAGTTAGGTATTTTACTCACGGCATTACGAGGATTTTTCTTCGTTCTGGTGATCGGAGTGTGATTGACAGGAAGTGGGTGTTTCTGGGCGGAAACTGGCCGTTTTATGGGTGTGTGTGAAAAAACGCTACCGTTTCTGGGAAAAACGCGGGAGTGGCTGGAGAAACGGAGGAGTGTCTGGGCGAACGCTGGGTGTGTTTGTGACGTCAAACCAGGAACGACACTGACTGAACTGATCGCAGATGCCGAGTAAGTCTGGAGGTACTCAGAAACTGCTAAGAAGTGTCTATTCGCAATTCTGCTAATCTTTCGTTCGCAATTTTGATAAGCTAAGATTCACTCCCAGTAGGCGGCGGCTTAGCGTGTGCAAAGCTGCTAAAAGCAGCTTGCGAGCGAACAACTCGGAATGACCCCCAAAATGTGAATTGCCCATAGTTGCTCAAAATTACGTATGCATGAATACATGAATACACTATGAATACATAGTGTGCACAAAGTAAAAAATTGCAATATCCATCCACACAACAGGTCAGCTGCCTCACAAATCTGTTTTACCCAAAGGTCTACTCAGCAAAAGACCAAACATACTGATGTGTCCATGTACACTGTTGCACGCGATGTTCACATCATGGGCTAAATGCCACAGCACAGTGTATAGTAGCAGGATGGTGCGAGCGCACGACCCCACTATATGTATAGTATATCAGGGGCAGGGGAGACAGAGGAAGTAGTGGGGAGCGATGCTCCTGCTTGCCGTATGCATATGGGCCCTCATTCCGAGTTGTTCGCTCGCTAGCTGCTTTTAGCAGCATTGCACACGCTAAGCTGCCGCCCTCTGGGAGCGTATCTTAGCTTAGCAGAATTGCGAACGAAAGATTCGCAAAATTGCGAATAGAAATTTCTTAGCAGTTTCTGAGTAGCTCGACACTTACTCTGCCACTGCGATCAGTTCAGTCAGTTTCGTTCCTGGTTTGACGTCACAAACACACCCAGCGTTCGCCCAGGCACTCCCCCGTTTCTCCAGCCTCTACCGCGTGTTTCCCAGAAACGGCAGCGTTTTTTCACACACACCCATAAAACGGCCAGTTTCCGCCCAGAAACACCCACTTCCTGTCAATCACACTCCAATCACCAGAACAAAGAAAAATCCTCGTAATGCCGTGAGTAAAATACCTAACTTTTGAGTAAAATAACTAAGCGCATGCGCTCTGCGAACATTGCGCATGCGCAGTAAGCGACTAATCGCAATATGGCGAAATTCGGTAATGAGCGAACAACTCGGAATGAGGGCCATGGAGCTAGAGTAACAGAGGTCCTTTAGCGGGGAGTAGAAGGAGCCTATGCTCCCACTACCTGTAACTATTCCAGGGGAAGTCAGTGGCATTAATAGGAGTGTGCATTTGCATGCTCCCTGCTACCCTTTTCAGACAGTGGTAGAACGCTGGCTGCAGGAGTCTGCGATATGCTGCAAAGCGTAAGCGCCACAAGTCGCATATCACCAAATTGCATGCCATGGTAACAGCGGGATGGCTAGCCATACAAGGGTGTGTCACATACTTGCCTACCTGACCCTCTCCATGAGGGAGAAAATGCTCTGTTCCTGGACTTTCCTGGTAATGTATGATTGCCATCACCTGTGGTGAGCTAGTTAATTGATAAGAAAGGTGTTTCACCACAGGCGATGGCAATCATACATTACCAGGAAAGTCCAGGAACAGAGCATTTTCTCCCTCATGGAGAGGGTCAGGTAGGCAAGTATGGTGTGTCATGGTCAGTGACTGCATCATATACACAGTTACACTGACACAGGCAGCTAGGTTCCGAAGGATACTCTGCATCTCTATTAGGGATGAACGCGTTCAGTTCCTTGCGAACCAACATCCCACCCCCGAACTTCACTACCCGAGCCCGCATCCAAGCCCGGCTCGGGACTTCCAGCCAGACTCGGAAACCAGAACGAGGCAAAACATCATCATCCCGCTGTCGGATTCTCTCGGGTTCTGGATTCCACATAAGGAGCCGCACGTTGCCGCCATTTTCACTCCAGTCCTGGAGGGTGTAGTGAGAAGATGCGTCTCCTCAGTGTCTTTGTGGGAAAGTGGTGTGGCGGGCGACCTGTTCTTATGTGTCATTCCGGTGCTGTCTTGTGCTGCATCAGTCCAGTGGTGGTGTCTTGTGCTGCATCAGTCCAGTCACAGTGGTTGTGTCCTGTGCTGCCATAAGTCCAGTGTTACTGTATAAGTCCAGTCCAGTGGTGCTGTTTTGTGCTGCATCAGTCCAGTGGTGGTGTCCTGTGCTGCCATAAGTCCAGTGGTGGTGTCCTGTGCTGACATAAGTCCAGTGGTGCAGCCGTATAAGTTATGGGGTACTGCCATATAAGTCCAGGGGTACTGCCATATAAGTCCAGTGGTAATGCCGTATAAGTCATGGGGTACTGCCGTATAAGTCCAGTGGTACTGCCATATAAGTACAAGGGTATTGCTGTTTAAGTCCAGTCCAGGGGTGCAGCCGTATAAGTCCAGGGGTACTGCCGTATAAGTCCAGGGGTACTGCCATATAACTCCAGACCAGTGGTGCAGCCGTATAAGTTCAGGGGTACTGCCATATAAGTCCAGTCCAGTGTTGCAGCAATATAAGTTCAGGGGTACTGCCGTATAAGTCCAGTGGTACTGCAGTATAAGTCCAAGGGTACTGCCGTATAAGTCCAGGGGTACTGCCGTATAAGTCCAGCCCAGTGGTGCAGCCATATAAGTTCAGGGGTACTGCCGTATAAGTCCAGTGGTACTGCTGTATAAGTTCAGTGGTATTGCTATATAAGTCCAGGGGTGCTGCCGTGTAAGTCCAGTCCAGTGGTGCAGCCGTATAAGTTATGGGGTACTGCCGTATAAGTTCAGTCCAGTGGTGCAGCCATATAAGTCCAGGGGTACTGCTGTATAAGTCCAGGGGTACTGCCATATAAGTTATGGGGTACTGCCGTATAAGTCCACCAATTTTGTGCGTGCATTACATCTGGGCAAATTCCAGCACGTCCCATGTTTTTCACATACAATTAATTTGGTGGTGCAGAACTTTTTGAAAAATGACAGGGGCGTGCGTGCCACTTTCGACATTCAGCCACTGCGTGCCACTCCTAGATGGGCCAGTTGTTTGTGCCGCACACTTGTGTTGCTTAGCAAAGTCATCCAGCTACCTTATTGCACCTCTATTTCTTCTTTGCATGATGTGCTGTTTGGGGCCTATTTTTTATTCTCCCATCCTGTCTAAGTTCAGGGATACTGCCGTCTAAGTCCAGTCCAGTGGTGCAGCCGTATAAGTCGAGGGGTACTGCCATATAAGTCCAGGGGTACTGCCGTATAAGTCCAGTCCAGTGGTGCAGCCATTTAAGCCCAGGGGTACTGCCGTATAAGTCCAGTGGTACTGCCGTATAAGTCCAGGGGTACTGCCATATAAGTCCAGGGGTACTGCCATATAAGTCCAGGGGAATTGCTGTATAAGTCCAGTCCAGTGGTGCAGCCGTATAAGTTCAGGGGTACTGCCGTATATGTCCAGTGGGACTGTCGTATTGTCCTGTCTGTGTCTGTTCCCAGAGGGGGCACTAGTAGGTCAGTGGTTGTGCAGTGGAGGAAACAAGGAGGCTGCAATAAGTTCCTGCGCATGTGCGCAATGATGTTTTATTAAGCACACAAGGAATATGAATAATGACTAGAGCAGAATGGCAATACAGAAGATTCTCAGCTTGGAAGCTGGCAGAGGTTTTAGTAACAGTCGCACATAATGGGCTGGTCTGGAAACCAGAGGCAGTTTAGCAAACAATGACGGTCGGCCAATATCCTGAAGGTAAGTAAAGCAACTGCGGATCGGCCTGGAAACCGATGGCAGAATATTATGGCACAATACAGGCAAGTAACTCCGGTAATCGGCCTGGAAACCGATAGCAGCTTGTAACAAAATCACACAGTCAGTTTGATATGCACAAAGGGGGTCATTCAGACCTGATCGCTTGCTATGGGTTTTTTGCACTGCTGCGAGCAGATAGTCGCCGCCCATAGAGGAGTGTATTTTCTCTTTGCAAATGTGCGATTGCATGTGCAGCCGGCCGGTACAAAAAGTTTTGTGCAGTTTCTGAGTAGCCCAGAACTTACTCATCCCCTGCGATCACTTCAGCCTGTCCGGGGCCGGAATTGACATCAGGAACCCTCCCTGCAAACACTTGGACACGCCTGCATTTTTCCAAACACTCCCAGAAAACTGTCAGTTGACACCCACAAATGCCTTCTTCCTGTAAATCTCCTTGCGATTGGCTGTGCAAATTGATTCTTCTTACAGTCCATCGCTGGGCAACGATCCACTTTGTACTTGTACGACGCACCTGCGCATTGCGGTGCATGCGTAATTCTGACCTGATCACAGCGCAGTGAAAAATCCTAGCATACGATATGGTCTGAATGACCCCCAAAGTCCACAGGGCCAAGCAAGGCTATAGCAGGAGACAGTTGGCAAAATCTAGCTGATTGTTTTAAGTGCCGGATGCAATAGCACAGTGCTGAATGCAGAGTAACAATACACAGGTGAGTATGGAAAGGCAGCACCTGGAGAGAGTATCTTACTGCAAGTGGAAGTGGTAGCAGACTGTAGAAGGAGCTGTAGCAAAGCTGGATGGCTGATGCCTGTAGTTCCATGGAGAAGTTGAAGCTGGAAAATCTCAGGAGACAGAAGACTGGAGCCTGGAGACCTTGTGCACTGGATGCGATGCGTTGTTCAAGGCGATGAGACTGAGCCGATGGTCTGGATTTATACCCCCTGGTCAGCAGGCATTGGATGCTTGAACCATGTGTGCAGACACAGCGCAGGATTGGGTGTTACAGGTCAGCTGACCGCAAGTGTCATGGCGGTGCCCATGCTGTACAGATGGTGGGCACACAGCGGGGTAAACGCTGGATGGATTTCAGGGGTACACAGTGATATTGGGTTCTGCGCTCCGCGGACAGAGTACTCAGCAACAAGCTGGGGCCATGACCTCCAGAGGCCAGCACACCAGTATGCTGGTAAGTGAGATACCACTGAACGCTGATTCCTGACACGTATAAGTCATGGGGTACTGCCGTATAAGTCATGGGGTACTGCCGCATAAGTCCAGTCCAGTGGTGCAGCCGTATAAGTCCAGGGGTACTGCTGTATAAGTCCAGTCCAGTGGTGCAGCTGTATAAGTCCAGGGGTACTGCCATATAAATCCAGTCCAGTGGTGCAGCCGTATAAGTTCAAGGGGGTACAGCCATATAAGTCCAGGGGTACTGCTGTATAATTTCAGTGGTACTGCCGTATAAGTCCAGTCCAGTAGTGCAGCTGTATAAGTCCAGGTGTACTGCCATATAAGTCCAGTGGTACTGCCATATAAGTCCAGGGGTACTGCCATATAAGTCCAGTCCAGTGGTGCAGACGTATATTTTCAGGGGTACTGCCGTATAAGTCCAGTGGTACTGCCGTATAAGTCCAGTTCAGTGGTGCAGCCATATAAGTTCAGGGGTACTGCCATATAAGTCCAGTGGTACTGCCGTATAAGTCCAGTTCAGTGGCGCAGCCATATAAGTTCAGGGGTACTGTCATATAAGTCCAGTGGTACTGCTGTATAAGTCCAGGGGTACTGCCGTATAAGTCCAGGGGTACTGCCGTATAAGTCCAGTTCAGTGGTGCAGCCATATAAGTTCAAGGGGGTACTGCCGTATAAGTCCAGGGATACTGCCATATAATTCCAGTGGTACTGCCATATAAGTCCAGTCCAGTAGAGCAGCTGTATAAGTCCAGGTGTACTGCCAAATAAGTCCAGTGGTACTGCCATATAATTCCAGGGGTAATGCCATATAAGTCCTGTCCAGTGGTGCAGATGTATATATTCAGGGGTACTGCCGTATAAGTCCAGTGGTACTGCCGTATAAGTCCAGTTCAGTGGTGCAGCCATATAAGTTATGGGGTACTGCCATATAAGTCCAGTGGTACTGCCGTATAAGTCCAGTTCAGTGGTGCAGCCATATAAGTTATGGGGTACTGCCATATAAGTCCAGGGGTACTGCCGTATAAATCCAGGGGTACTGCCATATAAGTCCAGTCCAGTGGTGCAGTCGTATAAGTCCAGGGGAACTGTCGTAAACTGTAAGTCCAGTCCAGTGGTGCAGCCATATAAGTTCAGGGGTACTGTCATATAAGTTTAGTGGTACTGCCGTATAAGTCCAGAGGTACTGCCGTATAAATCCAGTCCAGTGGTAGTTCCATATAAATCCAGTCCAGTGGTACTGCCGTATAAGTCCAGTGGTACTGCCGTATAAATCCAGTCCAGTGGTACTGCCGTTTAAGTCCAGTGGTACTGCCATATAATTCCAGTGATACTGTCGTATAAGTCCAGTGGTACTGCCGTATATATCAGGTCCAGTGGTACTGCTGTATAATTCCTGGGGTACTGCCATATAAGTACAGGGGTACTGCTGTATAAGTCCACCAATATTGTGCATGCATTACATCTGGGCAAATTCCAGCACGTCCCATGTTTTGCACATACAATTAAGTTGGTGGTGCAGAATTTTTTGAAAAATGACAGGAGCATGCAGGAGATGCTGTCGGTGGCCCGAAAAATTGCGGTCTACTTTCGACATTCAGCCACTGCGTGCCACTCCTAGATGGGCCAGGTGTTTGTGCCGCACACTTGTGTCTCTTAGCAAAGTGATCCAGCTACCTTGGTGCAACCTTTTGGCCTAAAAACAATATTGTGAGGCGTGAGGTGTTCAGAATAGACTGGAAATGAAAATGAAAAATTACCCCCAAATTCTGTGATTTTAGCTGCTTTTGTGTTTTTTTAAAAAATCATCCAAATCTAAAACCAAAACCCGAAAGGGTGGTTTTGGCAAAACCAATCTGAATCCAAAACATGAGCGACGATCCAGATCCAAAACCAAAACACAAAGCACAAAAAGTGCCCGCCGCACATCTCTAATCTCTATATGTCTTAATGCGCACAGAGACAGATTAGCGCCTCTACTGATGTCAAGATTTTCTTTCTTTACTCATTATTTACTAAGTCACTGGCCTTCCAGTTATCAGGTCATTTAATAAACCACCAAAGTGACTTTTTGCTTAGTGTGAGGATGATTGTACGTGTGTGTGCTAGTTGTCACCATTCATCTATTGTGAGTGGGGCAGGTGTGTACTGAGCAGTAGAATTTTTTTCTTAGTGGTACTGATAGCACGCGCTGCAGGTGAGCGCTATCAGTTCCACAAAAAATGGGCGGGGTCATGTGCCGTGAGGGGGCGAGGTCACATGAAACTAGGGTAGTGGCTACATGACAAAAGAGCATGACCACATTATGCCACACACCATAATGGCCCTTACACATTATACCAAACACTGTAATGCCCATTGCACATTGTGCCACACATCGTAATGATTATTACACATTATGCCACACACCGTAATGGAAACCCAGATCCAAAATCGAACCAAAAACACCTGTGTGGTTTTGCAAAACCAAAAGATGATAATGATTTAGAACCAAAACTAAAACTAAAACATGGGTGTCTGCGCATATATCTAATATTGACAGTGATGAGAAAAATAAAAATAAGATAATACTGTAGCTAAAATGGTTGATATACAGTATGCAGTATGAGAAAAAAGAGCAATACAGTTCCTCATATTTATGTGCTTTGAAGAGTGCCCAACTTCACAATACGTTGCTAGTGCTGTCTTGCCATAGAAAATGATGAGGCTAACAGGGCAATATTGTGAAATCAGCATGCTTTCACCTTTTTTTGGTTAACCTCTTTTGTAGTCACTATGCATGTATTAGCAATAGCAAATACAATGAACTGGGACACATCAGCCAGACTTCTTTGTACATTACTCACGTGTTGTTTACTATAAATCTTTTAAAGAGGGTAGTTGGAAAGATCCCAAGCACAGTAGTTATGCAGTCGTACATGTGGTCATGGGGTTGGCTCAGCATGCTCTCATATCTTTTACAGATTTTCAAAGCGCCAAAATTAAAGACAACAGATTTTGAAAAATATGTTTGCAAAAATTAATTTATCTTATGAATCAACTAGTATTATGTAAGACCATTATTCATACAAATCAAAGAGCACAGAGAAAAAAGTTTTGAACTTTTGCAAATCAGTTCCATTGCCTACTGTTTGTGCTTTACACAGCAGCAATAACATATGCTAATCCAAAATTCTATAATTATACATTATCAGCAAATTTGAAATTAGCTGCACTGAGAAATATACAGTATACAGTACCGTATACCTGGAGCATGGATTGTTTAAGCTTGACATGGTGAGGCCTTTAGAACTAATTCACACTCAATGACAGCCTGTTTCTACTTGTTATTGTTATTTTTAATTTTTTTAATCAAGCTTGTTTTTATTGATTTATTGATGGTGTAAGGATGACTAGAACAGGCTACTACAGTACATGGTCGAATTACAAAGCAAAGAAAGTATAAAAACTAAAACTGTATGTACAATAAAAGTCAACTTACAAAACACATACAATTATAGAGATTATGCCAACATTAGAACATGTGAGAATGTAGTCTATAACAAAGAGACATAAATTAAAGTAATGGCATATACTGTACACTATGTAGCCTGATGTCTGTTGTTGGCCAGAATAAACCTTTAAAACAGCATGAGGTCTATATGAGCATACTAGCTGTTCTACCTGTTCTACGCACCCGGAGTTTCTGATTTCCCAGGTTGTAAACATAAATGACTGTTAAAAATGTGATAAATCTGTAGAGCTGTAAATTTGATACGTCTTAATGTAAGTAAATATTAATCCATGGTTCTTGGCGTTACCCAAGGAGCACCCGTAGCAAATACGGTAAAGAGTGACAGGACCATTTTTGTAGTTTATTAAATTCTACACACTGGAGGTGCAATCCAAATTTTGATCCAATTGTCCATTTGGGCGTTATCGTTCACGCAACGCAAGCCACGCATCGGTAGTGACGTCATTATGTCAACCCCCTGTTCATCCCCTTAAGGGAGGTTTATTACAATTCTAATAACGTAGTTTTCCTATTTCCCACCTGAAGAATACTTATGTTAAATTTCCGCTTCCTAACATATCAGGAAGTAAGAGAATTAGTGATGAGTCAGTCAGTCAGTGAGTGAGGGCTTTCGCATTTACAGTATATAAATAGATAGTATACAATTAGAGAATATTCATGTATGCTAAATTCTGCAATAGTGACTACAAATAATAATTACAATAATGTAAGCATGGGCAATGGGGGTAATTCAGACCTGATCACTGGGCTTCTAACTTTGCTGTCCTGCGTTCAGATAGTCGCCGCACAAGGGGGAGTGTAAATTCGCCGTGAAAGTGTGTGATCGCATGTGTACACCGAGCTGAAAAAATCCAGTGTGTGCAGTCTCTGCGCAGCCCAGGACTTACTCCTACAGTGCGATCACATCAGACTGATCAGGGGGGCATTGCTGATGTCACGCTCCCTAAAAAATGCTTGGAAACACCTGCGTTTTTCAGGACACTCCCAGTAAACGGTCAGTTACCACCCACAAACAGCATCTTCCTGTCAATCACCTTGCAAATGACCGTGCAAATGACATTTTCGCACCATCCTGTTGCTGACTGGCGATGCCCGTTTGTCGGCTGACGCGCGTGCGCATTGCAATGCATATGCATGCCCAGTCTATTGCTGATCGCCTGCTGTGTGAAATCACACAACAGTGATCAGGTCTGAATCACCCCCAATGTCAAGCAGTTAAATGATTACTTAAGGACAGGACACAAGGACATTCAAGAAGTATTCCATTGGAATACAATTAAAAGTTGTATAGTCATAACCAAACTCATAGGAAAATGCTCAAATGATGACAATAACAATGGTATATAATACAATTACTAGAGCTGCTGTCCCATAATGCAGTTTAAGGGACAGAGCAGATCTGCTGCACATGCCCAGTGGTAGCAATTTCTGCTAAGTTTGCTGTTTGTGTGGATCTGAGCTCTCAATCAGTGCACCGGACCAGACAGTAGCTAGCAGATACACAGGAGCCTTACCATGAGGTGTGAGAATGTTTGCTTAAAAAGTGTTTTCCATACAGTTTCCATTGCATAAAAGGACCAATGTTTACATTAATGCCCAGGGTCAATATAAAGTTTTTTTATTGCTTCCCCAGACTCTCACACTTAGTCCACTGTTCCACAGAGTGGGATACTGTAGACTGCATTTGGAAATTCTCCTCTAGAAAGCCTGCGTTTGCCACTGAGATTGATTCTTGGTAATCAGAGTAGATACCAGGGGTGGTCTTCAGTATGCCGAATGTCGGTATACCGGCGCACAGTATACCGGCGCCGGAATCCCGACACCCGGCATATCATGGGGGTCCACGACCCCCCTGGAGGGAGAATAAATAGCGTGGCGCGCGTAGCGTGCCACCGTGCCTGCAGCGTGGCGAGTGCAGCGAGCCCGCAAGGGGCTGCTTTGCGCTTGCCACGCTGTCGGTATGCCGGCGGTCGGGCTCCCGGCGCCGGTATGCTGGTCGCCGGGAGCCCGGCAACCGGCATACCATGCTACACCCGATACCAGAGTCCCGGAGGAGAAAGTCATCCCGTGCTGCAGACACCTGTCAGATGGAAAACAGTTCAGCATCTTTTCTCTCCCAGCATCCTGTGTATTACTTACTTGCAGGTCAGTATAATAGTGCCTTCAATGCGTTTCAGGGCGCACTCTCCCCTTTATCAAGAAGTTCATCAACAGTGTCAGTCTGGTTGTGACTAAACTTTTTATTGAATTAGATTGGGAAAATAATTATGGCTTTTAATATATATATATATATATATATATATATATTGGGTAGAAGTATTCAGAGGGCGCACTATGACTTCAAACTCCAAATATTTGGAACCAGCATAAACCAAGTGGCAGTATTTTTTTTATTTTTTATTTTTTATTTTAATACAACATTAAAAATATTAAAATCATACAGAAGTATAATAATTCATAAACACATCATTTGTTTGTGCATATATAACATTTCATAAAAACTGTCATAAACCCAACGCGTTTCGTCCTATAAGGACTTCATCAGGGGTATGGTTTGTAGTATGGATACTGTTTCGGATAGGTCCCGTATAACCATAAGGTTTATTATTAGTGATAACCGTATTCCACTGTTAATAAAAGTATTTGAAGTATGGTACTATTGAATAATACTCAAATATCAAAGGTCTTCCATATGGAGTATGGTGAAAGTGTATTTTGGTTCAAAAAATGCTCATAGTCATCTCCTCAATGTCAAGGAGAGAAGGCAGTCACTAGGTCCAGGATCTCATCATTCGGTTACCTTTGACTTATCTGGATTCCTGATTGGTGTCTTTTTAATAAAAAATTCTATCTGGTTTTCCCCAAACCATTGAAGACAATTTATTATTGACTATGAGCATTTTTTGAACCAAAATACACTTTCACCATACTCCATATGGAAGACCTTTGATATTTGAGTATTATTCAATAGTACCATACTTCAAATACTTTTATTAACAGTGGAATACGGTTATCACTAATAATAAACCTTATGGTTATACGGGACCTATCCGAAACAGTATCCATACTACAAACCATACCCCTGATGAAGTCCTTATAGGACGAAACGCGTTGGGTTTATGACAGTTTTTATGAAATGTTATATATGCACAAACAAATGATGTGTTTATGAATTATTATACTTCTGTATGATTTTAATATTTTTAATGTTGTATTAAAATAAAATAAAAAAAAATAAATACTGCCACTTGGTTTATGCTGGTTCCAAATATTTGGAGTTTGAAGTCATAGTGCGCCCTCTGAATACTTCTACCCATTATCTGTATATCTCCCACTAGCAGGGGGACATTCATTTGAGGTGCTGCCAAATCCTATATAGCGCGAGTTTGGGTTATTGTCGTTTAGATATATATATATATATATATATATATAGGTAGAAGAAGAATGGAGGGCGCAGGTGTAAGTAAAATATTACAATTCCATTGTAATATTTTGACGAAGTCCATCGACGAAACGCGTTGGGCGTGCATTGTGGAGCGTTAGACGTGTGAACTTCACCAAGTCTGGTCCCGGTACGATTGACGGGCTGTGCCTGACAGCTATTGCTGTGTGCCGTTCTGAATCAACACGAGACGGAGTGACTCTGAGGCACTTGCTGCCAGACGGTTGATTATGCTGAGCTTCAGAAGCTAAGATGTATGTGAGCTTTATTGTGCAATAAATGGAATTGTAATATTTTACTTACACCTGCGCCCTCCATTCTTCTTCTACTTACATGTACATTGGATTTAGTGGTTCTGGTCCTAAAGCGGAGGAAGCGGCAGTAAACATCTTAGAATACCCAGTGATAAATGGACACAGACTGCTAATGATGGATTGACACTAAGTTTAAGGTGGACTCTAATGCGCAGCTCCCCTTGTATTATATATATATATATATATATATATATATATATATACATATATACAGTATATATTTCATATCAGGATTTCTATTTCAGTGTGGATTCTGCTTGAGTTTCAGCAACCAAAGAAACCCAGATAGGAACGCGTGAAAGAAAGATTGTGTAAGCATACCTCCCAACTGTCTTAATTTTTGTGGGACAGTCCCACTGTCTCACCCGCGGGCCCCCGGGCTCCGCAGTGGGAGGAAAAATTGGGAGGCTCGTGTCAGTCACTGCTCTGCCTAGCAGAGCAGCGGTGAATAGATGCTGTGATATTTAATAATTTGTGGAGGTTTTAATAGTTGATAGATCTGGGTATTCTAAGCAAAATCCAACCTATAAAGATTCGAGTACGACCTCTATGTTTAAAAAAATGCTTTCTGAATTTGATCTGTATGATACATGGAGAGTGGAACACCTGAAAGAGACATTATAAAAAAAATTCTAATGTTCATAATACTAATTTGCGTATAGATCTTATCCTAACAGACATGTACTCCAATTTACTAATAACATAAAAAATCTACCTATTACCTGGTCAGACCATGCACCTCTCTTGTGAGAATGGACCCCGAACCAGGGGAAAGTTCCAACTCGCCCCGGGCGTTTGTCTTTTACAGTCCCCTGAAGCGAATTTAGCGCTAGTAACATCCATGAAGCAGTACATGGAGACACTTAGATTTTCACACATTGGTGTGTATTTAAAGCAGTTGTAAGGGATATTGCTAATTGCTATACACAGTGGCGTAAACAGCTCCTGCAGCCACTGTGGAGGCTTGGAGGCGCATGGCTGCGGGGGGCGACGCAGGTGACTGACATGCAGGAGGGTTTCCGAGTACCAAGAAACCCCCCCTGGCCACTGATTCATCGGTTCAGCCATCCGTTTTTTAAAAATATTTTGACTGAGCCTCAAACAGGATCTGAGGCTGAAGGCAGCAGCCAGCAGCCTCCTATTGCACTGAGAGGCTGGCTGGCTGGCTCAACGTAGAAGCAGCATGCAGCTCCTCCCAGGCAGATCTCCCATGGGGCTTTGCGACAGAGCTGGCCAGATATGCCAGTGAATAAATGTCCCACTCCTCTTCAGTTCTACTGGTGTGTGTCAGATGCGGGGGACTGTGTCATGTTTCACTGTGGAAGGGGGTTGGTGTGTGTTTGTCATGATCCACAGTGAGGGGGGGGGTGCAAGGGAGTGTCTGTATGTTTCACTTGGAGTCTATGTATGTGTCACATTTCAATCACTTTATGGGGAGGAGGTGGTGTGCGTGTTTATGTCATGTTCCGCTGGATGTGTATTTTTTTATAACATGTTCCACTGGGAGTACTGGAAGTTAGTTTCACACATGTCAATAGTACATGCATGGAAATTCAGGAAGGCGAGAGGTACCGATCTTTTATTTACATCACAATATGGGGTAAATGTATGAAACGACGATATGTTGGGGAGTAATATCAGAGCACGTTATGTAGATAGCACACCAATGTGCAGGACAATGTATGTGCTGACCATTCCAACACCTGCAGCTATTAATTTCGACAGCTGCAGGTGGAGATGCCCTATCTTCACAACAGACTTTGGTTCTGTAACCAAGTATTTGGAA
Organism: Pseudophryne corroboree; assembly: GCF_028390025.1. NCBI lineage: Eukaryota > Metazoa > Chordata > Amphibia > Anura > Myobatrachidae > Pseudophryne > Pseudophryne corroboree. The sequence continues at coordinate 524,344,142 of NC_086445.1, read as the reverse complement.
ACCCCCTTTTCAAACTCCTGCATTTGCTATTGGCTGTTTAATTGCAAATTCCCATGCGAATAGCTGTCTGCATGTTAATCTGCTAAATGTCTCTCCCAAAATGTCCGCTGCCATGGAGGAGACAGATGCTAGAGGTCAAACTTGACCTCTAGCGTCTGACAGGGCCTGGAAGTGCCAGGAGCGCCTAGTGCTGGTGGCATCCTTACACCCCTGGCAACGAGCATTACACTGACAGAATGAAAACCCCTGGCAACAAGCATTACACACCCTTGGCTACAAGCATGAAACTCAGCGCATGATACCCCTTGCAACGAGCATTACCCCCTAGTACCGAGTATAACACCCAGCGCATGAAACCCCTGGCAACAAGCATTACACACCCCTGGCAACGAGCATGACTCCTAGCACAAGAAACCGTTGGCAATGAGCATGACATCCAGAGCATGAAAACCCCTGGCAATGAGCATGGAACCAAGAGCATGAACCCCTGGCAAAGAGCAGGTAATCTAAAAGTATGTAAAAGCCTTATGGTTGGGCATAATGTGTAATGGGCATTGTGGTGTGTGGCATAATGTATCACAGGCATTATGGTGTATGGCATACTCTATCACGGGCATTGTGATATGTATTATAATGGCTCAGGGGCATTGTGGTGTGTGGCATAATGTATCACAGGTATTACGGTGTGTGGCATAATGTATCACGGGCATTGCGGTGTGTGGCATAATGTATAATGGGCATTGCGGTGTGTGGCAAAATGTATAATGGGCATTGCGGTGTGTGGCATAATGTATCACAGGCATTACTGTGTGTGGCATAATGTGTCAAGGGCTATATGGTGTGTGGCATAATGTGTCAGGGGCATTACGGTGTGTGGAATAATGTGTAAGGGGCATTACTATAAGGAGGAAAAATGACATATAATGTAAGGGGCATGAATAAGGATTTTTTTTCCTGTGGTGGCCAATGTCTGGGCATGTAGGCTGCAAAACTGGGGTATAAGGTAGTCTTTTCCTGCAATGCCCTGCCCCTTGCAGTGAGGCCATGCCTTTTGTGAACGTGGAGTGGGGGGGAGGGGTGCAAAAGGCAGAGGGGGGCAGAAACTTTTTTGGTTTGGGGGAGAAAACTTTCTAGTTACGCCACTGGCTATACAGCAAGGTTCTCAGCTTAACAATCAACTGTAACAGATAGTGTTGGGGATCAAAGCAGATACACTTCAGTAAGATATGATGACTCTTGAAGGAAATCAAGGAGGAGGCACAAAGTCAGTCCAGAGGGGGTGTTCCAAAGCCTTCCTTCCATAGTCTTAAGTTTAGGGTTTTAAAGCACTGGGCTATAAGTGAAGACTAATATAGGGCCAGTGACTCCTCACCTTGCAGATGAGAACTGAATACCATGAGAGAAAAGCTTTTGCGCAGTCAAAATGGCAAATGGAATTATTTAACCATTCCATGTATGATGGAAAACAAGTGAGGTGTCAAAGCAGCGCACTGAACACATGAAATTGCAACATGTACTTTGTAATGCAACATTGCAGTATTTAATTGTAAGGAGCAATCGAGCTACTTCCACAACAGAAAGCAAACAGAACTATCTGTAAAGAATAAGTTGCTTCTAGCAGGGACTTGCAGTGAGCTAAATGGCTCAGGAGGCATAGGCTAGCACCAGAGCCAGATTTACATGCAGTTTATGAGGCAAATGGTACATCTGGGCATTATACACAGGTGCAGCAGTATAATCTCCGGGAAAGTTGGTGAGTTTTGATCAGAGATGTTTGGAAAAGATAGACAGGTGAGGCACTGCCTCACCTGCCATAGACTTCTTACTCCAGAGTTTTGGCTATAAAAATTATTAGAATAATACAAAGAAGATATTTCAAACAAATTCTTTCCATTTTTCATATGCTTCATACAGTTAAAACTCTGGCACAAACGTTAGTATGACAAGAAAGGCTCTGCCTCACCCCACCACACGTCACTGGCTTCTAGCAATGATCTTTCTCCAAATACAAAAACTGGTTTGTTACAATTAGCCCATGGTAACTGGACTAGCATATTCTCTTGTACATTGGCTTACTTTGGAATTTGTAGCTTGAATGACAAATGAACTGGCTGTATAATTGCCAAAAAAGGAAAAGTATCCACTATAGCCCTATTTTTTAGGAAGTACATTATTAGAATATTGAAACACTACAAATCCTAGAACTGTCCCTTAAATTAAGACGCACAGTTCAGTAATGCAACAGATGGCCCACTGTTATGTCTTATCACTAATTCATGGACACTTCTGTCTTTGATTTTTATATAAAGGGCTTTGATCACTTTATTGAACCTTATGATGAGACACAGCACAAAAGTGTGTACAAAAAAGTAGTTATAATACTGTATTTTACTTGAAACTGGATTTCAGTAATAATATGGAATTTGAATCTAGGTATTTTACATTAAAGACCAGTTTTGTAGCTCTATAACCAGCCTCTATTTAATTGTCATGGTATTGCTACAAAAAGAACAATACTTGATAAAAAGTGTTAGTGTAAACTTACAAAAGAAAGTTGTGTTGATTTATGTAATCTTCAAGGCCATCCCAAAAGATCATAATGATTTGTGACCAGGCAAAAACTGCCCCAGAAACAGCAAACTGTCGAATTTCTGAAGGAATTAATATTCCCCCTGTACACATAAACAGAGCTATAATTCCACAAAGAACTCCCAGTATAGCCACAATAAAGACAAATGAGTGAGTGGAGAGGTGTGGGGAGATAAAGGAATTGCTGAGTTATTGCTGCTAATGACGGGAAGTCCAACCACTAAGAAAGCCATGGAGAATAAACATAGCACAATAAATTAATTACTTGCAGCATTTTATATTCTACAAGCATGCTTTTTTACTACTAAAGGGGAATATTTGACATGTTTTGTAGTTGCAGAGCCACTGAATGATTGTTGCAGATATGAGATATTCCGACTCTAGTTAGTCTAGTGCCTCTACTGGTGACAGTGCATTAGATGGATCATTAGAAAAAATTACATATGAAAGAAATGTAATTCCAATTAATAGTCAGCATAAAGCCTATTTATCCATTAGCCTAAACTATATTTCAACAACTACAAAACAGTATTCAATAGCCACTTTATTATATGTATATACAGTATAATTATTAGTGAGCTGCTCCTGAAGGGGGTAATTTATTGCACAACACTCATGCAACAGTTCTTCTTTATGTGTACCTAATAGTATTCACTATATATATATAGTTATCAAGGGGCCAATACCATGCACTCTAATGGTTAGGCAAACCAATGTGGTGACTGGCCACACTCCATCTGGAGACTGGCCACACACCTAAACATGGGCTGTACCGCTGCATTTCCCTGGTGGGCCAGAGTTGGTAATTAGGGGAGGCTGGCTGTGCTGTGACTTTCATTGGCTCTTGTATCCTATATATGTGTTGTATGTCCCTCACTCCTTGCTGGTCATAGAATTGGATTACAGCGGAAGCCTTTGTCACTCTGTGCCAAGTCCCAGTCCTCATGGATCACTGCTTCCATTCTGTCTTAGGGTGTGTACACACGGTGAGATCCTTGCTATGCCCAATTTTCACTTGCGATTTCCCTTAAACTCCCATGTGAGATGAACTAGATAGTACACTGATCTAGCAAGGATTGACTTGCCTGCACAGTCAATCTTTTCTTGCGATGCCGACCTGGCGGGACCGCGCATCGGGATCGCAAGGTGACTTTCACCTTGCGATCTGCACTAACTTTTCTTGAGATTTTGACAATATAGTCAAAATCGAAAGAAAATATCTCACCGTGTGTACACACCCTTAGTTACAGTTCTGCAGAATCCTTGTTTGTTTGTTTGTCCCTGCAATCAATCCATTGTTTAGGTCCCTGTTTCATGTGCTGTTTGTGTGAGTTAATTGTGTGGTTCCAGCTTATTGTGAGAGACTGCCAGTCCTATTTGCGCTTATGTTAAAGAATCTTTTCCAGGCCCGATCCTGTCTGCCTTAGCATCAGGTGCAGTGTGGATTCTTCCACACAATACTCGTTTCTTTGTCTTGTCCATGTCTTTGGTCTTTCTTTTTGCAATTCATTATCATTGTATTTGCATACAGCTGCTTCACACATAACCACAACATTAATCTCTATTACCACAGTCCCATTTCATTACAGTCTCTCTCTCACCGTGTACCTAGTCACAACACTATTAGTCTGTCCTCGGACGAATTCTTGGTCTCAGTCTTTTCGGTCTGTCCTTGTCTAATCATCTCCTACAGTAGTACTGCTCCTTTCTGTTGGTACTGCAGTTGCCAGGAGTAACATCCACTGGGCTGGAGCATTCTGTGTTATTTGTATGTCTGATCTGCTTTCCCTGTCTGTATTCTATTTTCATGCTGTTGCTAGTAGTAACTACCGTGGGTTCAGAGCATTCCTTACTATTTCTGTACCAGTTGATTTATGTTTCTTGCCTGTCTCTTTAATTAGATTACCCAGTGTACAGGGGTCACTGCAAGAAGATCATCAGCGTTCTCAGAACAAACCAAAGGAAGACTCTCTAGTCGTAACAGTCCTGCAAAGAACCTCAGTACACTCACATTAAGTAGCTACAGTAGCACATTTTAGGTTTGTGGAGCTTAACAAATGTTTCTACTCTATGTTGCTTTACCTGTGATTGGGAAATGTTGTGCTTTAATGCATATTTTTAAATTATAATTGGATATGCTGTTGAGGATAGAAGGGGAAGTTGCTGTTCGTGAGTTCTGGTATGAATGGTTGACCATGTTAAGGTTGACATTCATTAGGTCGACTGCTATTGGTCGATATAGACATGGTCGACGTGGACTAATAGTCGACACAGAAAATGGTCGGCATGGGGCAGATCAAAATGAAAAAGGTCGACATGGATTTTGTAACTGTTTATAGTGTAATTTTTTTCCGTAACATGAACCCCAATTAGTGTACCACGTCCCCTTGCATGGCTCGCCATGCAGTGGGCAAGGTGCCTCACTCTGCTGCCGCAGTGCTCAGCACAGGTTACTGTTCCCAATCGTAGTCCACATGGATAGTAAAGTATGAAAAAGTTCAAAATCTATTTTTTTATTTTAAAAAGCAATGCCGGCCTTTTCATGTGTCAACCTGTCCCGTGTCGAGCATTTTCCTAAATCGACCATATGTCCATGTCGACCAATAGTCATCTAAATGGATACCCTGTTCGTGACCATAATGTAAATATACAGTGTAACATAGTAACATAGTAACATAGTAGCTAAGGTTGAAAAAATACAATTGTCCATCGAGTTCAACCTATTTGTGGTCTCCTATGCACGATTATTTGGTATAAAATTTTGACTGATGCTGATGATTGCCGTTACGTTTTACCCCTCTTTTTTATAATAACTATAGTGCGTGACTATGCACCATAACCCTGGATATCCTTATCCATTAGGAATTTATCTAACCCATTCTTAAAGGTGTTGACTGAGTCCGCAATTACAACTCCCTCAGGCAGGGAATTCCAAACACGTATCGTCCTTACTGTAAAAAAAGCCTTTACGCTGTATTGTGCGGAATCTCCTCTCCTCTAACCTGAGCAAGTGTCCACGAGTTCTCTGTGTTGATCTAACCAAAAACAGGTCCTGCGCAAGATCTGTGTATTGTCCCCTTATATATTTGTAGATGTTTATCATGTCCCCTCTTAGTCTCCTCTTTTCCAGTGTAAACATGCCTAGTCTTGCAAGCCTTTCCTCGTATTCCAGCGTCTCCATACCCTTAATTAGTTGGGTTGCCCGCCTCTGAACCTTTTCTAGCTCCAGGATATCCTTTTTGTAGTACGGTGCCCAGAATTTTACACAGTATTCAAGGTGTGGCCTCACTAGTGATTTATATAACGGGAGTATAACACTCTCGTCCCTAGCATCAATTCCCCATTTTATGCATGCTAATATCTAGTTTGCTATCTATGAGGACACCTAAGTCCTTTTCCAGTACAGAATCCCCTAATTTTACCCCATTTAGTATGTAGGTGTTATTTTTGTTCTTGTTACCACAGTGCATTACCTTACACTTGTCTGTATTGAAGTGCATTCTCCATTTTGCTGCCCAAGCTTCTAATTTAACTAAGTCGTTCTGAAGTGACTCAGCATTCCCTTCCGCATTTATAACTTTGCACAATTTGGTATCATCTGCAAAAATTTACACCATGCTCTCTAGTCCTTCTGTTAGGTCGTTAATGAAAATATTGAATAATAGCGGTCCTAATACTGAGCCTTGTGGCACACCACTTAGCACTTCAGTCCAATTAGAAAAAGATCCATTAAACACAACGTGCTGTTCCCTATTATCTAACCAATTTTTGATCCAAGTGCATATTGTGCTTCCTAGCCCTATTTCTTGTAGCTTGTAGATAAGTCTCATGTGAGGTACAGTGTCGAAAGTTTTGGCAAAGTCTAAAAAGACTACATCCACCTCTTTACCCTGATCTAGGTTTGCGCTTACTGTTTCATAAAAGCCAAGTAAGTTGGTTTGACAGGATCTGTCCTTCATAAACCCATGTTAATTCCTTTTAATTACCTTATTGACTTCAAGGAACTTCTGAATACTATGGGGTAAATTTACTAAGATAGGAGTTCTATTTAAGATGGGATGTTGCCCATAGCAACCAATCAGATTCCTGGTATTATCTTCTAGAAGGTGCTAGATAAATGAGAAGTAGAATCTGATTGGTTGCTATGGGCAACATCCCATCTTAAATAGAACTCCCATCTTAGTAAATTTACCACCATCTCATATAATACCTTCCAATATTTTGCCCATTATAGATGTAAGACAGTATAGATGCAAAAAAGTCTTTCATAAAATACGGATAATCCTGATTTGATTGAATACTATTTTGCATTTTACATGTAACAGCAATATATTACTGACAGCATTAGTGACCGCCATATACCACAGACAGCATTACTGACCGCCATATACTAAACACAGCATTAGTGACCACCATAAACTACATACAGCATTAGTTACCACCAAACAATACAGACATTAGTGACCACCATACACTACAGACAGCTTTAGTGACCACCATATAATACAGAATATAGCAGACCACAGTGGCGGATTTCACCTATGGGCTGCAGAACTGCAGTCCCCCCAGTAAAATCCACCACTGCGCTAGCAGTGACTTCCTTTTGGAAGACTTACCTGCTAGTCACTCGCAGGACAAGCAGTCCCTTTGGGAGGTATTTCCTCCCTCTGGGACTGCCAGACTCGGCTGTGATTAGCAGAGAGCTGGCTTACTATAGAAAGTCACTCCTTGCTTGATCATCAGCCCTTGCTGGCTTCCATGGGCTGCAGCCAATGCACTCCATAGTAGCCGGGGGTTTGCACATGGGCAGTCAGGATGCCGCTTGTGTGCATACATCGGTCCCAGCTCCTGCAGCTCCTTTGTGCATGTACTAGGACCTGGCTGGCGGCAGGGACTCTTTCTCCTCTCCTCCAGACCAGGCAGCAGTCCCCCTCCTCCACAAAGGTAGAAGCCACCGATGGTTACTGCCAAATATTACATTCAGAATGAATTACTCCCATATACTGTAGACAGCATCAGTGACCCTCATATACTGCAAACATTATTAGTGACTGTCTTAAAATACAGACAGCATTAAACTAGAGATGAGCGGGTTCGGTTTCTCTGAATCCGAACCCGCACGAACTTCATGTTTTTTTTCACGGGTCCGAGCGACTCGGATCTTCCCGCCTTGCTCGGTTAACCCGAGCGCGCCCGAACGTCATCATGACGCTGTCGGATTCTCGCGAGACTCGGATTCTATATAAGGAGCCGCGCGTCGCCGCCATTTTCACACGTGCATTGAGATTGATAGGGAGAGGACGTGGCTGGCGTCCTCTCCATTTAGATTAGAAGAGAGAGAGAGAGAGATTGACCTGATTTACTGGAGCTTAGGAGTACTGTAGAACTGTAGAGAGTGCAGAGTTTACTAGTGACTGACCACAGTGACCACCAGACAGTGCAGTTTTATTTAATATATCCGTTCTCTGCCTGAAAAAAACGATACACAGTGACTCAGTCACATACCATATCTGTGTGCACTGCTCAGCCCAGTGTGCTGCATCATCTATGTATATATCTGACTGTGCTCAGCTCACACATCTTATAATTGTGGGGGAGACTGGGGAGCACTGCAGTGCCAGTTATAGGTTATAGCAGGAGCCAGGAGTACATATTATTATTAAAATTAAACAGTGCACACTTTTGCTGCAGGAGTGCCACTGCCAGTGTGACTGACCAGTGACCTGACCACACTGACCACCAGTATAGTTAGTAGTATAGTATACTATATTGTGATTGCCTGAAAAAGTTAAACACTCGTATCTGACTGTGCTCAGCTCACACATCTTATAATTGTGGGGGAGACTGGGGAGCACTGCAGTGCCAGTTATAGGTTATAGCAGGAGCCAGGAGTACATATTATTATCAAAATTAAACAGTGCACACTTTTGCTGCAGGAGTGCCACTGCCAGTGTGACTGACCAGTGACCTGACCACACTGACCACCAGTATAGTTAGTAGTATAGTATACTATATTGTGATTGCCTGAAAAAGTTAAACACTCGTCGTGTGACTTCACTTGTGTGGTGTTTTTTTTTTATTCTATAAAAAACTCATTCTGCTGACAGACAGTGTCCAGCAGGTCCGTCATTATATAATATATACCTGTCCGGCTGCAGTAGTGATATATATATATTTTTTATATCATTATTTATCATCCAGTCGCAGCAGACACAGTACGGTAGTTCACGGCTGTAGCTACCTCTGTGTCGGCACTCGGCAGTCCGTCCATAATTGTATACCACCTACCCGTGGTTTTTTTTTCTTTCTTCTTTATACATACATACTACTACTACATCTCTTTATCAACCAGTCTATATTAGCAGCAGACACAGTACAGTACGGTAGTCCACGGCTGTAGCTACCTCTGTGTCGGCACTCGGCAGTCCGTCCATAATTGTATACCACCTACCCGTGTTTTTTTTTTCTTTCTTCTTTATACATACATACTACTACTACTACATCTCTTTATCAACCAGTCTATATTAGCAGCAGACACAGTACAGTACGGTAGTCCACGGCTGTAGCTACCTCTGTGTCGGCACTGGGCAGTCCGTCCATAATTGTATACCACCTACCCGTGGTTCTTTTTTCTTTCTTCTTTATACATACATACTACTACTACATCTCTTTATCAACCAGTCTATATTAGCAGCAGACACAGTACAGTACGGTAGTCCACGGCTGTAGCTACCTCTGTGTCGGCACTCGGCAGTCCGTCCATAATTGTATACCACCTACCCGTGGTTTTTTTTCCTTTCTTCTTTATACATACATACTACTACTACTACATCTCTTTATCAACCAGTCTATATTAGCAGCAGACACAGTACAGTATGGTAGTCCACGGCTGTAGCTACCTCTGTGTCGGCACTGGGCAGTCCGTCCATAATTGTATACCACCTACCCGTGGTTTTTTTTTCTTTCTTCTTTATACATACATACTACTACTACTACATCTCTTTATCAACCAGTCTATATTAGCAGCAGACACAGTACAGTACGGTAGTCCACGGCTGTAGCTAGCTCTGTGTCGGCACTGGGCAGTCCGTCCATAATTGTATACCACCTACCCGTGGTTTTTTTTTTTTCTTCTTTATACATACATACTACTACTACATCTCTTTATCAACCAGTCTATATTAGCAGCAGACACAGTACAGTACGGTAGTCCACGGCTGTAGCTACCTCTGTGTCGGCACTCGGCAGTCCGTCCATAATTGTATACCACCTACCCGTGTTTTTTTTTTCTTTCTTCTTTATACATACATACTACTACTACATCTCTTTATCAACCAGTCTATATTAGCAGCAGACACAGTACAGTACGGTAGTCCACGGCTGTAGCTACCTCTGTGTCGGCACTGGGCAGTCCGTCCTTAATTGTATACCACCTACCCGTGGTTTTTTTTTCTTTCTTCTTTATACATACATACTACTACTACATCTCTTTATCAACCAGTCTATATTAGCAGCAGACACAGTACAGTACGGTAGTCCACGGCTGTAGCTACCTCTGTGTCGGCACTCGGCAGTCCGTCCATAATTGTATACCACCTACCCGTGGTTTTTTTTTCTTTCTTCTTTATACATACATACTACTACTACATCTCTTTATCAACCAGTCTATATTAGCAGCAGACACAGTACAGTACGGTAGTCCACGGCTGTAGCTACCTCTGTGTCGGCACATATGGAGAACAAAAATGTTGAGGTTCCAAAATTAGGGAAAGATCAAGATCCACTTCCACCTCGTGCTGAAGCTGCTGCCACTAGTCATGGCCGAGACGATGAAATGCCAGCAACGTCGTCTGCCAAGGCCGATGCCCAATGTCATAGTACAGAGCATGTCAAATCCAAAACACCAAATATCAGTAAAAAAAGGACTCCAAAACCTAAAATAAAATTGTCGGAGGAGAAGCGTAAACTTGCCAATATGCCATTTACCACACGGAGTGGCAAGGAACGGCTGAGGCCCTGGCCTATGTTCATGGCTAGTGGTTCAGCTTCACATGAGGATGGAGGCACTCAGCCTCTCGCTAGAAAAATGAAAAGACTCAAGCTGGCAAAAGCAGTAGCACCGCAAAGAACTGTGCGTTCTTCGAAATCCCAAATCCACAAGGAGAGTCCAATTGTGTCGGTTGCGATGCCTGACCTTCCCAACACTGGACGTGAAGAGCATGCGCCTTCCACCATTTGCACGCCCCCTGCAAGTGCTGGAAGGAGCACCCGCAGTCCAGTTCCTGATAGTCAGATTGAAGATGTCAGTGTTGAAGTACACCAGGATGAGGAGGATATGGGTGTTGCTGGCGCTGGGGAGGAAATTGACCAGGAGGATTCTGATGGTGAGGTGGTTTGTTTAAGTCAGGCACCCGGGGAGACACCTGTTGTCCGTGGGGGGAATAGGGCCGTTGACATGCCTGGTGAAAATACCAAAAAAATCAGCTCTTCGGTGTGGAAGTATTTCACCAGAAATGCGGACAACAGGTGTCAAGCCGTGTGTTCCCTTTGTCAAGCTGTAATAAGTAGGGTAAGGACGTTAACCACCTCGGAACATCCTCCCTTATACGTCACCTGCAGCGCATTCATAATAAGTCAGTGACAAGTTCAAAAACTTGGGCCGACAGCGGAAGCAGTCCACTGACCAGTAAATCCCTTCCTCTTGTAACCAAGCTCACGCAAACCACCCCACCAACTCCCTCAGTGTCAATTTCCTCCTTCCCCAGGAATGCCAATAGTCCTGCAGGCCATGTCACTGGCAATTCTGACGAGTCCTCTCCTGCCTGGGATTCCTCCGATGCATCCTTGCGTGTAACGCCTACTGCTGCTGGCGCTGCTGTTGTTGCTGCTGGGAGTCGATGGTCATCCCAGAGGGGAAGTCGTAAGCCCACTTGTACTACTTCCAGTAAGCAATTGACTGTCCAACAGTCCTTTGCGAGGAAGATGAAATATCACAGCAGTCATCCTGTTGCAAAGCGGATAACTGAGTCCTTGACAACTATGTTGGTGTTAGACGTGCGTCCGGTATCCGCCGTTAGTTCACAGGGAACTAGACAATTTATTGAGGCAGTGTGCCCCCGTTACCAAATACCATCTAGGTTCCACTTCTGTAGGCAGGCGATACCGAGAATGTACACGGACGTCAGAAAAAGACTCACCAGTGTCCTAAAAAATGCAGTTGTACCCAATGTCCACTTAACCACGGACATGTGGACAAGTGGAGCAGGGCAGGGTCAGGACTATATGACTGTGACAGCCCACTGGGTAGATGTATGGACTCCCGCCGCAAGAACAGCAGCGGCGGCACCAGTAGCAGCATCTCGCAAACGCCAACTCTTTCCTAGGCAGGCTACGCTTTGTATCACCGCTTTCCAGAATACGCACACAGCTGAAAACCTCTTACGGCAACTGAGGAAGATCATCGCAGAATGGCTTACCCCAATTGGACTCTCCTGTGGATTTGTGGCATCGGACAACGCCAGCAATATTGTGTGTGCATTAAATATGGGCAAATTCCAGCACGTCCCATGTTTTGCACATACCTTGAATTTGGTGGTGCAGAATTTTTTTTAAAAACGACAGGGGCGTGCAAGAGATGCTGTCGGTGGCCAGAAGAATTGCGGGACACTTTCGGCGTACAGGCACCACGTACAGAAGACTGGAGCACCACCAAAAACTACTGAACCTGCCCTGCCATCATCTGAAGCAAGAAGTGGTAACGAGGTGGAATTCAACCCTCTATATGCTTCAGAGGTTGGAGGAGCAGCAAAAGGCCATTCAAGCCTATACAATTGAGCACGATATAGGAGGTGGAATGCACCTGTCTCAAGTGCAGTGGAGAATGATTTCAACGTTGTGCAAGGTTCTGATGCCCTTTGAACTTGCCACACGTGAAGTCAGTTCAGACACTGCCAGCCTGAGTCAGGTCATTCCCCTCATCAGGCTTTTGCAGAAGAAGCTGGAGGCATTGAAGAAGGAGCTAAAAGGGAGCGATTCCGCTAGGCATGTGGGACTTGTGGATGCAGCCCTTAATTCGCTTAACAAGGATTCACGGGTGGTCAATCTGTTGAAATCAGAGCACTACATTTTGGCCACCGTGCTCGATCCTAGATTTAAAGCCTACCTTGGATCTCTCTTTCCGGCAGACACAGGTCTGCTGGGGTTGAAAGACCTGCTGGTGACAAAATTGTCAAGTCAAGCGGAACGCGACCTGTCAACATCTCCTCCTTCACATTCTCCCGCAACTGGGGGTGCGAGGAAAAGGCTCAGAATTCCGAGCCCACCCGCTGGCGGTGATGCAGGGCAGTCTGGAGCGACTGCTGATGCTGACATCTGGTCCGGACTGAAGGACCTGACAACGATTACGGACATGTCGTCTACTGTCACTGCATATGATTCTCTCAACATTGATAGAATGGTGGAGGATTATATGAGTGACCGCATCCAAGTAGGCACGTCACACAGTCCGTACTTATACTGGCAGGAAAAAGAGGCAATTTGGAGGCCCTTGCACAAACTGGCTTTATTCTACCTAAGTTGCCCTCCCACAAGTGTGTACTCCGAAAGAGTGTTTAGTGCCGCCGCTCACCTTGTCAGCAATCGGCGTACGAGGTTACATCCAGAAAATGTGGAGAAGATGATGTTCATTAAAATGAATTATAATCAATTCCTCCGCGGAGACATTGACCAGCAGCAATTGCCTCCACAAAGTACACAGGGAGCTGAGATGGTGGATTCCAGTGGGGACGAATTGATAATCTGTGAGGAGGGGGATGTACACGGTGATATATCGGAGGGTGATGATGAGGTGGACATCTTGCCTCTGTAGAGCCAGTTTGTGCAAGGAGAGATTAATTGCTTCTTTTTTGGTGGGGGTCCAAACCAACCCGTCATATCAGTCACAGTCGAGTGGCAGACCCTGTCACTGAAATGATGGGTTGGTTAAAGTGTGCATGTCCTGTTTATACAACATAAGGGTGGGTGGGAGGGCCCAAGGACAATTCCATCTTGCACCTCTTTTTTCTTTTATTTTTCTTTGCGTCATGTGCTGTTTGGGGAGGGTTTTTTGGAAGGGACATCCTGCGTGACACTGCAGTGCCACTCCTAGATGGGCCCGGTGTTTGTGTCGGCCACTAGGGTCGCTAATCTTACTCACACAGCTACCTCATTGCGCCTCTTTTTTTCTTTGCGTCATGTGCTGTTTGGGGAGGGTTTTTTGGAAGGGACATCCTGCGTGACACTGCAGTGCCACTCCTAGATGGGCCAGGTGTTTGTGTCGGGCACTTGGGTCGCTGAGCTTAGTCACACAGCTACCTCATTGCACCTCTTTTTTTCTTTGCGTCATGTGCTGTTTGGGGAGTGTTTTTTGGAAGGGCCATCCTGCGTGACACTGCAGTGCCACTCCTAGATGGGCCAGGTGTTTGTGTCGGCCACTAGGGTCGCTTAGCTTAGTCATCCAGCGACCTCGGTGCAAATTTTAGGACTAAAAATAATATTGTGAGGTGTGAGGTATTCAGAATAGACTGAAAATGAGTGGAAATTATGGTTTTTGAGGTTAATAATAATATGGGATCAAAATGACCCCCAAATTCTATGATTTAAGCTGTTTTTTAGGGTTTTTTGAAAAAAACACCCGAATCCAAAACACACCCGAATCCGACAAAAAAAATTCGGTGAGGTTTTGCCAAAACGCGGTCGAACCCAAAACACGGCCGCGGAACCGAACCCAAAACCAAAACACAAAACCCGAAAAATTTCAGGCGCTCATCTCTACATTAAACTCCTAATTACATCCATATATATGTCCACAGAAGCAACAGCACTCCACTTGTATATTAGATCAAACAGATCTGCAGTTGCCCTCCAAACCTGGGCCATCAGATTGGCAGCCCAACAAATATGGACTTCTGGCAGCATAACTCAATACAAATAAGGACCACAATGTATGAAGGAACCAATGTTTCAATGTTTACCAACCATTCTTTCACAATATATAGAAAGTTGTGGGGTAGCAAAACGGATTTATATTGGAGTCTCTGAATAGTACTGGATCTTACAGAATAAACCTGATGCTTATTTAAGTCTGGTGAGTGAATCCTTTTTTTTCTTTTTATGTATTATGGACTCATCCATATTAGTGATGTGCACCGGAAATTTTTCGGGTTTTGTGTTTTGGTTTTGAATTTGGTTCCGCGGCCGTGTTTTGGATTCGGACGCGTTTTGGCAAAACCTCCCTGAAATTTTTTTGTCGGATTCGGGTGTGTTTTGGATTCGGGTGTTTTTTTTAAAAAACCCCTCAAAAACAGCTTAAATCATAGAATTTGGGGGTCATTTTGATCCCATAGTATTATTAACCTCAATAACCATAACTTCCACTCATTTTCAGTCTATTCTGAACACCTCACACCTCACAATATTATTTTTAGTGCTAAAATTTGCACAGAGGTCGCTGGATGACTAAGCTAAGCGACCCAAGTGGCCGACACAAACACCTGGCCCATCTAGGAGTGGCACTGCAGTGTCAGACAGGATGGCAGATTTAAAAAATAGTCCCCAAACAGCACATGATGCAAAGAAAAAAAGAGGTGCACCAAGGTCGCTGGATGGCTAAGCTAAGTGACACAAGTGGCCGACACAAACACCTGGCCCATCTAGGAGTGGCACTGCAGTGTCAGGCAGGATGGCACTTCAAAAAAATAGTCCCCAAACAGCACATAATGCAAAGAAAAAAAGAGGCGCAATGAGGTAGCTGTGTGACTAAGCTAAGCGACCCAAGTGGCCGACACAAACACCTGGCCCATCTAGGAGTGGCACTGCAGTGTCAGACAGGATGGCACTTCAAAAAATAGTCCCCAAACAGCACATGATGCAAAGAAAAAAAGAGGTGCACCAAGGTCGCTGGATGGCTAAGCTAAGCGACCCAAGTGGCCGACACAAACACCTGGCCCATCTAGGAGTGGCACTGCAGTGTCAGACAGGATGGCACTTCAAAAAATAGTCCCCAAACAGCACATGATGCAAAGAAAATAAGAGGTGCACCAAGGTCGCTGGATGGCTAAGCTAAGCAACCCAAGTGGCCGACACAAACACCTGGCCCATCTAGGAGTGGCACTGCAGTGTCAGGCAGGATGGCACTTCAAAAAAATAGTCCCCAAACAGCACATGATGCAAAGAAAAAAAGAGGCGCAATGAGGTAGCTGTGTGACTAAGCTAAGCGACCCAAGTGGCCGACACAAACACCTGGCCCATCTAGGAGTGGCACTGCAGTGTTAGACAGGATGGCACTTCAAAAAAATAGTCCCCAAACAGCACATGGTGCAAAGAAAAAAAGAGGCGCAATGAGGTAGCGGTGTGACTAAGCTAAGCGACCCAAGTGGCCGACACAAACACCTGGCCCATCTAGGAGTGGCACTGCAGTTTTCTAGCGAGAGGATGAGTGCTTCCATCCTCATGTGAAGCTGAACCACTAGCCATGAACATAGGCCAGGGCCTCAGCCGTTCCTTGCCACTCCGTGTCGTAAATGGCATATTGGCAAGTTTACGCTTCTCCTCAGACGCTTTTAATTTTGATTTTTGGGTCATTTTACTGAACTTTTGTTTTTTGGATCTTACATGCTCTCTACTATGACATTGGACATCGGCCTTGGCAGACGACGTTGATGGCATTTCATCGTCTCGGCCATGACTAGTGGCAGCAGCTTCAGCATGAGGTGGAAGTGGATCTTGATCTTTCCCTATTTTACCCTCCACATTTTTGTTCTCCATTTTTCAATGTGTGGAATTATATGCCAGAATCAATAGCATTGGCCTACTACTATATATACTGCGCACAACTGAAATGCACCACAGGTATGGATGGATAGTATACTTGACGACACAGAGGTAGGTAGAGCAGTGGCCTACTGTACCGTACTGCTATATATTATATACTGGTGGTCAGCAAACTGTGCAAAACTGAAATACACCACAGGTATGGATGGATAGTATACTTGACGACACAGAGGTAGGTAGAGCAGTGGCCTACTGTACCGTACTGCTATATATTATATACTGGTGGTCAGCAAACTGTGCAAAACTGAAATGCACCACAGGTATGGATGGATAGTATACTTGACGACACAGAGGTAGGTAGAGCAGTGGCCTTCTGTACCGTACTGCTATATATTATATACTGGTGGTCAGCAAACTGTGCAAAACTGAAATGCACCACAGGTATGGATGGATAGTATACTTGACGACACAGAGGTAGGTAGAGCAGTGGCCTTCTGTACCGTACTGCTATATATTATATACTGGTGGTCAGCAAACTGCGCAAAACTGAAATGCACCACAGGTATGGATGGATAGTATACTTGACGACACAGAGGTAGGTAGAGCAGTGGCCTACTGTACCGTACTGCTATATATTATATACTGGTGGTCAGCAAAATGATGCACTGTACTCCTACTATATACTACAATGCAGCACAGATATGGAGCGTTTTTCAGGCAGAGAACGTATAATACTGGTGGTCACTGGTCAGCAAAACTCTGCACTGTACTCCTCCTATATAATACTGGTGGTCCCCAGTCCCCACAATAAAGCAGTGTGAGCTCAGATATTTGCAGCCACCTGAATAAAACTGAGAGGACGCCAGCCACGTCCTCTCACTATCATTTCCAATGCACAAGTGAAAAATGGCGGCGACGCGCGGCTCCTTATATAGAATACGAATCTCGCGAGAATCCGACCGCGGGATGATGACGGTCGGGTGCGCTCGGGTTAACCGAGCAAGGCGGGAGGATCCGAGTCTGCCTCGGACCCATGTAAAAAGGGTGAAGTTCGGGGGGGGGGGGGGGGGGGGTTCGGATTCCGACGAACCTAACCCGCTCATCACTAATCCATATGTGAGTGTGTCCAGGATTTACAGGTTGTTGTTTGTTTAAATAAAACATACTTTAAGGCTGTCAACCAGCCTGGCGTATGTCTTGCTCTTGCTGGCAGCGGCTCCAGCGGTAAGGATCCGCATTATAATTGCAGCTGCTCATGCCTGCACAGTGCATTGTCATCGGTGAGAGACAGGATTCAGGAGCACTAGCGCTGATTTGAAAGGTGATGATTGCTTTCATAAGCCTTTCATGTGCTTTAAAACCCTAGGAATATTGTATTGGCTCTGCTGGGTGCTTTTTATTTTACTAAAAACCAGAAAGGGTTCCTAGGGTTGGATGGAAGAAGAGAGGGAGGGTTCTCCATCCATTTAGGCCAAGTCTGGGTCTTTGGGCTATTAGACTCACAGCGGGTAATTAGGGCTTTTAGCTATATGGGTGTGTTAAAGGGGCCGTCAGCCTGATCATTAGTTTCTTACACTGCTATGGGAAAAGGAGAGACAATGGACTCTCTGTGAGAGATACCTGCTATTGAAAGTCAGTGAGCTGTGTCTGGTAAAAAATGTCTTCTTGTTCTGTTTTATAGTGAGTTATGAATTATTCTGTGTATAGTTAGCGCCGAACGGTGGTTCCCAAACTTTTTTAATCACGGCGCCCTAGAGTATCAGAATTTTTTTCACGGCACCCCTAGGCCTTAAGTTTATTATTGAGAAATTTAGAAGATAATATAAAATTGAGTAAATACTGTATATTTATATGTAAATATATTTATATATACAGTATATACCATGGGTAGGCAAGCTGCGGCTCTCCAGCTCCTGTAGAACTACACATCCCAGCATGCCCTGCCACAGTTTTACAACAAAACTCCAATTGTTAGAAACTTTTGCGCTATATTATAAATTTACAATTGGAGTTTTGTGGTTAATTGCACTTGGGTGGCCCAGTGCAATTTGATTGACCTGCTAACCCCAGGTCATTAACTTTTTGCAGCTGATTGTTATTTTATCCAAAAGGTTTTTTTTATAGCATTTGATATTAGCGCCTGATAAAAAAGGTCTTTTCTGTGTGGCAAAGAATCTTTAGTATTTTTCACAGTTTTACAACATCCTAACTGCAAACCTGTGGTAGGGCATGCTGGGATGTGTAGTTCCACAGCAGCTGGAGAGCCGCAGGTTGCCTACCCCTGGTATATATTGTATGTGGGAAGCAGTTAGTTTCTCGTCTGTTGGGATCCTGGCGGTCAGGATATACTGACACCGGACTCCCGCCAGGCAAGGGAAACCTGGGGTTCGGAATACCGACCAGAGCCCGGAATTCCAACTTGGGGGGTGGACCATGCCACCCCTTGAGCGGGAATAAATATCTGTGGCCACCGGGACGGAAGCGTGGTGACCACAGTGAGCCTGTGAGGGATTCCGGTGTCGGTCTTATGTCATCCCATCGGGATCCCATACGGAATCCCTGTATGTGTTTATATGTCATAATTAGGTTCAGTTATGTAGTAAGGGACAAGATTCTCTCCTGTGTGTCCACATATTTTATGATTGGCAGCCACAAGCACTCATTTTGCCTATGATATTGACCATAAATAATCTGAATTGGTCCTGTACCACCAACCCAAGGCACCCCTGCAAGTGTCCCAAGGAACCCCAGGATGCCACGGCACACTATTTGAGAACTACTGATATATACGAGGCAAAAACGTCATCTTCCTGCTGTTAGATCTCACGGGTTTTGGAGTCCTGTTGAAATCAATGGGCTGACCATGCTGATTGGCTGTGAGAGCCATTGATTTCATTGGAACTTTAAATTGCTGGCTCATTGAATTCTCATCCACCAAGAGGCTGCTGCAGCCAAGCTCTGCAACAGGAGCTTCAAAGGGTATACCTGTCCCAGGCCCCTAGGATCAGATGGGCACAAAAAATAGAGATGAGCGGGTTCGGTTCTCAGAAAAGCGAACCCCTCCGAACCTCACTACCCGAGCACGACTCGGGTTTTCCCGCCTGATTCGGATACCAGAACGAGGCAAAATGTCATCATCCCGCTGTCGGATTCTCACGGGGTTTGGATTCCAAATAAGAAGCTGCGTGTCCCCGCCATTGGAGAATGTAGAGAGAAGATGTTTCTCCGTCCTCAGTGGTAGTGTCTTGTGCTGCATCTGTCCAGTCACAGTGGTTGTGTCCTCTGCTTTTATATGTCCAGTGCTGCTGTATAAGTCCAGTCCAGTGGTGCAGTGTTGTACTGCATCAGTCCAGTGGTGGTTTGTTGTCCTGCGTCAGTCCAGTCACAGTGGTTGTGTCCTCTGCTGCTCTCTGTCCAATGCTGCTGTATAGGTGCAGTGCAGTGGTGCTGTGTTGTGCAGCATCAGTGCAGTTGTGGTGTCTTGTGCTGCATCTGTCCAGTCACAGTGGTGGTGTCCTCTGCTGCCATATGTCCAGTGCTGCTGTATAAATCCAGTCCAGTGGTGCTGTGTTGTACTGCATCAGTCCAGTGGTGGTGTGTTGTGCTGCATCAGTCCAGTCACAGTGGTTGTGTCCTCTGCTGCCATATGTCCAGTGCTGCTGTATAAGTCCAGTCCATTGCAGTGGTGCTGTGTTGTCCTGCATCAGTTCAGTGGTGGTGTCCATGTGCTGCTGTATATGTTCAGTGGTACTGCCGTATATGTCCATTGATACTGCCGTATATGTCCAGTGATACTGCCGTATATATCCAGTGATACTGCCATATAAATCCAGGAACTGTGGAACTGTCATATAAATCCAGTGATCCTGATGTATAATTCCAGTGGTACTAGCGTATAAATCCAGTGATCCTGTCGCATAATTCCAGTGGTACTGGCATATAAGTCCAGTCCAGTGATACTGCCGTATATGTCCAGTGATACTGCCGTATATATCCATTGATACTGCCGTATATGTCCAGCGGTACTGCCGTATAAATCCAGTAACAGTGCCGTATAATTCCAGTGATCCTGCCATATAATTCCAGTGGTACTGGCGTATATGTCCAATGATGCTGCCGTATATGTCCATTGATACTGCAGTATATGTCCAGCGGTCCTTTCACATAAATCCAGTGATCCTGCCGTATAATTCCAGTGATCCTGCTGTATAATTCCAGTGGTACTGGCCCTAATACACGCTATTTTGCTGTTTGAAAGCCGCCTCTTATTTCACCCATTATATATACAGCCCACCACATGCTGCTGTGTTGTTTTTCATAATTTATTTATTTTTTCATCATTTTGAGTGCCGCAGTTTCCTTTTATTCTGTATATATATATATATATATATATATATATATATATATATATATATATATACCCTGTTGCAAAGCTGATTACTGAGGCCACAACTGTGTTGGTGCTAGATGTGCGTCCGGTATCTGCCATTAGTGCAGTGGGACTGCAGTGCCAACCCTAGATGGGCCAGGTGTTTGTGCCGCACACTTGTGTCACTTAGGTTAGTCATACAGCTACCTCATTGCCCTCTTTTACTTCTTGGCATGATGTGCTGTTTGGGTACTATTTTTTTTAAGTGCCATCCTGTCTGACACTACAATGCCACTCTTAGATGGGCCAATTGTTTGTGTCGCTTAGCTTTGTCATACAGCTACCTCACTGCACCTGTTTTACATCTTTGCAAGATGTGCTGTTTGGGGCCTTTTTTTATATCTGCCCTCCTGTCTGACACTGCAGTGCCACTCCTAGATGTGTCACTTAGCTTAGTCATACAGCAACCTCGGTGCACCTCTTTTTCATCTTTGCATCATGTGCTGTTTGGTGCATGGTTTTTTAAAGTGCCACCCTGTCTGACACTGTCGTATAACACACCCTGTCTGACACTGTCGTATACTGCTGTATTAGTCCAGGGGTACTTCCGTATAAGTCGACCAATTGTACAATTTTTGAAAAATGACAGGGGGCGTGCAGAGATGCTGTCAGTGGACTGAAAAATTGCGGGCCACTTTTGACATTCAGCCACTGCATGCCACTACTAAATCGGCCAGTCGGTTGTGTCACTTAGCTTAGTCATACAGCAACCTCGGTGTGCTCCTTTTTCTTCTTTGTACCATGTGCTGTTTGGGGCCTTTTTTTAAATCTGCCATCCTGTCTGCCACTCCAATGGCACTCCTAGATGGGCCAGGTGTTTGTGCCGCTTAGCTTAGTCATCCAGCCACCTTGGTGCAACCTTTTGGCCTAAAAACAATATTGTGAGGTGTGAGGTGTTCAGAATAGACTGAGTGGAAATGAATGTTATTGAGGTTAATAATACCGTAGGATCAAAATAACCCCCAAATTCTGTGATTTTAGCTGTTTTTATGTTTTTTCAAAAAATCATCCAGATCCAAAACCAAAACACGAAAGGGGTTTTTTGGCAAAACCAATCCAAAACCAAAACACGAAAGGGGAATTAGAGCCAAAACCAAATCACAAAACACGAAATGTGCCCGCAACACATCTCTAACAAAAATAAGGCTGCAGGGCAAAATAGTATTTTTTTTTAATTGACCACCCATTATGAGGCAGATACAGAATGACAACTGACTGGCAGCAGACTAAGGGGTCTATTTACTAAGCCTTGGATGGAGATAAAGGGGGTGACTCAGAGTTGATCGCAGCAGCAAATTTGTTAGCAGTTGGCCAAAACCATGGGGGTCATTCTGAGTTGTTCGCTCGCAAGCTGCTTTTAGCAGCTTTGCACACGCTAAGCCGCCGCCTACTGGGAGTGAATCTTAGCATAGTAAAATTGCGAACGAAAGATTAGCAGAATTGCGAATAGACACTTCTTAGCAGTTTCTGAGTAGCTCCAAACTTACTCGGCATCTGCGATCAGTTCAGTGCTTGTCGTTCCTGGTTTGACGTCACAAACACACCCAGCGTTCGCCCAGACACTCCTCCGTTTCTCCAGCCACTCCCGCGTTTTTCCCAGAAACGGTAGCGTTTTTTCACACACTCCCATAAAACGGCCAGTTTCCGCCCAGAAACACCCACTTCCTGTCAATCACATTACGATCACCAGAACGAAGAAAAAACCTCGTAATGCAGTGAGTAAAATTCCTAATTGCATAGCAAATTTACTTGGCGCAGTCGCACTGCGGACATTGCGCATGCGCAGTAGCGACTATTCGCTCCGTTGCGACAAAAAAATAATGAGCGAACAACTCGGAATGACCCCCCATGTGCACTGCAGGGGGGTGGGCAGATATAACATGTGCAGAGAGAGTTAGATTTGGGTGGGTTATATTGTTTCTGTGCAGTGTAAATACTGGCTGCTTTATTTTTACACTGCAATTTTGATTTCAGTTTGAACACACCCCACCCAAATGTAACTCTCTCTGCACATGTTATATCTGCCACACCTGAAGTGCATATGGGGGGTAATTCCAAGTTGATCACAGCAGGATTTTTGATAGCAATTGGGCAAAACCATGTGCACTGCAGGGGAGGCAGATATAACATGTGCAGAGAGAGTTAGATTTGGGTGTGGTGAGTTCAATCTGCAATCTAAATTGCAGTGTAAAAATAAAGCAGCCAGTATTTACCCTGCACAGAAATAAAATAACCCACCCAAATCTAACTCTTTCTGCACATGTTATATCTGCCCCACCTGCAGTGCACATGGTTTTGCTCAATTGCTATCAAAAATCCTGCTGCGATCAACTCGGAATTACCCCCATGGTTTTGCCCAACTGCTAATAAATGTACTGCTGCGATCAACTCTGAATTAACCCCAAAGTCGCTGGAGATAAAGTACCTGCCAATCGGCTCTTAACTGCCACAGGCTGTCTACACCTCCCCCTGACTCTACTGCCGTAATGTGTAAAAATGGGGACAGCTACCGCAATGTGTAAATAGGGGACTTTGCTGCCATAATGTACAAAAAAGGGGACACTGCTGCCATAATGTGTAAAAAGGGGTACACTTCTGCTATAATGTGCAAAAAAGGGGACTCTGCTGTCGTAATGTGTAAAAAGGGGACTCTGCTGCCATAAGTGACGCTACTGTGCGGAGTAATTTGAATAATGGAGACTAATATGCTGCGTCCCTTCCCCATGAAGCCACTCCCCTATATTTTTGGCAGGCCCTGTTTTAAATACGGAGGAGGGGGGGGGGCGCCGATGCTGCATCTTGCACACAGCGCTAAAATGTCTAGTTACGGCACTGGTCAGGGGGCGGGCTTATAGAAGCTAATAGACAAGCATAGTGCTGTCTCCCGTCCTTTGGCATTTGGCAGGTCAGTGATACACACAGTGGCAGTTGCTGATCTCCGGGTAAGACAGCCAGCATATATATTACATACAACAGCACATGTATGTTTGTATGTGCTGACCAGCTCCCGTCTGCAATGTGTGGTCGGAGCTTCAGTCCAGGGGCAGCAGCTGCTACTGTACAGGAGTATTAACTGTGGAGACAGAGAAGGCATGCTGAATTCTCACAGATGGGAAAATGCTGTGAGTGCCTCAGTATTCCAGGGGTCAGAGGAGCATGTGACAATATCCTCCAATCAGGGGCTCTTCTAATCAGCATGTGCCGAGCTTCTCCAATCAAAGCTCATCACATGCTCCTCTGACCCTCTTGTTGAGATCAGGCATGGAGAGACTGGGCACCACAGTGAGAGAGTGAGTTGCAGGGAATTCCCCAGCTGCTCTCTCAGAACTGCCAGTATAGGGGGTAATTCCAAGTTGATCGCAGCAGGATTTTTGATAGCAATTGGGCAAAACCATGTGCACTGCAGGGGAGGCAGATATAACATGTGTAGATAGAGTTAGATTTGGGTGGGTTATTTTGTTTCTGTGCAGGGTAAATACTGGCTGCTTTATTTTTACACTGCAAATTAGATTGCAGATTGAACACACCCCACCCAAATCTAACTCTCTCTGCACATGTTATATCTGCCTCCCCTGCAGTGCACATGGTTTTGCCCAATTGCTAACAAAAATCCTGCTGCGATCAACTTGGAATTACCCCCATAGTTTGAAAGGCGCAGCATCTGCCGACAGCAGCAGAGTAGCAGAGTGTGGAGAGTGCCTTTGTGCTTTGCGAAATCTGCAGAGCGGGTAGCGCAGACCATGCGTGTGTTTGTGCCGCTACTCTGATGCTTAGTTTAGCCAACCAACCTTTGTCCTATGTTGGTGAACAATATAGAGAGCTGTGAGGTGGTCAAAATTGAATGAAAATGACTGGAAATTAATGTTATTGAGATTAGTAATACTATAGGAACAAATAAGACCAAAATGATGTGTTTTTATCTTTTTTTTTTTATTTAAAAAATAATAATCTAAAAGCAAAACCAAACTATTAAGGTTAATACAGAGCCAAAACAAAAACAAAACATGGGGGTTGGCACACTACTCTAATATGCACGGTCTAATCACATTATTATGACCACCTCCTACATTTCACGTCAGCAGTGAGTAGCCCAAGAAGTATGTCACGTGTTCTGCGCTGGCTTGGTGGGTATATAAGGTATACAATAGGCCGTCTGCATACATATCATTCAGTGCTGTCATGGGTAAAAATAAGAATTTACTTACCGATAATTCTATTTCTCGTAGTCCGTAGTGGATGCTGGGACTCCGTCAGGACCATGGGGAATAGCGGCTCCGCAGGAGACAGGGCACAAAAGTAAAAGCTTTAGGATCAGGTGGTGTGCACTGGCTCCTCCCCCTATGACCCTCCTCCAAGCCTCAGTTAGGATACTGTGCCCGGACGAGCGTACACAATAAGGAAGGATTTTGAATCCCGGGTAAGACTCATACCAGCCACACCAATCACACTGTACAACCTGTGATCTGAACCCAGTTAACAGCATGATAACAGCGGAGCCTCTGAAAAGATGGCTCACAACAATAATAACCCGATTTTTGTAACAATAACTATGTACAAGTATTGCAGACAATCCGCACTTCGGATGGGCGCCCAGCATCCACTACGGACTACGAGAAATAGAATTATCGGTAAGTAAATTCTTATTTTCTCTGACGTCCTAGTGGATGCTGGGACTCCGTCAAGACCATGGGGATTATACCAAAGCTCCCAAACGGGCGGGAGAGTGCGGATGACTCTGCAGCACCGAATGAGAGAACTCCAGGTCCTCCTCAGCCAGGGTATCAAATTTGTAGAATTTTGCAAACGTGTTTGCTCCTGACCAAGTAGCAGCTCGGCAAAGTTGTAAAGCCGAGACCCCTCGGGCAGCCGCCCAAGATGAGCCCACCTTCCTTGTGAAATGGGCATTTACATATTTTGGCTGTGGCAGGCCTGCCACAGAATGTGCAAGCTGAATTGTACTACACATCCAACTAGCAATCGTCTGCTTAGAAGCAAGAGCACCCAGTTTGTTGGGTGCATACAGGATAACAGCAAGTCAGTTTTCCTGACTCCAGCCGTCCTGGAAACCTATATTTTCAGGGCCCTGACAACATCTAGCAACTTGAAGTCCTCCAAGTCCCTAATAGCCGCAGGTACCACAATAAACTGGTTCAGGTGAAACGCTGACACCACCTTAGGGAGAAACTGGGGACGAGTCCGCAGCTCTGCCCTGTCCGAATGGACAATCAGATATGGGCTTTTGTGAGACAAAGCCACCAATTCTGAACTTGCCTGGCCGAGGCCAGGGCCAACCGCATGGTCACTTTTCATGTGAGATATTTCAAATCCACAGATTTGAGCGGTTTAAATAAAATGTGATTTGAGGAATCCCAGAACTACGTTGAGATCCCACAGTGCCACTGGAGGCACAAAAGGGGGTTGTATATGCAGTACTCCCTTGACAAACTTCTGGACTTCAGGAAGTGAAGCCAATTCTTTCTGGAAGAAAATTGACAGGGCCGAAATTTGAACCTTAATGGACCCCAATTTGAGGCCCATAGACACTCCTGTTTGCAGGAAATGCAGGAATCGACCGAGTTGAAATGTCTTCGTGGGGCCTTCCTGGCCTCACACCACGCAACATATTTTCGCCACATGTGGTGATAATGTTGTGCGGTCACCTCCTTCCTGGCTTTGACCAGGGTAGGAATGACCTCTTCCAGAATGCCTTTTTCCTTTAGGATCCGGCGTTCCACCGCCATGCCGTCAAACGCAGCCGCGGTAAGTCTTGGAACAGACATGGTACTTGCTGAAGCAAGTCCCTTCTTAGCGGCAGAGGCCATGAGTCCTCTGTGAGCATTTCTTGAAGTTCCGGGTACCAAGTCCTTCTTGGGCAATCCGGAGCCACGAGTATAGTTCTTACTCCTCTACGTCTTATAATTCTCAGTACCTTGGGTATGAGAAGCAGAGGAGGGAACACATACACCGACTGGTACACCCACTGTGTTACCAGAACGTCCACAGCTATTGCCTGAGGGTCTCTTGACCTGGCGCAATACCTGTCCAGTTTTTTGTTCAGGCGGGACGCCATCATGTCCACCTTTGGTCTTTCCCAACGGTTCACAATCATGTGGAAGACTTCCCGATGAAGTCCCCACTCTCCCGGGTGGAGGTCGTGCCTGCTGAGGAAGTCTGCTTCCCAGTTGTCCACTCCCGGAATGAACACTGCTGACAGTGCTATCCCATGATTTTCCGCCCAGCGAAGAATCTTTGCAGTTTCTGCCATTTCCCTCCTGCTTCTTGTGCCGCCCTGTCTGTTTACGTGGGCGACTGCCGTGATGTTGTCCCACTGGATCAATACCGGCTGACCTTGAAGCAGAGGTCTTGCTAAGCTTAGAGCATTGTTTTATGTGGAGAGAAGTCTCCAGACTTGATCACACTCCCTGGAAATTTTTTTTTTTTTTTTTTTCCCCTGTGTGACTGCTCCCCAGCCTCTCCGGCTGGCATCCGTGGTCACCAGGACCCAGTCCTGAATGCCGAATCTGCGGCCCTTTAGTAGATGAGCACTCTGCAGCCACCGCAGAAGAAACACCCTTGTCCTTGGAGACAGGGTTATCCGCTGATGCATCTGAAGATGCGATCCGGACCATTTTTCCAGCAGATCCCACTGAAAAGTTCTTGCGTGAAATCTGCCGAATGGAATCGCTTCGTAAGAAGCCACCATTTTTCCCAGGACCCTTGTGCAATGATGCACTGACACTTTTCCTGGTTTTAGGAGGTTCCTGACTAGCTCGGATAACTCCCTTGCTTTCTTCTCCGGGAGAAACACCCTTTTCTGGACTGTGTCCAGAATCATCCCTAGGAACAGCAAATTGTCGTCGGAAACAGCTGCGGTTTTGGAATATTTAGAATCCACCCATGCTGTCGTAGAACTACTTGAGATAGTGCTACTCCGACCTCCAACTGTTCTCTGGACCTTGCCCTTATCAGGATATCGTCCATTTTCTTTGAAGAAGAATCATAATTTCGGCCATTACCTTGGTAAAGACCCGGGGTGCCGTGGACAATCCAACCGGCATCGTCTGAAACTGATAGTGACAGTTCTGTACCACGAACCTGAGGTACCCTTGGTGAGAAGGGCAAATTGGGACATGGAGGAAGCATCCCTGATGTCCCGGGACACCATATAGTCCCCTTCTTCCTGGTTCGCTATCACTGCTCTGAGTGACTCCATCTTGATTTGAACCTTTGTATGTAAGTGTTCAAATATTTCAGATTTAGAATAGGTCTCACCGAGCCGTCTGGCTTCAGTACCACAATATAGTGTGGAATAATACCCCTTTCCTTGTTGTAGGAGGAGTACTTTGATTATCACCTGCTGGGAATACAGCTTGTGAATTGTTTCCAATACTGCCTCCCTGTCGGAGGGAGACGTTGGTAAAGCAGACTTCAGGAACCTGCGAGGGGGAGACGTCTCGAATTTCCAATCAGTACCCTTGGGATACTACTTGTAGGATCCAGGGGTCCTGTACGGCCCCAGCGTCATGCTGAGGACTTGGCAGAAGCGGTGGAGGGCTTCTGTTCTTGGGAATGGGCTGCCTGCTGCAGTCTTCTTCCCTTTCCTCTATCCCTGGGCAGATATGACTGGCCTTTTGCCCGCTTGCCCTTATGGGGACGAAAGGACTGAGGCTGAAAAGACGGTGTCTTTTTCTGCTTAGATGTGACTTAGGGTAAAAAAGGTGGATTTTCCAGCTGTTGCCGTGGCCACCAGGTCCGATGGACCGACCCCAAATAACTCCTCCCCTTTATACGGCAATACTTCCATGTGCCGTTTGGAATCTGCATCACCTGACCACTGTCGTGTCCATAAACATCTTCTGGCAGATATGGACATCGCACTTACTCTTAATGCCAGAGTGCAAATATGTGCTCTATAGTCAATAAAATACTGTCCCTGTCAAGGGTATCAATATTTTCAGTCAGGGAATCCGACCAAGCCACCCCAGCGCTGCACATCCAGGCTGAGGCGATAGCTGGTCGCAGTATAACACCAGTATGTGTGTATATACTTTTTAGGATATTTTCCAGCCTCCTATCAGCTGGCTCCTTGAGGGCGGCCGTATCTGGAGACGGTAACGCCACTTGTTTTGATAAGCGTGTGAGCGCCTTATCCACCCTTAGGGGTGTTTCCCAACGCGCCCTAACTTCTGGCGGGAAAGGGTATACCGCCAATAATTTTCTATCGGGGGAAACCCACGCATCATCACACACTTCATTTAATTTATCTGATTCAGGAAAAACTACATGTAGTTTTTTCACACCCACATAATACCCTTTTTTGTGGTACTTGTAGTATCAGAAATATGTAACACCTCCTTCATTGCCCTTAACATGTAACGTGTGGCCCTAAAGGAAAATACGTTTGTTTCTTCACCGTCGACACTGGAGTCAGTGTCCGTGTCTGTGTCTATGTCGACCGACTGAGGTAAATGGGCGTTTTAAAGCCCCTGACGGTGTTTGAGACGCCTGGACAGGTACTAATTTGTTTGCCGGCCGTCTCATGTCGTCAACCGACCTTGAAGCGTGTTGACATTATCACTTAATTCCTTAAGTAAGCCATCCATTCCGGTGTCGACTCCCTAGAGAGTGACATCACCATTACAGGCAATTGCTCCGCCTCCTCACCAACATCGTCCTCATACATGTCGACACACACGTACCGACACACAGCACACACACAGGGAATGCTCTGATAGAGGACAGGACCCCACTAGCCCTTTGGGGAGACAGAGGGAGAGTTTGCCAGCACACACCAAAACGCTATAATTATACAGGGACAACCTTTATATAAGTGTTTTCCCTTATAGCATCTTAATATATAATCATATCGCCAAATAAGTGCCCCCCCTCTCTGTTTTAACCCTGTTTCTGTAGTGCAGTGCAGGGGAGAGCCTGGGAGCCTTCCCACCAGCAGTTCTGTGAGGGAAAATGGCGCTGTGTGCTGAGGAGATAGGCCCCGCCCCCTATTCCGGCGGGCTCTTCTCCCGGTTTTTCTGAGACCTGGCAGGGGTGAAATACATCCATATAGCCTCAGGGACTATATGTGATGTATTCTTTTTAGCCAGAAAAGGTATTAACATTGCTGCCCAGGGCGCCCCCCCAGCGCCCTGCACCCTCAGTGACCGTTGGTGTGAAGTGTGCTGAGAGCAATGGCGCACAGCTGCAGTGCTGTGCGCTACCTCATGAAGACTGAAAAGCCTTCAGCCGCCGGTTTCTGGACCTCTTCTTACTTCGGCATCTGCAAGGGGGTCGGCGGCGCGGCTCCGGTGACCCATCCAGGCTGTACCTGTGATCGTCCCTCTGGAGCTAGTGTCCAGTAGCCTAAGAAGCAAATCCATCCTGCACGCAGGTGAGTTCACTTCTTCTCCCCTAAGTCCCTCGTTGCAGTGAGCCTGTTGCCAGCAGGACTCGCTGAAAATAAGAAAACTATCAAAACTTTTACTCTAAGCAGCTCTTTATGAGAGCCACCTAGATTGCACCCTTCTCGGCCGGGCACAAAAACCTAACTGAGGCTTGGAGGAGGGTCATAGGGGGAGGAGCCAGTGCACACCACCTGATCCTAAAGCTTTTACTTTTGTGCCCTGTCTCCTGCGGAGCCGCTATTCCCCATGGTCCTGACGGAGTCCCAGCATCCACTAGGACGTCAGAGAAAGGGGTGATTTATCGGAGTTGCAAAAAGGGATGATTATCGGCTTTCGGGCTAAGGATGGCAGAATTTATGAAACAGCGCCGTTTGCGAACTGTGCACGTGCTGCTGTGGTGAAGGTGTATTGTGACTGCACAAATGGCACCATTGCGAATAACTGGCATGGAAAGTGCAGAGCTCCACGTGCCATTGATGTGAGAGGTGAACATCAGCTGCGAAGGTGCATGAGGGCCAACCGACACTCTACAGTGGAGCAGCTCACCGTCAAAATTAACCTGGGGCTACCAGACATGTGTCTAAAATTACAAATCAGTGAATGTCTAGCTACTGTCGTTATAGTGGGTGAATGTTAACTGAAGAACTGTATGATAAAAGGTTGTGCTACTGTATTATGTAAGTATATATACATTAAGCACTGGAGTATGTTCATTGTAATGTATAAGGAGGCCTCGACTTGGGAAGAATACCAATGAAAACAGTATATTTAAAAAAATATACTGTATATAGAAAATAAAATAATGTTGATTACAAAATCATACACTATTGCTCGATGCCTCTTGCCTTTATGGAAATCGAACTGCAGTGGAATGTTATGTAAGCACTAACCCATGAAAGCTGCTGATATAGATGCTAACACACCTGTTGTCTGGGACTTACTGCTCAGTATCTGTATTAGCAGTTTAGCAGGCAGGGGTACACAACACTACAAGTGTCAGCATCTCCTTTGAAAGATCAGAGTGCGTCTTTATACTACCGGCAGTTCCCTGGTATACAGTATGTGTACCGATTAGCATCAGATTGAACCAGCTGTTAGCAGCAATGTCTGTAGTGATTAGTGGTAAAACCAGTGCCATAACTACAGCCCCCGCAGCCACTTTGAAGGCTTGGAGACGTCAGGCTTGGGGGGTGCTGCCGCTGTTTAAGCAGCAGATTCCCATGCTGACTAGATGTCTGCATGTAAATATGCTAAATGTCCCTCCTAAAATGACCACCACCTTGGAGGAGACAGATGGTAGAGGTCATACTCTAGCATATAACAGGAAACTGGGAAGTGCTGGGAACTCTTAGCGCTGGTTACCCCGCCAATGATTATTATATGCCTGACAATGTGAATTACACCCCTGGCAATGAGCATTACACCCAGAGCATGAAAATCCCTGGCAATGAACATTACACACCCCTGGAAACGAGCATTACACACCTGGAAATGAGCATGACACCAAGAGCATGAAAACCCTGGCATCGAGCATTACACCCCTGTCAATAAGCATTACACCTCTGGCAGTGAGCATGACACCCACAGCATGAAACCCTGGCAACGAGCATTACACCCTCCCCTGGCAACAAGCATGACACCCTCCCCTGGCAACAAGCATGACACCCAGAGCAGGAAACCCTGGCATCTGTTTGTTTGATTGTGCTGTTTGTTTGTCCCTACCAGTTATGGTAATTCAGCAGGTACCTGGAAGTCTCCTTCCTCAGTATCATGAGTTTCTTGATGTATTCTCCTAAAGCAAAGCAGATACTTTTGTCCCCACATCATGTTTACGATTGTGGCACTGAATTAGTCCTGGGGCCAGACTACCTAAGGTAAGACTGTAAGCTCTATAAGCTTCAAATCTTCTTGCAGGCGCAGGTCTTTTTTCATTTCCAAAATAGATGGGACTTTAAGGCCATGCATTGACTATAGGGACTTGAATAAAATCACAGTAAAGAACACCTACTCTCTACTTCTCATTTCCATGCTGTTTGATCAACTCAGATAGGCCACCATCTCTAAGATTGGTGGAATCCTGAGATACCTTTCATTGTTGAGTTGGATGCCTCTGAAGTGGGAGCCAGAGCCATTCTCTCCCAAAAGGATGCTTATGACAACAAGTTACATTCTTGTCCTTTCCTGTCTTGGAAATTCTCTTCTGCTTAGTCAAATTATGATGTTGGAAATCAAATACCTCTTGCCATTAAGTGGGCCATTGATGACAGGACACATTAGCTAGAGAGAGCAAAACACACTATCAGCTTCAACATGGACTATAAAAACTTACTTTATATTAAGTCTGCCAAGAGAAGATCACGTTGGGCACTGTTTTTCACCCAATTCAATTTCATTATCATGATACAGCTTCAGCGAAGTTGCCCATCATACCGGTGGCCTCCATACATGCTGTGTTGGCACAAAGTCTTTCATCTCAACTTCAATATGTACAAGCTCCTCCAGAGACACCTGCCGGTTTACCCTTTTTTCTTGAACATTTTAGAGGATTGTTTTGTCTGAATTCGTACAGTGTCAGGACACCCTGGGATTACCAAGACTCTGAAACTTCTGTCTCGTGCAGTGGCCTACTCTCATTTATGATGTAAAAGAATATGTGAAGTGTGTGCTAGAAACAAATCACTCATACTGTAGTTGCTTTTTCTGGACAATTATTGCTGCTGTCAATTCCTAGAAAACCTTGGACCCACATCTCAGTGGACTTCATTGTCGATTTACCATTGGCCTCTGGAAAAAAGCACCACTTTGGTTGTGGTTGATCATTCTATTAAGCTTGCCCATTTTGTTCCGCTCTTCAAATTACCCAGTACCAAGGCTTTGGTCTCATTACTCATCCAGCATATCTTTAGATTAAATGTATTGCCTCTTGAAATTGTCTTCGACAGAGGGTCCCAGATCATTACTCAATTCTGGAAGGCATTAATATACTATTGGGTGTCAACCTCAGCGATTCTTCTACATATCATCCCCAATCTAATACACAGACCGAATGGGTGAATCAATCTGAAGAGCAATGGGGGTCATTCCGAGTTGATCGCTCGCTAGCAGTTTTTAGCAGTCATGCAAACGCATTGTCGCCACCCACTGGGGAGTGTATTTTCTCTTTGCAGAAGTGCAAACGCTTGTGCAGCAGAGCACCTGCAAAAACATTTTGTGCAAAACAAGACCAGCCCTGAACTTACTCTTCGTGTGCATTGATTCTAACGTTGGAGGGTTGGCTTTTGACGTCACATACCCACCCAGCATTCACCCAGCCACGCCTGCATTTTTCTCGGCACGCCTTCATTTTTCTAAGCACTCCCTGAAAACGGTCAGTTGACACCCAGAAACGCCCGTTTCCTGTCAATCTTCTTGCGGGCGCCAGTTCGAATGAAAACGTTGCTAGAACCTGTGCAAAACCACAAAAGCCTTTGTACCCGTACGTCACGAGTGCACATTGCGGTGCATATGCATGCACAGAAATGCCGCTTTTTAGCCTGATCGCTGTGCTTCGGACAATGGCAGCTAGCAATCAACTCGGAATGACCCCCAATATCTCCACTGTCACATCTTTTAATATCATAATAATTGGGCAGAGTATCTACTCTTTGGTGAACTTGCTTACAACAATGCCTGTCATTCTTCCACCCAGCTATATACTTTTCATTTTATTTATGGACTTCACCCAAGAGCCAATTAATTTCCTCTCTGGCTGTATCTGTATATGAAATGCTACGTTACAGTGATTTCCAGGTATACACTGTAACTTAGCATTTCGCAAGCAGATACAGCAGCAGTCCCACACAGAATATAGGCATGCCACATATCATTTTAATCAGCAGAAGCTGCTTGTGCCCCTAGGCATACTAAATGCCCTAGGCATTTGCCTAGTTTGCCTATGCCTAGGGCCAGCTCTGATCCTACTCTTCACACATCTCAGCCCATTGCGCACCTGCCAAGAAATGTAATAGTTTGCAGTGGTCTGGGATATCAGCCCATATTTTGAAACTGGCAATCATTTACAAGGCAAAACTTTGATGGTTTCTATATAAATCTGATGGTTTGTGGTCTTTGCACATGTGCAGAACAGGTCCTGTGATATTGGTGATTGACATGCTGAGGAATTTGGGGGACGAAGCGGGGGACTCAACCGACACCATTCTTCAAAATGGGGGCATGTCACCCCTGTTTTGTGGGTGTGCCGGGCTCAGGGTCTGCACTGTCTGACTCAGGCTTACTGGACCTAACCAGTCTGAGTAAGCTTAGGATTATACAGACTGACCGAGGTCTGATAACATCCCAAGTCGCAACTGATGGTCGCGATGGTGATCCGATGCTGCCTCTGAGAACACATGGGATAGGAGGACAGATGCAAAAGTAGATGGAGAAGAAGGAGGGAGATGAGATGGAATGGGTAGACAAAATGAAACCTACATGCAAAGGGCCGAATGAAAGAGTCATGTAGGCAAAGGCACACATAGCCGACAGAGAAACACAGAGAGGAAGGATAAAGCAATTTGGGATAGAGATGTGTAGGGGAACAGAGGCACATATATGGAGGGTTGCAGAAGTACATAAGAGAAGGGGGTCAGAGGCACTCATAAAGAGTAGGGCAGGACACAAAACCATACACAGTGAGAAAGACAAATGAGTAGATAAAGACAGACAGAAACACAGTGAATGTGATAAATAGCTTCAGACAAAGAGGGTCAGATTCTGTGTCACACCCCCTGACGAAGTCCTACAGTGACGAAACGCGTTGGGCGTGGCCTTGAAGGACGTGTTCGACTTACACCTTGTGAACACTGGGTCCGTGAGCTGAGACGCTGACTAATTAAATACCGCCGCAAGAGCTGTGTGGGGGAGACGCAAGCTGCAATCCGGAGGCAGCAGTGAATCGTCTGCATACTGGTGCATTAAACTTTGATGTACGTGAGCATGTTATTTTTTGAGTAAAATTACTTGATATCTAATCTCACGGAGTGCACCCTCGATCTCTTTCAGTTCATATGTATTGGAATAACGGTGTTGGTAACACTGTCTAATAGAAGTGCCTGCAATCACATCATTGAAAACTACGGACTATCTATGTTTAAGGACACAGGACATTGATTGCACAAACATCACGTCTATCTATCTATCTATCTATCTATCTATCTATCTATCTATCTATCTATCTATCTATCTATCTATCTATCTTTTTATTTATATATATATATATATATAAACCAGACCAGTTTGTTTCCCAAGCACAATCTGATTAATATATTCCTGTCTCTTTCACAAATGTAAATATAACTCGAATTTCAATTGCATCCCTCCATTTGTAGAAAGTTACAAACACAGGAAATTCTGAAAAACAAAGGCCCTCATTCCGAGTTGATCGCTCGCTAGCTGCTTTTAGCAGCAGTGCAAACGCTAAGCCGCCGCCCTCAGGGAGTGTATCTTAGCTTAGCAGAAGTGCGAACGAAAGGTTAGCAAAACAGTGCTGACATTTTTTCAAGCAGTTTCAGAGTGGCTGCAGACCTACTCCTTCCTTGCGATCACTTCAGTTCCTGCTTTGACGTCACAAACACGCCCTGCGTCCGGCCAGCCACTCCCCCGTTTCCCCAGGCACGCCTGCGTTTTTTAGCACACTCCCGGAAAACGGTCAGTTACCACCCAGAAACACCTACTTCCTGTCAATCACTCACCGATCAACAGAGCAACGGAAAAGAGTCGCTAGACCTTGTGTAAAACTGCATAGCTGTGTGTGAAAGTACGTCGCGCGTGCGCACTGCGGGCCATACACATGCGCAGTTATTCAGTTTTTTCACCTGATCGCTGCGCTGCGAAAATCGGCAGCGAGCGATCAACTCGGAATGACCCCCAAGAAACAGTCTCTTCTCCTGTTTGTGTAACTTTTACACAGAGACACAAGAATACTCCCCTGGACTGCATCTCACAGAAATTGCTTGTCCAGAGACCCGCTTGCTTGTGCCAGGATCATTAACATATCAATTCCTACTGTATATGAGAATGTTCCAAGGAAAATTTGTTCCCAAACGTCAAGGCCTTTTAAACAATATACCTTAAACATTTCTCAAGTGCATCGTCCATGAATTTACACATGCTTTCCCATAATTCTCCAACTGTGCACAGTGCACGGTATATAATAGGTTAAAACACATTATTATTACCTATACATTTACAGTATATGGTGCCTAGCGCCGATTCGTCCATTAGAAAATGGTGAACACGCCATGATTTTATCATGTGCAACAGGTTTCCATCCACAAAAATACTCTGCTTGCATCATTCAGTGCCACCAATAACATATATATGCGGCCGTTGTCATCTCTGAAAATATATAGGCTTATTAATTCTAAACAGTAGCAGATTACTTTCAAAGCAGGCTGGGCAAAATCAGTTTTTTATTAACATTAATTTTAATTTTGAATACTTTATCAGAACCAATCTCCTGATTTCTTCTTATATTAACTCACTCACTGCTAGTAATAAATCTCCAAATACTGAAACAGTTGATAAAGTCTGCAGGGAATCACTGAATACTAATGATGTTTGAGTTGACCCAGTGGATTTGCAATCAGCCCTCTACATGAGTTTCTGGGTTCAATCAAGAGCCCACTAGGGAGTCCTAGTGGCTTTCTTCGCAATAATTATATCTAATAGGAAAATAAAATATTGAAATGACAGTTTGAGACTGGCAGGTTAATTCAATCTTTACTTATATAGAACACATAGAAGCTTACAAAACAGAAAATTATTTTAAAAAACTGTGTACAGTTGTGCACTTATGAACTATGTGAATGTTTGCATTCACTATTAAGTATATGAATAATAATAATAATAATAATAATAATAATTATTATTATTATTATTATTATTTTATAATTTGTATTCTTATTAATTATTATCCGTCATGTTCATAGTTTTATGTTTTCAGAACTTGTTTTCAGTAACCTTAGGCTTTGTTAAAAGTTTACAGAGTGGGTGGAGGCAACCTTCAGGTACTGACCCTCGACCACTGCTGAAGTAGAACAATAAGCTGCACAGCTTTCAGCATAGCCCAGAGTCCCATTACAGCTTCAGTAATGTTTCCTGTCACATCGCATCATTCTCTCCCTCTGTCACATGCAGAGAGGAATAAACACATGTACAAACTCAATCCTCAATGTGTTCGGAAGGCGAGAGCAGAACACTTCCAGGGCCAAGTCCTTCTCGTTAAACAGAAGAGTCTTTCCACCCAATTTATCACCAAGATCAATCCCCACCTGAGGACACTAACTTGTGCCAGTTATAACATTAACGTAGACGGATGGCCCTGGAATAAAAGACTGTGATGTGCTATGACTTACATCAGATCACTTAAGAAATACAATATGGGTACAGAGAAAAGAAAAACAGTATTAGGGAAGCATATATCTGGAGAATATGAAATGCATTATTGTTGTTTACAGAATTCTACATTAGTAATAATCTTTTTGTTACCTATTTACTAAAGTAGGTATATTTAGGATAGGTCATTTATGAATCCAGCAAAACTGCAGACCTATAGAATAAATTATTTTTAGTCATAGTTTTCTTTGTTCTGTTCCTTGGTTTTACATTTTACCCCCATTTGTGTGTATAAATGGATGGATTAAGAAGATACGACGATGGTGATAGTTGGGGTGCAAATTGTTATCCTTTTAATTGGAGGATCTAAACAGTTCAATACTTTACGTGATACTGTACTGTTGACTGTGCACTTTATATAGGGTGTACAATCACAAAATTAAGGTTTTGAGTTACAAAGTAAGGTTCAAAAGCCAAGATAAGTACTGTATATCAAGTTCAAACTTTCATAAATTCTATTTGGGTTGATCCATAATAAGGAAAAACATACTGGAGTAAATTTACTAAGATGGGAGTTCTATTTAAGATGGGATGTTGCATATAGCAACCAATCAGATTCTACTTCTCATTTATCTAGCACCTTCTAGAAGATAATACTTGGAATCTGATTGGTTGCTATGGGCAACATCCCATCTTAAATAGAACTCCCATCTTAGTAAATTTACCCCATTGAGGGTTATCCAGGTACCACAGCACTAACACAGCATCTGGCTTCTATGAATCTATGAATATTTTCTTCACCAATTCTGCAAATGTACCACCTTTACGGTTTATACTCCTTACAATGCTGATGATTAAATTTTTATATCATTAGCCCACATCCTCGCTAGAGCACTTGCTTATAAAAAGGATATTAGATAAATGTTTATACAGGTTGAGTATCCCATATCCAAATATTACGAAATACGGAATATTCCGAAATACGGACTTTTTTGAGTGAGAGTGAGATAGTGAAATCTTTGATTTTTGATGACTCAATGTACACAAACTTTGTTTAATACACAAAGTTATTAAAAATATTGTATTAAATGGCCTTCAGGCTGTGTGTATAAGGTGTATATGAAACATAAATGAATTGTGTGAAACACTTTGTTTAATGTACAAAGTTATAAAAAATATTGGCTAAAATGACCTTCAGGCTGTGTGTATAAGGTGTATATGTAACATAAATGCATTCTGTGCTTAGATTTAGGTCCCATCACCATGATATCTCATTATGGTATGCAATTATTCCAAAATACGGAAAAATCCCATATCCAAAATACCTCTGGTCCCAAGCATTTTGGATAAGGGATACTCAACCTGTATAACGTTTTCATATATTTATACATATTAATGAAGGGATCACGGCAGTCGAAATACCGACTGGGATCACAATTCTGGCGCTGGCATCCCAACACCCAGATCCCAAATGAAACACTGCTGGGCCACCGGAGAGCTAAGCCGCAGGCGGGGGGAGGTTAGGTTTAGGTTGCCGGGAGGAGGGGCTAGGTTTAAGCTCCAGGGAGGGAGGTTAGGTTTAGTCACCCCCAGTGAGGGTTAGGGTTAGGCTGTGGTGGTGAGGGGCAGAGGGTTAGGTATAGGCTACAGCAAGGGAGGGTTAGGGGGCCATTGGGGTAAGGTAAGTATCCTTACCTTCCCCCAGTCGGAATTCTCACTGTTGGGATGGCCTGGTCGGTATTCTGACCGCTGGCATTTCGAACCCAACCCATTAATAACAGTAGGTTCTATAAACATTGTTTCCTAAGCAGAGGCATAACAAGGGTAGGGCGAGTAGGGCACGTGCCCTGGGTGCCTTGGCAGGCCCAGGAGAGGGGGGCGCCGCCGGCGGCCAGGGCATCATGCCCCACTCGCCCCCATGACGCCGAAATGTGAGGGGAGGAGAGCGCAGCGTCTCTCCCTCCCCTCACCGCCACCAGCACTAGCAGCGCTGCCAGCAGCGC
The DNA here is from genome assembly GCF_028390025.1 of Pseudophryne corroboree. Taxonomy (NCBI): domain Eukaryota; kingdom Metazoa; phylum Chordata; class Amphibia; order Anura; family Myobatrachidae; genus Pseudophryne; species Pseudophryne corroboree. Next base: position 524,304,537 of record NC_086445.1, on the reverse strand, counting down.
TGCGTGTGTCCGGTCTCCGGCGTTAGCCAATCAGAGCTTGCGGACAGGCTCCTGATTGGCTGCCGGTCCGCGAGCTCTGATTGGCTGGCGAACCGGCGCCACACAGCCGCCGGAGACCTGGAGCGGTGAGGGGAAGGAGAGGCGCTGCTCCTCCCCTCACATACACAACAGGCGCCGGTGAGTGACCGGGGGGGGACTCGGGGGAGCACAGTGGGGCATGTATCTGGCACTCGGGGGAGCACAGTGGGGCATATATCTGGCACTCGGGGGAGCACAGTGGGGCACGTATCTGGCACTGTGGGGCATGTATCTGGCACAGTGGGGCATGTAACTGGCACAGTGGGGCATGTATCTGGCACTGTGGGCATGTATCTGGCACAGTGGGACATGTATCTGGCACAGTGGGGCATGTATCTGGCACAGTGGGGCAATGTAACTGGCACTGTGGGGCAATGTAACTGGCACTATGGGGCATGTAACTGGCACAGTGGGGCATGTAACGGGGCCAGTGGGGCATGTATCTGGCACAGTGGGGCATGTATCTGGCACAGTGGGGCATGTATCTGGCACAGTGGGGCAATGTAACTGGCACTGTGGGGCAATGTAACTGGCACTATGTGGCATGTAACTGGCACAGTGGGGCATGTATCCGGCACAGTGGGGCATGTATCCGGCACTGTGGGGCATTGTATCTGGCACTGTGGGGCAATGTAACTGGCACTGTGGGCCATTTTCAGTGGCCACACCCCTTCTGGTGTGTGACCACACCCCTTCTGGTGTGTGACCACGCCCCTTCTGTTTAATCTCTCATCATCAAATGCAATTCATACTTGCTCTGTCATTGATAACCCAATGTATTTGTACACCTCGAGCTTTATACTTTCACCCGCCTACCACGAGAGACAGTTCCTATTAATCCAGCACAGGCTTCCATTCTTAAATCCGGTAGCATTTTTAAAAAAAACTCACCGGGACAGTCGGGGGAAGTGAGTCCAAAAACCTCTTATCCCCATACCCATCTAAGTACCTTGTCTTCAGACTCACTAGTTTTAAATAGGAGACAAATAGAAGTGCCCAACAGACGGCCCTATGCTTTGAAGTACAGATCTGTGAATTCTTGCTCTGTGAAAGATATCCCCAGTGCGAAGAAAACTGCAGGTTCTCTGGTATTCCCACTCAAGTCCGTCCTTTGTAATGCCAGATCTATAAGAAACAAGACTGCTACAATTGCTGACCTTATCGAATCTTTGGATCTAGCCTGTATTACACAGACTTGGCTGGATGAAAATGCAGCACATATTATGGAAGCTGCAATTCTAACAAACTACTCTGTCATTTACAACCCTAGACTGGACAGCAGGGGAGACGGGATGGCCAGCTGCTTTAAAAAAAGCACTTAAATTTAAGGGTCTGCCCAATGAAAATTACACACTCATTTGAGTGAATCGCTGCCTGGAGTTTTACAGAATTAGGTTTCAGAGTACTTCTCATTTATCACCCCCCTGGAGATGGAAAGATATTTCTACAAGAGTTTGCAGATATTGTCGCTGGATTAGTTCTGGAGCACCAAAAATGGCTCATCTTCGAGGATTTTAAAGCATGGGTCGATGATGAGCTTGCACACCTTGGCCAAGATCTCATGTGCACAATGAATGCTCTGGGGCTCACACAAATCATTCACTTTGCTACACATAAAAGTGGTCACACTCTTGATCTCGTCTTCCATATTGGATTAGAAGTCTGTGACCTAAAAATAAACCCAGTCACACGGTCAGACCACCACTCAATATGGTTCTCAGTCGCAAGCCCTCAGAATAGCTGTTTGCCAATGGAATTGATCAGTTATCATCCAAGGAGGGGTATAACTCCTCAGCTCCAGGAGTGGATTAGTGCCAGTTGGCTGAGACTGAACCCTGATAAAACAGAAGTCCCGATGATAGGTCACAGGACAAGACTGCAGCATAGCCAACTGACAGGACTTATGCTTGGGGGTTCAGAACTACAAAATGTGCGGAATCTTGGTTTTGTCCTGGATAATGGCCTTACACTTAAGCATCAGGTGTCAGCCATAATCAAAACCTCATTCTTATCTGAGGAACATAGCCAGAATCAAGCACTTAATTCCCTAAGAAGACCTGCCTAAAGTCATACATGCATTTGTATCATCACGCCTAGACTACTGCAATGCCCTCTACCTTGGTCTCCCAGCAAAAGAATTGCACCGCTTACAGATGGTACAAAATGCAGCTGCCAGACTATTAACCAACCAACCCTGTTCCAGCCACATGACAGCCATTCTCTACTCCCTTCACTAGCTACCTGTAAAATGGCGAATCATTTTCAAGATTGACTTACTCACTTCCAAAGTCCTACATGACCAGGGCCCTAGGTACTTAAAGCAGCTTCTGATTCCTTACTTCCCCACTCGATTACTGCGATCTGTAGATGAAGGACTACTAACAGTATCTAGAATCTCCCTGAATTCATCTGGGGGTCAAGCTTTCAACTTTGTGGCTCCAAGTCTTTGGAACTCTCTAACCTGCACAGTGCGAGAAGCCTCCATTCTAGAATCCTTCAAAAATAGACTAAAGACACCTACTATATTTACTCAAGCATTTCCATAGGCGTGTGCAGGACATTTTATTAGGGGGTGCACGATTAGAAGGGCGTGTTTAGCACCGCCTATTGGGCATGTCTAACACCACCTAATGGGCGTGTCTAGCACCACATATCAGGTGTGTCTACCACAGCATATTGGCACTCAATGCAAACTAAATAATATAGAGAATTGATGCACAGATAGATATATATATATAAATAGATATATATATATATATATAAATCTGTTTAATATATGTTACATTTGTATATTTTATTACCATAGATTATATTCTAATCTCTAGAAATATATATTGATATTGAATTTGAACTTCTCCTCCTCCAAGAGGAACGCTGTATTCTGTGGCGTTGGCACATGATGAGGAGAGAGAGAGCGTGGGTGGGAGCATGAGCGGGCATGCACGCGGCATGACATCATCACAACACGTCCCACAGGTTAGAGGAACTGGCAGTAGGATTATGTGAGTGATGCAGCACCCATACAAATGAATGACAGCCAGACTAAGCGGAGGGGGTGGCGGACGCAATGGGCGGGAGGATAGAAATGAGCACACTCGGCGATCGACGATACTGCGGCAGCAGCAGGTGTGTGTGAGGGGGTGACAGACATTAGGGGGTGCCTGTGCGCACCAGGCACCCCCCTGCGCACGCCTATGAGCATTTCACTAATATCTACTGTTAAGCTTGTTTTGTATTTTAAGCTGTAAAGACAATTGTAAACCACTTTGGGCCTAATTCAGACCTGATCGCTAGCAAGCAATTTTTGCACTGTTGTGATCAGATAGTCTCCACCTACAGGAGGAGTGTATTTTAGCTGTGCAAGTGTGCGAACGCATGTGTAGCAGAGCTGTACAAAAAGATTTTGTGCAGTCTCTGAGTAGCCCAGGACTTTCTCAGCCGCTGCGATCACATCAGCCTGCGTCCGAGACACGCCTGCGTTTTTCCAGGCACTCCCTGAAAACGGCTGACACCCACAAACGCCTTCTTCCTGTCAATCTCCTTGCGATCGCCTGTGCGAATGGATCCGTCGCACAAACCCATCGCTGAGCAGCGATCTGCTTTGTACCCGTGAGACACGCCTGCACATTGCGGTGCATACGCATGTGCAGTTTGTGCCTGATCGCCCGCTGTGCGAAAACACACAGCAGCGATCAGGTCTGAAATAACCCCTTTGAGTACTATTAGGTGAAAAGTGCTATATAAATATTATTATTATTATTATTATTATTATTACTACTATTAATACATTTATTTCTAAAATGTAACCTTTCCATTCCCTTTAGAATCATTTGCAAGAAACCAAGTAATATATCTGCCTTTATAGATACACATACATACTGTATATTGCATGATTAGAGATTTAAAGATTGGAAAAAATCCACTTATGGGAATGTTCCCAGTTATTTTTAGAAGTAAATTGACACATATATTTGTTTCCAAAGATGATGGCAATAACTTGTTGACCATTACTGTCATTAATACTGTTGGAAATACTGCATTTTTGCTGTATATATTGTTTAATCCATGTTAAATTCCAGCTCCAATATCTTTGTCATAAGAGAATAAACAGACAACAGTACAACAAGCAAGGTGTGCATTTTTATGCATGCAGACACAAATCTTAGGCCTTTGTCCAACTAAAGGGAGAGATGTAGGTGTATACACATTGCGGGTCATTCTGACCCGATCGCATGCTGCACTTCTTCGCAGCTGTGCGATCGGGTCGGAAATGTGCATGCGCGGCGGCCGCATTGCGCAGTTGCGACGTTGCCCAGCGTCAGCCATCACCGGGCAGCAACGCCACAAACTAAGAAAGCGGTCGCAGCGGCGACCGCAAGAAGATTGACAGGAGGAAGGCGTTTCGACAACTCTCCGTTTTCTGGGAGTGGTGCGGCGAACGCAGGCGTGTCCAGGCGTTTGGAGGGCGGATGTCTGACGTCATTTCCGGGACCTGCATCGCTGGATCGATCACACAGGGTAAGTAACTCATGCCTTGGTCTACTTCTACACAAAACTTTTTTTGCATAGCAGGGCTGCACAAGCATTCGCAGCCTTGCTATGCAAAAAAGCCCTCCCCCCATAGGTGGCATCTAGTTGATCGCACGGGCTGCAAAAAGTTGCTACGTGCGATCAACTCGGAATAACCCCCATTGGTACCAACCCCTGGAGATACTCATACTTGTCACAAGGGTTAGTTTAGTCTTATTCTTTCCAGCATACACACAGAAATGTGACATTCCTATTGACCAGACTACAGTTTCTCTCTGATTAGAAAACTAATCACATTACATCATTTCTATTGTGCACAGCCTTTGTTTTGTTACATACTGTAATCCACAATAGTAAAACAGCACATGGTTTGCTCTTACACTAAAGCACTAAGGGCCTAATTCAGACCTGGTCGCACGCAGGCCGTTTTTTGCACTGCTGCGACCAGGTAATCGCCAAATACAGGGGGAAGGGGTTAGGGATGTGCAGGGTTGCGGACGCTTTTGCAGAGACTGCACAAACCAAAAGTTGTAGTATACTAAGCCCTATTAAGGGACTTAGGGGGTCATTCCGAGTTGTTCGCTCGCAAGCTGCTTTTAGCAGCTTTGCACACGCTAAGCCGCCGCCTACTGGGAGTGAATCTTAGCTTATCAAAATTGCGAACGAAAGATTCGCAATATTGCGAAAAGACTTCTCTGTGCAGTTTCTGAGTAGCTCGAGACTTACTCTGCCAGTGCGATCAGTTCAGTGCTTGTCGTTCCTGGTTTGACGTCATAAACACACCCAGCGTTCGCCCAGACACTCCTCCGTTTCTCCAGCCACTCCCGCGTTTTTCCCAGAAACTGTAGCGTTTTTTCACACACTCCCATAAAACGGCCAGTTTCCGCCCAGAAACACCCACTTCCTGTCAATCACATTACGATCACCAGAACGAAGAAAAAAACTCGTAATGCCGTGAGTAAAATACCTAACTGCATAGCAAATTTACTTGGCGCAGTCGCACTGCGGACATTGCGCATGCGCATTAGCGACTAATCGCTCCGTTGCGAGAAAAAAATAACGAGGGTTTCAACTCGGAATGACCCCCTTAGTGTGGCAACCCAGCTAAGTTTTACTTGGCTACAGGGGCGCTTGGTGGCTGGCTCCAATTTCTGTGTCTCCCTGAGGGCTCTGTGTGGGTTAAACTGTGTTTTCACCTTCTGTCTGTGGGTGTGGGTGTGGGTGTGGGTGTGTCCCTTCACGTTACCATGTCCAGGGACTGTGTTTCCTGCACAGCTGAGTGTCTTTCCTCCCTCGGAGACTCACAACCCAGTACTCAGGATAGTGCACATTCTCAAGCTAGTGGGGCAGAACCCCCATGGTTAGCTTCCGTTAAAGGGATGATAGCTAATATTTCTACTAAATTATCCCATAATGAGAAAGAGACGCAGATTTTAAGACAATCTATGGATGACCAGATGAATAGAGATTCAGTTCCCATACCAGCGTCTCAAACCCCCGCCAATTTCCCTCAAAAGTATACTCTGGCCCAGCTCATGCAGGATGATACTGATGAGGATACATCAGATCCAGAGGAAGGTGAAGTGGATGCGAGTGGGGGGGGGGATGCAGTCCTGTCACAAGGAATACAGACCCTGATAGAGGCTATCAGAAATGTCCTGCACATTCCTAACAAGACGGCGGAGGTGGAGGAGGAATCTTATTTCAATGTAAAAAACAAAATCCTCAGCTACTTTTCCTGCATCAAAGGAATTGAATGCCCTGTTTTAAGAAACTTGGGCTAACCCTGACAAAAAACTTCAGATCCCTAAAAGATTAATTACATCCTTTTCCTTTCCTCTGGAAGATAGAAAGAAATGGGAAAACCCGCCGATTGTGGATGCATTGGTATCTAGGTTGTCACGTAAGACAGTCTTACCTGTTCCTGGGGCAGCATCCTGAAAGGACACAGCTGACCGCAAGATTGAGAACACTCTCAAATCATTATACACTGCTGCTGGGGTGTCCCAGAGACCCACTATTGCTTGTGCATGGATCACTAAAGCCATTTCAAAGTGGTCAGGTAACCTAACTGACGGATTGGATACCTTACCCAGGGGGGAGATAGTTTTACTCCTGCAGCATATTCAGGACTCTGCTAACTTTATGGTGGAGGACATAAAGGAAATTAGCTTGCTCAACATACGTACCACTGCCATGGCAGTGTCAGCACGCAGGGGTTTGTGGCTACACCAGTGGACTGCGGATGCCGATTCTAGAAAAAGCATGGAAAACCTACCATTCACAGGTGAGGCCCTTTCTGGAGATGAACTGGATAAGTGGATATCCAAGGCTACAGCGGGTCAGTCTACGTAACTTCCTTCCACAGCACCCCCAGCTAGGAAAACCTACTCTGCTCCAACACTGCAGTCCTTTTGGACAGCGAAATTCAAAGGCAAATCCAAAGGTTCTTCTACAGCCTTCAAAGGTAATAGAGGTATACCCAGAAAACCAGCAGCTGCGGGTTCTCAGGAACAGACCCCCAGATCTGTTTCCTCAAAGCCTTCAGCATGACGGTGGTCCGCACTGCCTGGAAGACAGGCAGGTGGGAGCTCAGATACGTTATTTCAATCACATTTGTGTAACATCTTGCCAGGTTCCCTGGGTCACAGACCTTATCACCCAGGGATACAGACTGGAGTTTCAGGAATTCCCACCTCACAGATTCTTCAAATCAGGCTTACCAGCTTCTCTGGAAGCAAGTATGACTTTACAGTCAGCAATTCAAAAACTGGTACAGACTCAGGTGATTGTCCCAGTTCCACTTCAATTACAAAACTAGGGTTATTACTCTAACCTGTTTGTGGTACCGAAACCGGGCGGTTCGGTAAGGCCTATTTTAAACCTCAAATCACTGAACCCGTATTTAAGGGTGTTCAAGTTCAAGATGGAGTCTCTGAGAGCGGTGATCTCAGGGCTGGAGGAGGGGGAATTCCTGGTGTCTCTGGACATCAAGGATGCGTACCTTCATATTCCGATTTGGCCGCCTCATCAGGCTTATCTAAGGTTTGCACTACAGGACTGTCACTACCAGTTTCAGGCAGTGCCATTTGGCCTCTCCACGGCACAGATGGTATTCACCAAGGTAATGGCAGAAATGATGTTTCTCCTTCGCAAGCAGGGAGTGAACATAATTCCATACCTGGATGACCTGCTGATAAAAGCGCCTTCCAGGGAGAGGTTGTTGGACAGCATTGCCCTCTCAACCCAACTACTTCAGGATCACGGATAGATTCTGAACCTACCAAAATCCCACCTGGAACCAACATGGTGGCTTCTGTTTCTGTGGATGATACTGGATACGGAGGAACAGAAGGTATTCCTTCTGTTGGAAAAGGCATTGGTAATCCAGTCGATGGTGTGGGATGTCCTAAAACCAACCTGGATATTGGTGCATCTATGCATTCACCTTCTGGGGAAGATGGTCGCCTCTTACGAGGCTCTGCAGTATGGAAGGTTTCATGCTAGGCCCTTCCAGCTGGATCTGCAGGACAAATGGTCCGGATCGCCTCTTCACATGCACCAGAGGATACGTCTGTCAACAAAATCCAGGATTTCTCTACTGTGGTGGCTTCAGACTTCTCAAAGGTTTGGGATTCAAAATTGGGTTCTGCTAACCACAGACGCAAGCCTTAGAGGTTGGGGAGAAATCACCCAGGGGGAACAGTTCCAAGGAAAATGGTCAAGTCAAGAAACCATTCTTCCAATCAACATTCAGGAACTAAGGGCCATATACAATGCCCTGCTACTTGCATCGGATCTTCTTCAAAATCATGCCATTCAGGTTCAGTCGGACAATGTGACAGCAGTAACGTACATAAACCGACAGGGCGGAACGAAGAGCAGAGCAGCAATGTCAGAGGTAACAAGAATACTCCTCTGGGGAGAAAGACACGCGGTGACACTGTCGGCAATCTTCGTTCCCAGAGTAGACAACTGGGAAGCGGACTTCCTCAGCAGACATGACCTCCACCTGGGAGAGTGGGGCCTTCACCCACAGGTGTTCGAGTCCTTAACACGTCGGTGGGGAATTCCACAGATAGACATGATGGCCTCTCGTCTCAACAAGAAGCTAAAGCGGTATTGTCCCAGGTCGAGGGACCCGCAATCAGTGGCGGTGGACGCTCTGGTGACTCCATGGGTCTACCAAATGTTTTACGTGTTTCCACCTCTTCCGCTGATCCTAAGAATTCTCAAAAGAATGAAAAGGGAAAAGGTTCAAGCAATTCTCATTGTTCCATATTGGCCAAGAAGGGCCTGGTACGCGGATCTACTGGAGATACTCCTAGAGGACCCGTGGCCTCTACCTCTTCGATAGGATCTTCTACAACAGTGGTCGTTCATCTATCAAGACTTACCACGGCTACGTTTGATGGCATGGAAGTTGAGTGTCAAATTTTAGCCCGGAAAGGCATTCCGAACAAGGTTATTCCAACCCTGATCCAAGCTAGAAAAGGGGTAACGTCTAGACCAGGCATTCCCAACCACGGTCCTCAAGGCACACTAACAGTGCAGGTTTTAGTTATATCCAGGCTTCAGCACAGGTGACTTAATTAGTAGCTCAGTTATTTTGATTTAACCATCTGTGCTGCAGCCTGATATCATTAAAACCTGCACTGTTGGTGTGCCTTGAGGACCATGGTTGGGAATGCATGGTCTAGACATTACCACCGTATTTGGAAAAAATATGTCTCGTGGTGTGAAAACAGGAAATTTCCTGCAGTGGAATTTCAACTGGGATGTTTTCTCCTTTTTCTACAGTCGGGTGTGGATGTGGGCCTACATTTGTACTTCTTGAAGCTCCAGATTTCGGCCTTATCCATTTTTCTCCAGAAACAATTGGCTTCTCTCCCTGAGGTTCAGACATTGGGATCTCATCGTGGTGTTGCAGTTCCTACAATTGGAATGGTTTGAGCCTTTACAGGACTTTGACGTAAAGTTTCTTACATGGAAGGTCGTCACACTGTTGGTCTTGGCTTCTGCAAGGCATGTGTCGGAGCTGGGGGCATTGTCTCACAAAAGCCCCTATTTGTTTTTTCATGAAGATAGGGCTGAACTCAGAACTCGTAAGCAATTTCTTTTTAAAGTGGTGTCTGCGTTTCATATCAACCAACCTATTGTGGTTCCGGTGCTTACTGAACCTCTGCTACCTCAAAGTCCCTGGATGTTGTGTGGGCTTTGAAGATCTACGTGAAGCAGACAGCTCGTCACTGGAAATCTGACTCGCTGTTTGTTCTCTATGATCCCAAGTAAATTGGGTGTCCTGCTTCAAAGCAGTCTATTGCTTGCTGGATTAGGCTTACTATCCAGCATGCTTATTCATCTGCAGGATTGCCGGTTCCTAAATCTGTTCATGCCCACTCTACTCAGTCGGTGGGTTCTTCCTGGGCGGCTGCCTGAGCAGCTACTTAGTCAGGTTCGAACATGTTTGCTAAGTTCTACAAGTTCGATACTTTGGCCTCTGAGGACCTTCAGTTTGGTCAATCAGTTCTGCAGTAATCTCAGCACTCTCCCACCCGGTTTGAGAGCTTTGGTACATCCCCATGGTATTAGTGTGGACCCCAGTATCCTCTAGGACGTAAGAGAAAATAGGATTTTAATTACTCGTAAATCCTTTTCTCATAGTATGTAGGGGATACCGGGAGCCCGCCCAGTGCTTTGTTTTTTCTGCACTGTTACTTTGTTAAGTAATGTTGTTGGTTCAGCTGTTGCTGTTCCTGTTCAAGTTGGTTAGTATGGCTTTCCTCTTGTTAGTGTGTGCTGGTTTGAATCTTACCACTGTTCTGTTACATCCTTCCTCAGCATATGTCCATCTCCTCGGGCACATTTTCTAGACTGAGTCTGGTAGAGGGAGGAGCCAGTGCGCACTATTAATTTCTTAAAGTGCCCAAGGCTCCTAGTGGACCCGTCTATACCCCATGGTACTAATGTGGACCCCAGTATCCTCTACGAAAAGGATTTACCGGTAGGTAATTATAATCCTATTTTCAGAAGGAAAATGGAACAACTGAAATTTATTAAGAGGTTATACAAAATGCATGATAGGCTTTGAGTGCATGGAAAGAAATGCATATACCAATATATGCATTGGGTATGGGATGCCAGCGGTTAGCATACTGACACTGTGATCCCGGCCGCTAGAATGCCGGCAGGGGCGGCGAACGCAACAAAGCCCCTTGTGGGCTCGCTGCACTCACCATGCTGTGCCCTCGGTGGCTCGCTGCGCTCACCATGCTGTGCCCTCAGTGGCTCGCTGTGCTCGGCACAGGTTCTATTCGCACTCTATGGTTGTCGTGGGCATCCACAAGTGGGAATAGCCCCTGTTAGCTGGGAGTCCGGCTGGCTGCATTGTCAATGGTCGGTATTCCGGCGTAGGTATCTTGACTACCGGAATTCTGACTGCTGGCAAAGTAACTACATCCCAACACATGTACCTGACTACACTTGGTTCAAAATATACATCTGAAAACATGCATATGTACACATCCATCCAACTTTGCATAGCCTTCATAATTACCTTACTGAACTTTGCATTTTTGAGAATGCTGTGATAGCCCATTTATGCCTACTCAGTCACAAGTGAAGATGCAATTTAAATGTGTACAACTCTTCAATGCTTGTAATTTTATAAGCCTAGATATGGAGCATGTGCAGTGAATACAGGGGGTAATTCAGTTCTGATCGTAGATGTGCTAAATTTAGCACATCTACGATCAGTTACTCTGACATGCGGGAGTACGCCCAACACAAGGCTACACACCCCCCTGCAAGGGTGCAATAGCATTGCACCGCGGTGATGCTCTTGAACCTGCAGCGTCCTGGGCCGCAGTGGCGCGTCTGATGTCACGCTCCTGCCGCAGACCACCCCCGCATTTCCGGACCGCACCCCACCAACAGCGTTCTAACACCGTTGGCACACCCCCTCCCGCCCCTGATTGACAGGCAGAAGCGATCGCAGACCTGAGATGCTGCTAGCATCTCACTGGGCCTCCTGGGGTGTGCACGTTCAGTGTGCCCGCTGCGCGAGCGCACTCCACAAAGAGATTTAGACTGCCCAAGGCTCCTAGTGAAATTACCACCGCAGACACAAAAGACGCTGCATAAACAGGCTACCATTCAACTCTGTATCAGAGCCAAAATCTCTCTGACAGTTTTCAGTTATGTTTCCTTCTTCTGTTCTTCATTACAATTATTCTCTAGTTGTCCCAGAACTTAATAATATTAAAAAAATCCAAATGTTTTACCAATTTTACTTGAGAGATTACATACATATCTTAAATACTTCATTAACCTGCATATGAAATTAAACATTTCTGTGAGTTAAGAACCATATATTCTATACATTTACAAACCCTGATTAAATTACTTAAATTACTGCTTACTCTACCAATGAAATACAACAATACATTGTTCATGCCATCAACATCTAGTAATCTGGAGTATAGAAAAAAAACTATGCATCAGCTATTAGCCAAAGGTAAAGCACGATAGATTAGTGGAGCAGAAAATGTACAATGAAATATAATTGGACAATACAGGGTCAATAAATTGACAAACTAGGTAGGAAGTGGGCTAAACAGTAAGGATTGGGGACTCAGTGTTTCTTGACAAGCAAGTGAAGGTGAGTCATTGGAATTGGAATTAGATCAGCACCCAATGAACCTGTACCCATCAAAGGACAAGCACACAGAAACAAAGTCCCTGAAAGGGACAAGATAACCAGGAGCACTAGAAGCAAGGATAGTGCTGGGGAGGAACATGAGGTAAGGTATTGCGCTGCTCTTGAGAGCTTGTGTTCTAAAGGAGAATAGTTGTAGAGTGAACTAGGGAGAAGTGAATTGCAGGGAAGAAAGAAGGGTGATTATTTAGGAGGAGGGATTGTAAGGTTTAATGAAATATTTGTTTTAAGTGAACATTTAAACTAGCAAAATTAGGAAAAAGTTTGACTTGGCAAAGGAGTGAATTGCAAAGGAAGGGGCAGAAAAGAAAAGATGAGCGAGCATGACAGGAGGTAACCATGGTGGAATGGAGATAGCAAATGGGTGGGTGAAGAATGGAGGAATCAGATGCAAGTGTAACAGAAATGAGATTGGAGAAGTGGGAGGGGGGGGGGGGGGGCAGAGCAAATTGAATGCTTTATAAATGAAGGCATAGAAGATTGAACTAGATTCTGAGGGAGATGGAGAGCCAGTAAGCCAAATTGTATGGTATGGATGCCAACAAAGAGCAGTTAGAAAGAAAAATAAGACAGGCAACACCATTCATCATGGATTTACGTGAGGTTTAAGGGAGAAACCAAAGAGGAGGAGGTTACAATAATAGACTTAGGAGGTGATGACTGCATGGACAAGGGTTTTGGAAGATGAGTAATGAGAAAGAGCCTCATCTTATAAATATTTCAGAAATGGAAATGGCAGGAATGAGATATATAGTTAAAGTTTAAGGAAAAGGATAAAGATGAGTATGATGCCCAAGCAGCTGACACTTGGGAATAGATTGGAGGGAGATGCTGTCAACAGACAGACAGACAGACAGACAGACAGACAGACAGAGAAGGGGCTCTGGAAGGGATGTTGAGTTCTGATTTGGACAGGTCTGAGAGGCAGGATTAGAACTGGGCAAGAGCTGGAGGAGAGAGGTAAGGGAAGAAAAGTTACATTTACGTATGATTGGTATACAGGTGGTACTGGAGACCAAAGAAGATGATGAGTTCACTATAAGAATAAGTATAAAACAAGATGAGGAAGGCCCAAAGATGGATTCGTGTGAAATGCCAACAGGTAAAGGAAAAGGTGGGGGAAGTGAAATCAGCAGTAGAGACAGATACAGCAGTAGAGAGAGATACAGTAAGGAGTGGTTAGTGAGGTCAGAGATGAACCAAGAGAGAACTGATTAATGGAGACCAAAGAAGTAGGGTGTTTGAATGAAAAGAGAAGGATTTATGGTGTGAAAAGGCTGCAGATTGAGGCGGTTGAGGAGAATGATAATGGAGAAGTGACCGTTGGCTTTGACAGTGAGAAGGTCATTGGTGACTGTAGTAAGGGCGGTTTTTGTAAAGTGGATGGGATGAAAAACGGGATTGGAAAGGGTACAGAAGGGAGTTAAAGAGAATTGTAGTCACTTGGAGTGGACAATCCTCTCAGGGAGCTTGGAGAGAGCTAAGGTGGTAATTCAAGAGATAGTCAGGGTCAAATGAGGGTTTCTGAAGGATGTGTGAAACAATTGCATGTTTTAGAGAGGAGAGGACAGTGCTGGACTAGAGGGAAAGGTTGAAGAGATAGCCAAGATTAAGGCAGGCTTCAGGGGAAAGGGGGCAAAAGAGGTGAGATGGAATAGTTTCAGGGGGCAAGTAGTAGTGTGCGATAGTGAGAGGAGAGCATGAATTTCATCCACAGTAGTGGGGAGGAAGATAAAATGGGAGGTGTGGTAGTTGAGGAGGGGGAGAGAGGAGAAGGACTGAGGGCTGAGATGTCATTGCAGATGCTCTAGGCAAAATTTTGGCTGGTGCCCCCTAGCACCGCCGCTAGTTCTGCATCTGACCCTTAACACTCAGACAGTGGGGCCCACCGGGGGTTTACCATGTGGGCCAGTTCAACCCTGCATAATGCCACACAGTAATGCCCACAATACACATAATTCCACACAGTAATGCACCTTACACATGTGCCCCACATTAGTTACGCCCATAATACAAATAATTACACACAGTAATGCACCTTACACATATGCCCCACATTACTAATGACCACGTTACAGTGCTGGATGGCAGGGGAATTTTACAGCATGGACTGACTGAGAAATAAAGTGTGGGGAGAACACTGCCCATGTTATGTCCCTGCAGACACCTGGGGTTTGCACAGGGATAAGGGACACACATAATGTGGCAGGGTCCCCCTTCCCCATGTGCACAAGCAGTATAGGTGATGTCAGATTTATTTGGAGCAGTCTTCCAAAATACACATGTATTAACCTTATATAGTCAGTGAAAATGTCACTGGTCCAGGAATTGCAGTTACCAGGCTTCTGCTGTCTGAGGTCTCACAAGTGAGAAGCATTAAAGCATGTCAGAGGGAGTTTAAGGGACTGAGGGGCTAATTCAGACCTGATCACTGATGTGCATTTTCGCTCAGCGGGCGATCAGGTCTGAACTGCACATGCGCAGGTGCCGCAGTGCGCCTGCGCATGCCAGAGATGCTATCGGCAGGCAGAGGCGTTCACTGGACTGGAGGGAGTGGACTGGTGGTGTTGGGCCACCGTTTTGGGGGCACAGTCCGGGCAATGCAGGTGTGCCCAGACAGTGTGGGGGCAGGCAGCGGCATCTGTGTGACATCACACGCAGCCTCTGCAACCCAGAGAGCAACAGGTAGCTCGCTGCCAGCGCGCAGGAGCTGCGCAGGTAGGGAGCTACTCTTCAGGTACAAAAGCATTTCCACCGTGTGATGCTTTTGAACCTGTGTGGGGGGATGGGGCAGAGCCAGACATGCGGGGCGAACTAGCCCTGTGCTGGGCGTCCCCCCGCATGTCTGTGAAAGTGATCGTAGATGTGCTAAATTTAGCACATCTATGATCAAGTCTGAAATACCCCCTGTGTGCATTCTGTTTGACAAATGTAAACCACAGTGTATACAAGTACTGATTGAATACATTTGGAAAGTAACAGATAGTTTGCAGACTGTCCCTCCCAGCATGAGATACTGCATGGACATGCTTGGGTGCCCCTAGACATGCTTGGATGCCCTAGGCAAATGCTTAGCCTGCCTATAGCTAAGGCCAGCCCTGGATGAAGTAAGACAGAGCCTAAGGGAAAGAAGATGATGATCAGAGAAAACTACAGTATGGGTAAATAAGTGTAGTCTAAAGGTCCATACACACGGAGCGATATAACTGAGCGATTTTTACTATATAGTCAAAGTTAGTGCATATCGCTCCCTGTGTATACAGGCAGCGATAGCGATGCGCATCCCCGCTAGGTCGCTATTGCTGGGAAAAATAGACTGTGCAGGCAAGTCAATTTTGACTAGGTCGCTGGAAAAGTTAGTTAAAATCGCTCACATTTTAACTGCCCAGCTGTTTTTCCCAGCGATAGCGATCTTTAGCAACTCCCTGCCGCCCATTTTACCTCAGTGCGCGGAGGCTGAAGTAAAGGGAACAGCACAGCAGCATTCCGAACTGAATACACTCATAAACCATGAGTATATTGTGGACTGCTGTTCTCCTCCTCATGCCTGGTGTCCTGTCCGGTCCGCAGGGGGGGATGAGAGAGGAATGTACTGTCCGCCCCTGGCTGCTCTGCAGTGTCCGCAGTCCGGGGGGATGGAGGGGGGGAATGGTCGCTCTGCAGTGTCCACGGTCCGGGGGGACGGAGGGGGGGGGGGAATGGATGCTTTGCAGTGTCCGTGGTTCGGGGGGACGGAGGGGGAGGAATGGCCGCTCTGTAGTGTCTGTTCCGGGGGGTGGGTGGGAGAATGGGCGCTCTGCAGTGGCCACGGTCTGGGGGGATGGAGGGTGGGGGATGGCCGCTCTGCAGTGTCCGTGGTTCGGGGGGACGGAGGGGTAGGAATGGCCGCTCTGTAGTGTCTGTTCCAGGGGGTGGGTGGGGTGGGTGGGGTCACGGGGGGTGAAGAATGGCTGCAGTGGGATGGCGCTGTGTGTCAGAAACGGGATCTGCACAGTGTGGGTGGAGAGAAAGAGATGGAGATGGTGCTATGCTGCCTGGGGGTGGCGGCGGCCGTGCTGCTTGCTGTTGTCCCACTAGTCTATCGGAGAGCATGATGGTGGAGTGCTGTCCATCAATGGGGGGGTGGGGGAGGGAGAAGGTGCTGTTCTGTCTGTTAATGAGGGTGGGGGGTGGAGAAAGTGCTGTTCTGCCTGTCAATGGGGGGGGGGAGAAGGTGTTGTTCTGTCTGTCAATGGGGGTGGGGGATGGAGAAAGTGCTGTTCTGCCTGTCAATGGGGGGTGGGGGATTGAGAAGGTGCTGTTCTGCTTGTCAATGGGGGTGGGGGATGGAGAAGGTGCTGTTCTGCCTTTCAATGGAGGGTGGAGGATGGAGAAGGTGCTGTTCTGTCTGTCTATGAGGGTGAGGGTTGATGGTACTGTCATGTCTGTCTATTGGGGGGGTGCCTGCACTGTCTGTATGTGGAAGAAGGGTGGAGGTGCCGGCGCTGTCTGTATGTGGAAGGAGGGTGGGGGTGCCTGCGCTGTTTGTGTGTGGAGGAAGGGTGGGGGTGCCGGTGCTGTCTGTATGTGGAGGGAGGGTGGGGGTGCTGGCGCTGTCTGTGTGTGGAGGGAGGGTGAAGGTACATGTGCTGTCTGGGTGTGGATGTGCATGCGCTGTCTTGTGCGGTGGGAAAGGGGGCTGACCAGGGTGCCTGCGCTGTGTATGGAGGATGTAATATTAAACACTATGTGCGCCGCCCGGCTAAAGGGACACACTCAGCGCCATCCCACTGTGCAGCCACCCCCAGACCTGACACTACTGGGATGAAGTGGGCCGAACTCCATTGGATAATAGGTGAGTATTTTTATTTTTTTATTTTACAGGTACCCCTATTGGATTCTACTGGAATAGGGGACGTGATTGGCGGCGTGGGATGTAGGTAAGTATGTGTGAGTGTGTAAGTGTGTTTAAATACATTTTTACTTTCACGGTGTGTGAGTTGTGTTTTCATTTGGGTATTTCTTTTGTTGTGGAACTACAGGTACCAGTGGGTTTGTTATTTCCACGCATGCTGGTACTTGTGGTTTTCCAAGTACCAGTATGCGGGGGAGGCTTTCTGGGACTTGTAGTTCCACAGCAAAAGACAATATTCTTTTTTTTATCACTTTGAAAGACTATCAGTCCCCCATCCACTGCCCAGGGATGGGGGGGACAGCCTCGGGCTTCACCCCTAGCCCCTGGGTGTCTGGGGGGGTGACCCCTTGATTTAAGGGGTCCTGACGCCCCCAGGGAACCCCGGCCAGTGGTGACTAGTTGGGGGGGTAATGCCATGGCCGCAGGGACCAGTATAAATGTGTCCCCTGGCTGTGGCATTATCTCTCTGACTAGTGGAGCCCGGTGCTGGTTTTAAAAATACAGGGGACCCCTACATCTTTTGTCCCCCATATTTTTGGAACCAGGACCGGACCAAGAGCCCGGTGATGGTTGTCTAAATACGGGGGAACCCTATGCATTTTTTCCCCTGTATTTAAACAGCCAGGTCCAACTCAAAGAGTCCGAGGCTGGTTATACATAGGAGGGGGACCCCACGCAATTTTTTTTCTTTTACTTTTAACTTTTTAAATACTGTACACAGTGAAGCGTGTGTATCTGGCACTGTTAGGGGCACGTGTATATGGCATTGCTGGGACATATACTGTGTATCTGGCACTGCTGCGGGCATATACTGTGTATCTGGCACTACTGGGGGTGTATGTGTATTTGGCACTACTGGGGGCATATGTTTATCTGGCACTGCACACTATACTGGAGACATTATGTGTAAAGTACACTACTGTGGGCGTTTTGTGTAAGGCTGCTAATTGTGTGTGTAGAGGGGTGTGAAAATATATCTATAGTCTGATAATATAAAGTTGTGAGACCACGCCCACTTTTCCGGGGGGGGGGGCACTTTCAAATTTTCTCGCTCAGGGTGCTAGTAGGCCTGGTGTCGGCTCTGTGCTTTGGGGATGCCGGCATCTATATTACGGCTGCCGGGATCCCCACAGCTGGGAATCTGAACGCATACCTCCAGTATGATAACAGCCCAGCAGCATTGTCACCCTCTCGACCCCCACCCCTCCCCCTGCAATACTTTTGTAATGTCTAAATCCAGTCTGTGGCTCCTATCATAGCAGCACCATAAACCCATTGCATATATAAAATGTATGTTTTAGTAATGTGTTAGAATAATTTATTGACCTGTTTTTTAATCTAATAATTGCTAAGTGCTCTACCTGGTGCAAAGTGTATAACGTGCTCTACCTGTTGCAATGTGTACTGTATAACGTGCTTTACCTCGTGCAGTGTGTATTGCTCTGCCCAGTGCAATGTGTATAATGTGCTTTAACAGGTGCAGGTGAAGTGGGGGGCAGATATGTGTTTTTCAACCACTGCATTTCTGGGGGCATATTTGTTTAACAAGCACTGTGTTTTTAATTTTTACACAGAAATGGCTAGTGAGCAGTATCGCCAATTCTGGGCAGGCTTCATTGAAATTTATCATTAGAATGAGTACGTGTGGAGAGTGAAGAGCGCGGACTATTCCAACAGGACCAAGAAGAATCGGGCATTTCAACAGTTGATCGAGTACAGTAGAGGCCAAAACAGTTCTGTGGACATTGCTTGGGTGAAGAAGATTGCTAATTTCCGAACAGTCTTCATAAAGGAGCACAAGAAGGTGGAAGATTCACAGCAATCCGGAGCTGGGACAGATGAGGTCTATAAGCTGACGCTGTGGTACTATGACCTCTTCAAGTTCACATTGGAGCAGGAGCCGCTGACAAGGTCACTGGGAAGTCTGGATCCAGAATCTCCAATTCTCGTGGAAGAGGAGGCCCAGGAGAGCCTGGATCTAGTAAGTACATACATATTTGTATTGTATTGTTCCCACAACATTTTAACTTGGAATTAATTTGCGGTTTTTCAATTATTTTGCAGGATCTTACCCAGGAGCTGGAGGTGGAGCAGTCGACTCCGGAATCTGCAGAGGTGGTCGAGTCTGAGGAATCAGCAGCACCTCAGCCACGTCCTCCCAAACAACGGAGGACATCCAGGAGGATCACCTCTGCCGCCTCCAGCTCACAGCAGTTTTTTGCACATGCTGATTAGGCCCCCGGATTCTGAACAAACCATTGCCAATTTCATCGCGGCGGAGATGAGGCAGATGACTGAGGATTAAAAGAGGATCGACAAGTGCCTGGTACTTGATGCTACCACACGTGTCATCGATTGGACACTGGTCGATGAGTGGGAGATAGTTCTGCAGCGTTGGTTTTATGACCTCATTTTCCCCGACTTTTGATCGTTGTGATGAGTCCACTCCTTGTGCTCCTTCAAGAGACTTCGGAAATGTGCACTATTTCTTCTTCACCCAGTGCATGTTCGCAGCACTGTTAGCCTCTACTGTACTGTTGTAAGAGTTATGCCCGATTCTTCTAATGTTCTGTTGGGATAGTCCAAGTAAAAAGGGCACTTATTCTCATTATACAGTCAATGAAACCAGCCCAGAATTGGCTGTATACTGTAATATTTTCAAATTTTATAAAGTTTTGCAAAAGCAACAAATTGTCTTGAGTATTTTTTCCAATTCAGTATGGGTGATTTATATTGTAACTTTTTCAAATAAGATATTTCTTTAAACAGCACAGGACCAGTCTTCCCAAAACCATGAGATATTCAGTGGTTGTGAAAACGCACTACAGTGCGTATTATATCCAGTTTTGTGGACTGGAGACCCACATTGCCAAACTGGGTGGGTCCCCAGGACACGCTCTGCTGCAATCAATCACTGAGTGTTCTCGTGGTGGGAGGGGGCAGCCAGCCGCTGAGTGTTACTTCAGCAAGAGGGGCGAGCCAGGATCAGAGTTTTACCGTGATGGAAGCGGGGAGCCAGGGAGCTGAGTGTTTCCACGGCGTGACTAGAGGGGGGAGCAGGGAGCTGAGTGTTACCTCAGTGGAAAGGGATGCCGGGCGCTGTATTACCGCGATAGGAGAGGGAAGCTGGGCGATGAGTGTTACAGATGGGAGGGGAGTTCATGGGCCCCAAAAGATCTAATCTATCTATGTAACAGAAGAAACTAATAGTACTAGTATACTAGTACTTAAACCCCTTTCACATCATACAAATAACCTGATATTGACCTGCTATATTGCCGGGTCGACTCGGGTTACTGTGCGATGTGAAAGGTGCCATGGAGAATTCCCTGGCCGCCTTACCCGGTAATTCAACCCAGGTTAGAACAAGGTTTATTCCCGGGTTGAATACTGGGTCAGTGGCAGTGTAAATGGGTTACCGAGGTGATGCAACCTGGGCCCCATTGACTACATAGGGAGAGGCGGTGCAGAGATGACCTTATCTCCCAGGGCTGCTGCCAGCTCCGCCCCCAAATGTTATTGCAACCATCACGACATATTGCCGGGTCGGGAAGCCTGCCAAAGACTGTCTTTAGGGCCCGTTTCCAATTCCAAGGTGGGATTCGGCATTGGAGAAGTGAAAGGGGTATTGTATGTTGCACTTGTTTACATAGATGTTTGGATATGTGGTTAATCAGGATGAATAATGAAATCCTGGCTGCCGCCACAACGATATACAAGATAACAACATCGGGATGCAGGCCACCCGAATGCAGGCAGTGGGTCAAGCACAAATAAGCACCTTGCGGGATCCCAAGTATATCTTGTTATTTAGCTGCAGTGCAGTTACGTTTTTTAAAAACCACAATATGCAAACAAATATGTAAATTGGTAGTAGATGGTGGCACAAATCTCTTTGTCATTAACCGATGACTCTCTGGCTTCATACATTTTAGTTAGAAATTGGTTGTTGAGAGAACCGCACAGATTGAAAGACTTATAATATATCAATACTAGTAATGGTCTGAAAACAACTGATAATAATAAATGAAATTACTTCATAGTCAGGTAACCAATCACCTTAAGGTTTTCTTCACCTATGCAGTGTATATAGGTTAAACCTCAGTGGTGCTCCTCAGAGTCAAAAAATGTATCAAAATAAATACAAGAAAAGCAGAAGAAAAGTAGACTCTTGTTGGGGAGCACTCAGTTTCAGACATGCAAAATTTGTTACAAATAACTATTAAGATCGTAATTTTTATTAATGTAAGATTAATAACATGGAATTCAGGTTCTACCAATACGTGCAAAATTATAAAATTATGTTAGACATGATAAATAGCCTTAGCTATGATAAATAAATAGCCATGTTCCTGATGTTATGATTAATGTAATTCCCAGGTAGATTCAATTGGGTGGTATCTCTGTATTACATAAAATAAGAATTTACTTACCGATAATTCTATTTCTCATAGTCCGTAGTGGATGCTGGGAACTCCGTAAGGACCATGGGGAATAGCGGCTCCGCAGGAGACTGGGCACAAAAGTAAAGCTTTAGGACTACCTGGTGTGCACTGGCTCCTCCCCCTATGACCCTCCTCCAAGCCTCAGTTAGGATACTGTGCCCGGACGAGCGTACACAATAAGGAAGGATTTATGAATCCCGGGTAAGACTCATACCAGCCACACCAATCACACCGTACAACCTGTGATCTGAACCCAGTTAACAGCATGATAACAGAGGAGCCTCTGGAAAGATGGCTCACAACCACAATAACCCGATTTTTGTAACAATAACTATGTACAAGTATTGCAGACAATCCGCACTTGGGATGGGCGCCCAGCATCCACTACGGACTATGAGAAATAGAATTATCGGTAAGTAAATTCTTATTTTCTCTGACGTCCTAGTGGATGCTGGGAACTCCGTAAGGACCATGGGGATTATACCAAAGCTCCCAAACGGGCGGGAGAGTGCGGATGACTCTGCAGCACCGAGTGAGAGAACTCCAGGTCCTCCTCAGCCAGGGTGTGCCCCTGACCAAGTAGCTGCTCGGCAAAGTTGTAAAGCCGAGACCCCTCGGGCAGCCGCCCAAGATGAGCCCACATTCCGTGTGGAATGGGCTTTTACAGATTTTGGCTGTGACAGGCCTGCCACAGAATGTGCAAGCTGAATTGTGCTACAAATCCAACGAGCAATAGTCTGCTTAGAAGCAGGAGCACCCAGCTTGTTGGGTGCATACAGGATAAACAGCGAGTCAG
Source organism: Pseudophryne corroboree (assembly GCF_028390025.1). Lineage (NCBI taxonomy): Eukaryota > Metazoa > Chordata > Amphibia > Anura > Myobatrachidae > Pseudophryne > Pseudophryne corroboree. The sequence goes on along the minus strand of NC_086445.1, from coordinate 524,282,077 downwards.
ATTTTCTGACTCCAGCCGTCCTGGAAACATATATTTTCAGGGCCCTGACTACGTCCAGCAACTTGGAATCCTCCAAGTCCCTAGTAGCCGCAGGTACCACAATAGGCTGGTTCAAGTGAAACGCTGAAACCACCTTAGGGAGAAATTGAGGATGAGTCCTCAATTCCGCCCTGTCTGAATGGAAGATCAGATAAGGGCCTTTACAGGATAAAGCCCGCCAATTTTGACACGCGCCTGGCCGAGGCCAGGGCCAACAACATGACCACTTTCCATGTGAGATATTTTCACTCCACAGATTCAAGTGGTTCAAACCAATGTGACTTTAGGAACCCCAAAACTACATTGAGATCCCAAGGTGCCACTGGAGGCACAAAAGGAGGCTGTATATGCAGTACCCCTTTTACAAACGTCTGAACTTCAGGAACTGAAGTTAGTTCTTTCTGGAAGAAAATTGACAGGGCCGAAATTTGAACCTTAATGGACCCCAATTTTAGGCACATAGACACTCCTGTTTACAGGAAATGCAGGAATCGACCTAGTTGAAAATTCCTCCATCGGGGCCTTACTGGCCTCGCACCCCGCAACATATTTTCGCCAAATGTGGTGATAATGCTTTGCGGTTACATCCTTCCTGGCTTGATCAGGGTAGGGATGACTTCATCCGGAATGCCTTTTTCCTTCAGGATCCGGCGTTCAACCGCCCTGCCATTAAACGCAGCCGCGGTAAGTTTTGGAATAGACAGGGTCCTTGCTGGAGCAGGTCCCTTCTTAGAGGTAGAGGCCACGGGTCCTCCGTGAGCATCTCTTGAAGTTCCGGGTACCAAGTCCTTCTTGGCCAATCCGGAGCCACGAGTATAGTTCTTACTCCCCTCCGTCTTATAATTCTCAGTACTTTTGGTATGAGAGGAAGAGGAGGGAACACATACACTGACTGGTACACCCACGGTGTTACCAGAGCGTCCACAGCTATTGCCTGAGGGTCCCTTGACCTGGCGCAATACCTGTCCAATTTTTTGTTTAGGCGGGACGCCATCATGTCCACCTTTGGTTTTTCCCAATGGTTTACAATCATGTGGAAGACTTCTGGGTGAAGTCCCCACTCTCCCGGGTGGAGGCCGTGCCTACTGAGGAAGTCTGCTTCCCAGTTGTCCACTCCCGGAATGAATACTGCTGACAGTGCTATCACATGATTTTCCGCCCAGCGAAGAATCCTTGCAGCTTCTGCCATTGACTGCTTCTTGTGCCACCCTGTCTGTTTATGTGGGTGACTGCCGTGATGTTGTCCGACTGGATCAACACCGGCTGACCGTGAAGCAGAGGTCTTGCTAAGCTGAGAGCATTGTAAATGGCCCTTAGCTTCCAGGATATTTATGTGAAATGATGTCTCCAGGCTTGACCATAAGCCCTGGAAATTTCTTCCCTGTGTGACTGCTCCCCAGCCTCGCAGGCTGGCATCCGTGGTCACCAGGACCCAGTCCTGAATGCCGAATCTGCGGCCCTCTAGAAGATGAGCACTCTGCAACCACCACAGGAGGGACACCCTTGTCCTTGGTGACCGGGTTATCCGCTGATGCATCTTAAGATGCGACTCGGACCATTTTTCCAGCAGGTCCCACTGGAAAGTTCTTGCGTGGAATCTGCCGAATGGCTTTGCTTCGTAGGAAGCCACCATTTTTCCCAGAACCCTTGTGCATTGATGCACTGAGACTTGGCTCGGTTTTAGGAGGTTCCTGACTAGCTCGGATAACTCCCTGGCTCTCTCCTCCGGGAGAAACACCTTTTTCTGAACTGTGTCCAGAATCATCCCTAGGAACAGAAGACGAGTCGTCGGAACCAGCTGCGATTTTGGAATATTGAGAATCCAACCGTGCTGTCGCAACACTACCTGAGATAGTGCTACACCGACCTCCAACTGTTCCCAGGATCTTACCCTTATCAGGAGATCGTCCAAGTAAGGGATAACTAAAACTCCCTTCCTTCGAAGGAGTATCATCATTTCGGCCATTACCTTGGTAAAGACCCGGGGTGCCGTGGACCATCCAAACGGCAGCATCTGAAACTGATAGTGACAGTTCTGTACCACAAACCTGAGGTACCCTTGGTGAGAAGGGTAAATTTGGACATGAAGGTAAGCATCCTTGATGTCCAGAGACACCATGTAGTCCCCTTCTCTTGAATTTGAACCTCTGTATGTAAGTGTTCAAAGATTTTAGATTTAAAATCGGTCTCACCGAGCCGTCCGGCTTCGGTACCACAACAGTGTGGAGTAATACCCCTTTCCCTGTTGCAGGAGGGGTACCTTGATTATCACCTGCTGGGAATACAGCTTGTGAATGGCTTCCAAAACTGCCTCCCTGTCTGCTTGTAAAGCCCCAGCGTCATGCTGAGGGCTTGGCAGAGGCGAGAGAGGGCTTCTGTTCCTGGGAACTGGCTGATTTCTGCAGCCTTTTTCCTCTGTCACGGGGCAGAAATGAGGAACCTTTTGCCCACTTGCCCTTATGGGAACGAAAGGACTGCGCCTGATAATACGGCGTCTTCTTATGTTGAGAGGCGACCTGGGGTAAAAACGTGGATTTCCCAGCTGTTGCCGTGGCCACCAGGTCTGAAAGACCGACCCCAAATAACTCCTTTATAAGGCAATACTTCCATATGCCATTTGGAATCCGCATCACCTGACCACTGTCGTGTCCATAACCCTCTTCTGGCAGAAATGGACAGCGCACTTACTCTTGATGCCAGTCGGCAAATATCCCGCTGTGCATCACCCATATATAGAAATGCATCTTTTAAATGCTCTACAGGCAATAATATACTGTCCCTATCTAGGGTATCAATATTTTCAGTCAGGGAATCCGACCACGCCAACCCAGCACTGCACATCCAGGCTGAGGCGATTGCTGGTCGCAGTATAACACCAGTATGTGTGTAAATACATTTTAGTATACCCTCCTGCTTTCTATCAGCAGGATCCTTAAGGGCGGCCATCTCAGGAGAGGGTAGAGCCCTTGTTTTGACAAGCGTGTGAGCGCTTTATCCACCCTAGGGGGTGTTTCCCAACGCACCCTAACCTCTGGCGGGAAAGGATATAATGCCAATAACTTTTTAGAAATTATCAGTTTTTTATTGGGGGAAACCCACGCTTCATCACACACCTCATTTAATTTCTCAGATTCAGGAAAACTACAGGTAGTTTTTCCTCACCGAACATAATACCCCTATTGGTGGTACTCGTATTATCAGAAATGTGTAAAACATTTTTCATTGCCTCAATCATGTAACGTGTGGCCCTACTGGAAGTCATATTTGTCTCTTCACCGTCGACACTGGAGTCAGTATCCGTGTCGGCGTCTGTATTTGCCATCTGAGGTAACGGGCGCTTTAGAGCCCCTGACGGCCTATGAGACGTCTGGACAGGCACAAGCTGAGTAGCCGGCTGTCTCATGTCAATCACTGTCTTTTGTAAAGAGCTGACACTGTCATGTAATTACTTCCAGCAGTTCATCCACTCAGGTGTCGACCCCCTAGGGGGTGACATCCCTATTACAGGCAATTTGCTCCGCCTCCACATCATTTTCCTCCTCATACATGTCGACACAAACGTACCGACACACAGCACACACACAGGGAATGCTCTGATAGAGGACAGGACCCCACTAGCCCTTTGGGGAGACAGAGGGAGAGTTTGCCAGCACACACCAGAGCGCTATATATATACAGGGATAACCTTATATAAGTGTTTTTCCCCTTATAGCTGCTGTATTGTTTATACTGCGCCTAATTAGTGCCCCCCTCTCTTTTTTAACCCTTTCTGTAGTGTAGTGACTGCAGGGGAGAGCCAGGGAGCTTCCCTCCAACGGAGCTGTGAGGGAAAATGGCGCCAGTGTGCTGAGGAGATAGGCTCCGCCCCCTTCTCGGCGGCCTTTTCTCCCGTTTTTCAGTGTAATCTGGCAGGGGTTAAAATTCATCCATATAGCCCTGGGGGCTATATGTGATGTATTTTCGCCAGCCAAGGTGTTTTTATTGCTGCTCAGGGCGCCCCCCCCCTAGCGCCCTGCACCCTCAGTGACCGAATTGTGAAGTGTGCTGAGGAGCAATGGCACACAGCTGCAGTGCTGTGCGCTACCTTGGTGAAGACAGGATGTCTTCTGCCGCCGATTTTCCGGACCTCTTCTTGCTTCTGGCTCTGTAAGGGGGCCGGCGGCGCGGCTCTGGGACCGGACTCCATGGCTGGGCCTGTGTTCGATCCCTCTGGAGCTAATGGTGTCCAGTAGCCTAAGAAGCCCAATCCACTCTGCACGCAGGTGAGTTCGCTTCTTCTCCCCTTAGTCCCTCGATGCAGTGAGCCTGTTGCCAGCAGGTCTCACTGAAAATAAAAAACCTAAAACTAAACTTTTCACTAAGCAGCTCAGGAGAGCCCCTAGTGTGCACCCTTCTCGTTCGGGCACAAAAATCTAACTGAGGCTTGGAGGAGGGTCATAGGGGGAGGAGCCAGTGCACACCAGGTAGTCCTAAAGCTTAACTTTTGTGCCCAGTCTCCTGCGGAGCCGCTATTCCCCATGGTCCTTACGGAGTTCCCAGCATCCACTAGGACGTCAGAGAAAAGTATATTATGACCATCATTTGATCTGCATAAGCAACTTTAAAGAAAGGTTATTGCAGAGGATTGAATCATAGGTCATAGTCCAATTGTTGGTATCTTATTTTTATATGCTGCTTCCTGTTAGCAAGCGAGTGGATCTAGTAGGCAGCTTTCAATTGCAGTACCTGGCTGTTCCAGGGTGGTCTCCCATCCGAGTACTGGCCCGGCCCTCCACTTCTTGGCTTCCAAGGTCAGATGAGATTGGGCATCCCCAGTGGGGTATGACCGCAAATTGCTGCACTTAGACCTCTCATCTAAATAGACAGTGGTACCAAACCTTGATATTTATAAAAAAAGTGGAGGGAGTATATACTATTACTCAATTTAAGTAGTAGCTGCTTCCACTTGTAAAGTAATCTTTGCAGTAATCATGGTCCGAAGTACGTTTTCAGTAGAGATGAGCGGGTTCGGTTTTACTCGGTTTTACTCGGTTCTCAAAACGGCATCTAATTGGCTCACGGATGTCACGTGTTTTGGATAGCCAATAAGATTCGGTTTTGAGAACCGAGTAAAACCGAGTAAAACCGAATCCGCTCATCTCTAGTTTTCACACGTGTATTAGTAATCACAGGTGAGAGTGCAGGAAATAGAAAATAAATTCTTGCTTTAGAAGTAACACAGTGCAGTGATTATGGTCTCTAGGATTGTGACCATAAATATACCACAACAAATGCTAAATAATAGTATTTACATATACCTGGAATTTGAGACAATCCTCCAAAGGTAACAATTCCTGTGTCATAGGATTGGTTAAATGTACCTGTGTTTGCATAAATATGAAATAATATGCCATAATATACTGTTAGAGCTGAGGGTTAATACCACAAGCTGAAACTTCATTGCTGATGAGGCCTAGGGTTCAATGCCATGCACAATATAGTCTCTCATTCACTGCTAAGAATAGCTATTCATGTATGAACCACAAAACTCAAAACATAGAATAGTGAGTCACAGTATGATTCATATACCATTAGGGCATAAGATTCATTGCCACATACAGTAATTGTGGCTACAATTTGATATAATATATTATCTAACTTGATGCCCCAAAAAAATGGCAATTCATAAACAGGGTAAGCAATCATAAGCAGCAATTCATATGTCACTCAGTGTGGCTGAAAAAATTCATTTGCCACACACTGTGGTTATACAGGTTGAGTATCCCATATCCAAATATTCCGAAATACTGACTTTTTTGAGTGAGAGTGAAATAGTGAAACCTTTGTTTTTTGATGGCTCAATGTACACAAACTTTGTTTAATACACAGTTATTAAAAATAGTGTATTAAATGACCTTCAAGCTGTGTGTATAAAGTGTATATAAAACATAACTGAATTGTGTGAATGTAGACACACTTTGTTTAATGCACAAAGTTATTAAAAATATTGGCTAAAATTACCTTCAGGCTGTGTGTATAAGAGGTATATGAACCATAAATGCATTCTTTGCTTAGATTTAGGTCCCATCACCATGATATGTCATTATGGTATGCAATTATTCCAAAATACGGAGAAATCCCATATCCAAAATACCTCTGGTCCCCAGCATTTTGGATAAGGGATACTCAACCTGTAGCTGAATTAGATATAAGTTCCTATTCAATGCTCAGTATAATGATACATGTATCAAATGACACAATTCTTATGTAGCAATTCGGATATCAGGCACAAATTCACTGAGACACTGTTACTAAATGAAGCTACAGGTTTTCATTCAATGCTACAAAATAGCAATCCTCTGACAAGAAACCATTCTACGGTCACTCATAATTTCCTCCAATGGATATGCAGAAATACAACCAAAATTCGGACATGAGCAGGAAGAAGTTGAATATAAGAATAATCACTATCACATGTATGTCTCTTGTTTATAAATGACAGTTCCAAGGAAAAATAACCAAGCTGTATGTGACGGTCTCCTAATGAGAGGAACACAATACATATATAAGACGTGAGATGGAAGTGATTATCTATTTTGCATACGATACCATACGTCCTGCTGTCTGCTCAATTCGGCCAGACTGCGCTAGTATTCCCAGCGGGGTGACGCTCGTTGTACATATCAGAGCACACTGTGGTTACCTCTATGCTGGGGAGTTGAGCTCTCTGGCCATGACGTCCGGGCTGTATGAATGCAGGCGTCCGGAGAGGAGCTCCGGAGCCGTGAGCCAGTGACCGCAGGATGGTTCCCGCAGGATGGTTCCCGGCGTTACCGTTTCCAGAATCAACGGCTAACTCCGGTCACGTGTGCGCATTACGTGATCGGTTTGTCCTTTCCCTGACGTACGTTTTCTTATAAGAATAAGATACCAACAAATGGACTATGACCTATGATTCAATCCTCTGCAATAACCTTTCTTTAAAGTTACTTATGCAGATCAAATGATGGTCATAATATACTTTTATGTAATACAGAGATACCACCCAATTGAATCTACCTGGGAATTACATTAATCATAACATCAGGAACACTGCTATTTATTTATCATAGCTAAGGCTATTTATCATGTCTAACATAATTTTATAATTTTGCACGTATTGGTAGAACCTGAACTCCATGTTATTAATCTTACATTAATAAAAATTACGATCTTAATAGTTATTTGTAACAAATTTTGCATGTCTGAAACTGAGTGCTCCCCAACAAGAGTCTACTGTTCTTCTGCTTTTCTTGTATTTATTTTGATTCATAAATTTTAGGTAATCTTTTCAATACTACTGCACAGAGGTAAACAACACAAGGCATTGCATGTAGGTATGGGATTTGTAATTAATTTCAGGACACGGTTCAATAAGCTAACAAATACAAATTTAAAACAAATCAAAATCGCAGACACAAAGTAAAAAGGACACACCAAAACCAAGCCGCAGACATAATTTATTTCACCACAGATAGTAAACAATCCCTGAAATACATTTACTCAATTGCAGCGTTCTGCCAGTCCACTGCCCCAACGCCGTTAAAGTAGGCCATGTACTCCTCCCTGACTTTTTGGCCTTTGCATTGGTGGCTTGTGAGTTATGTCCTGCAGGTGTTTCCACACCAGGCACCTGGCAGAGTCAGGATCGCGTGGCTTGTCTATTGGTGGTGCTGTAGGCCATGCAGGTCTCCGGAATGATGAGCCCCAAAGACTGAGGGGAGATCAGGGTGCTGAACTTCAGGTCCTGCAGCGATCTCCCGGTAGCCACGTAGCGCAGGGTAGCCACCAGCCGGTCCTGCACAGATATGGCCTGCAGCATGTCGTATCCTGTTTCTGAATGAGAGGTGTCGCAGCAGCTCCTGGAACATCTCGTCCATGTGCAGATAATTCCGGTAATCATCTGGATTGTTCTCCTGAATCTGCTTCAGCAATGGCATATGAGAGAGAGATTCCCTCTGCAACAGCCACTGCTTGGTCCAACAGGATCGAGCACGTCTCCTCTCCCTCCTCTGTGCTGTCTCCATATCCCACACCGCCACAGCCTGAGCATATAAAACCCTGACTTGGTAGCTATGATCCATAACGAAAAGCTCTTTGTTTTGGCTTGCCAAACAAAGAAAAGCGCACTAGCAATGTGAAGCGTTCAAGTAGGTAAACCTAAGTAGAACTAGCCACAGAGCATATAATGCACTGAGTTATAATGGCTGATGCTATTTATTACCACAATACTGACACTCCCCCACTGTGTAATATCACCTTATTTTAGTGACACTCCCCACCCTATCAAAATTCCCTATGTGCACAGATAGTGACACTCTCCCACCATGTACAATCAACCTATTACAGCCACCCTGTAAAATCATCCTATATATGACACTCCCCCACTCATCCCCTTATTTAAATGAGATAGTCCAGATCTCCCATAGCCAAAATCTCCCATAGCCAAAATCTCTTGCACACTTAGTCAAAATCTCTGGTAAAGTTAGCCAAAATCTCCTACTGCCAGTTCAAGGGAAATCTCTCAGTCAAAATCTCTCATAGGGTGTGTACAAATGGTGAGATATTTTCTTTCCATTTTGACTATATAGTCAAAATCGCAAGAAAAGTTAGTGCAGATCGCAAGGTGAAAGTCACCTTGAGATCCCGATTCGATCCCGATGCGCGGTCCCGCCAGGTCGGCATCGCAAGAAAAGATAGACTGTGCAGGCAAGTCAATCCTTGCTAGATCGGTGTACTATCTAGTTCATCTCACATGTCAGTGACATCTCACATTAGCAAAAATCTCACATACAGATGTAGCCACCTTTATCTTGACCGATTCTCCGCCTAGACGGACGTTTAGTCACGCAAAGGCGATAACTTAGCTTGCTGAGTTTAATCACAGGCAGGCGCGGTGAGGCGATTCTATATACTCAGCATGCATTACACATCTCCACCACTGGGTGGCTAATGCTCCACTAATCCAGTACTTTCGATCGTATAGCGGCGGATTGATCTACAGCTCTGGCAAATGGTCAGTGACGACTGTAATGTTAATAGATGGTGATCAATGGTCAGACGGTGAGAGTTCTCAATATACATAAATAGTTTATACAGACACAAACGAGCATGTTAAAACACTTGTGTATGCAGACGCATGATTGTGTATGGAGACGCAACTAATTGTGTAAAAGGAAGTATGTACAATGCATAAACACCGTGCTTTTGAAATACATGTACAGTATGAGCGTCCGAGTTCCCATGACATTCACTTTATTATAATTTTTTTCCTTTGTTAAACATTCAATGGAAGGGTGCACACAGGTTTCACATAAATCTTATCTTGTAACCTGATCGGAACTCCCTACCTGTCTACTGCATGAACTGTGCAGGCTCCCAGGGGGGAAGGGGAAAGTGGGATGGGGGTAGGGCGAGGCAGTGAAAAATACTGTGTTCAAAGAAAGGGCCAATGCTGAAGGAGCATCAGAATCCCCTAGCTAAAATACACATGTGCCTTGGACATTTTGTCACTTTGTGATGTGATGGGGTCTGGGGTATCGTTAAGTGCATAGACCTCGCTTATCCCTATCGACCCTGTGTATTTTAGCTAGGTTATTCTGACGCTCCTTCAGCATTGCCCTGTGACCTACAAAATCTGTGCTGTTACTTGCTCCATAGCCGAGGGCCTCCATGGGGCAAGGAGTCACAGGCGGTAGCCATTTCAATTGAGTCTGCCCTGCTACAGAATTGTATGTGTACCGTATGGTGCATAGAACCTTAACAGTACAACTGCTCCTGCAGCTTTGCCCTGGTTTATGTGAATAACTCCCTCCCTGTCTACTGCATGACCTGAGCAGGCTCCCAGGGGGGAAGGGTGATGGGCTAGCGGCAGGCGGTGGAAAATACCGTGCTTTTGAAATGCAAGTACTGTATGAGTCCGAGTCCCCAGTATGTTCTTCTAGTGTACTAATTAGCACAAACAGCTTGTAATGTACAGTGGCAAGTTTAATCTTTCTATGTATAATGGAGAGATAGAAGCTCCTCCCTAAGTTCCTAGATGCCAAATCACCATCCTTAGTATCTCTGTACAGTATGTTCTACTAGTGTACTAATTAGCACAAACAGCTTTTAACTGGATGCCAAATCACCGTACTTAGTATCTCTGTACAGTATGTTCTATTAGGGTACTAATTAGCATGAACAGCTTGTAATGTACAGCAGCAAGTTTAATATTTCTATGTATAATGGAGAGAGATAAAAGCTCCTCAGTAAATTTCTGGATATGTTAAGGATGTAGGGTTGTCCTAATGTGCGCTTATTGTTAGCAGCCCGTCTCTATTTGCAGATAGGGGAATCCCTCCAAAACCCCTGGTTCTAGATTTGTGTGTGTGTTGAGCAATAGATGTGTAGGCGCTAACTCTAGAAAATGAATGTGGGATGGAAACTTCCCTTTAATTATTGTATATCAAGGCGATGTATAGTTCCTCCAAGGTCCTGTCTCAAGCCTATCTTCTACCAGATTCAACTCGAATAGTCCCCGAATTCATATGGAAAGGAAAGGAAAAAAAAACCATATGGTGTAGTACGTACAGGTAACAAGTGATGTATATACTGTGGAAAGTCTCTTCCCAAAGTGACACCTGAACAGTGGTGTGCGGAACAGAGACACTAGCCCAATTACCAGATATATGAATTCAATCAGGCGTGTAACACTATCCCTTTCAATTGATCCAGATGTTAACTCCGCAGAGCCCGAACCCAGTGCTTCTCAGAATTTCAGACCTCTTCCCCAAATAACTCCATACACAGTGGCACACTGATATTATAAATGGCTCAATTACCAGACTCAGATGTACGTTCAGCATGTGTCAACGTCCTTTATGATGTTCATGGACGACAATTTCAACCAACAAACCGGCCCAGATACAGCATCAATTCACATAGATAAAAAATATATGAAAGAAACGCATAGCATAATACGTTTTTTTTTTATTTTTTTAAAAAGGGTTAAAACAACTTCTAAACTGATTCCCAACTGGAATCCGAATATATGGTATGCACAATTACCAGATATAATGTATGTATCAAACAATTAAAAACTGTATCCTCCGCTCCTTATCCCAAGCTCATCGGATGGCATAGGTGACAATAGGATTGAATTAATTACCAGAAACCACGAGTATATAGGTATGTATACTCTGGATGGTGTGGAGAAAGATGTCCTCCCAGTTCGCGTTCCGGATCGCTCTCTGGACCCCTCACCTGTCCTGGTTGTTAGAAACAAACACCGTGCCACCGTAGCCGTCCCTCCACCAACGCGTTTCAACCCGCACTCGGGTCTTTCTCAAGGTGATGAGCATGTCCCCTCCTTGTCCTGTATTTAAATTCCCTTCATCCAATCGGGGGCCTTCCCTGTCCCCGGTAACTATGCTCAGCTGTGAGTCCTCCTGGCTCCCTAGTCCGTTGTCCTGGATACCGGCCTCAAACTTCCGGTCAGCCCGATCCGTTGCCATGGATACCGGCCTCAAACTTCCGGTCACCCAAATCCTCGTAAATGGCTTCTGACTGCTGCTTCCCGTGATCGCGGGTCTTGTCCTGAATGTCCCGCCTTCTGATGCTGTCCCTCCCCCTCTTGTTTCCTGGCGGCGGTGATCCTTAAGTATCCATACATCTTCAAAACTTCTTTCTTCATTCGGCCCGCTCACCATGATCTCCGTCTACGCCGCTTCCGGTTTGGCGTGATCTCCGTCTACGCCACTTCCGGTTTGGTAGTTCCCATGGTGACCGCTCCGTGTATGGTAGGGAGTCTTCCTCCTTTCCTTTCAGTTTCCATGGTGACGACCTTCTCTACTGTTATCAGCTTTGCAGTGTGTTGTTATCAACTTAAATATATTCAAAATATACGGGAAATCATGAATATAGATCCTGTTCCCTTCTTGCTCATTTTGACTTGATTTTACTTTCATCAAAAGCTTGTCCTCGAGGCAAGAAAAAATGGAAATAGTGATTAATGACAGGTATGGTGTTGAGGAAATCTGACAATGAAAACCTATTCTAATATGAAGTGTGTATGATGTATGTGTATTATGATCAAGATATGAGGGTGCTAATTGTATAAAGCTATACAGATGAAATTTTGTAAAGTCATAGAAACCACTTCAGTTCAAAGTCTGAATTGAGTCCATGCGGTTTCAGTGTGTTCAGTTCATAGATGAGTTTCATCTCCGCCTTGGCCAATTGTGTAACTATGCCTTTTTGCCGGATATGTCCCTCAATAAGTTTGATTCCCACAAATTGTTTAATATGGTTAGTAGAACAATTGTGAGTATTTTTAAAATGACTTGACAGAGAATGTGTCTCCAATCCCTTCTTGATATTACGGAGGTGTTCCCCCAGGCGAGTTTTAAATGGCCTGGTGGTCCTGCCTACGTAAAACAAATTACATGAGCATTCTATTGCATATACTATATTACAGCTGTTACATGTAATAAATTCATCTATTCGATGTTGGATCCCGTTAATTCTGATATCCTCTACTTTCCTCTGGTCGCTTTTTATATTTCTGCACCCTAAACACATCCCGCATCGGTGGAACCCTTTGGTGCGGATGCTTCTTTTAATTTGAGGACCCGTGTGCAGGCTTCTCACCAATTTGGAGCCCAAATTTGCTGCTCTTTTATAAATGAAAATAGGCTTCTCCGGTATTACTCCTCCCAATACTGGATCTTTTTTTAAAATGCCCCAATGCTTCCGAAAGGCTTTTTCCACTACTTTATATTGTGCTGTGTAATTTGTAATGAATGCCCATTGGAATTGGGTCTGTTCTTGTTGCTCATTTCCAGTTCGTTCTTCCAGTAGTGTGTTCCTATCGATTATTTTAACTTGATCCAATGCTTTTTCTATGACACTTGGAGCATATCCACTTTTGGTAAATTTCTGTGTTAATGTTTCTGCTTGTTGGTGATAAACAATGTCGTCTGTACAATTGCGTCTGATTCGTTTCAGTTGCCCTCCTGGTATGGAGCTAAGCCAATTGCTATGGTGACAACTGGTGGAGTGGATATATGCTTGTGAGTCCGTTGGCTTCGTGAACGTTTTGGTTTTTATCTCGCCCCTGTCAATATAGATCGTGAGATCTAAAAAGTTTACAGATGATGAACTGGTATCAAAAGTGAATTGTATATTGAGCACATTGGTATTCAAGTATTCGAGGAATTCATCCAGCCGATCCTTGCCACCTCTCCAGATGAAGAGCACATCATCTATATAGCGGACCCAGGTCACCAGGTTCGCCCCAAATGGGTTGTTATTCCATATATGGTCCAGTTCCCACTGGCCCATGAAGATATTGGCATAGCTTGGGGCGAACCTGGTGCCCATCGCTGTGCCCACCTTCTGCAAGAAAAAATCTCCCATAAACATAAAATAATTGTTATTAAGGATGAAGGAGATGCCTTCAATGATAAGTTCTTGTAGTCCCTTCTCGATGTTGCTGGACTCTAAAAAAATTTCAACTGCAGCCACTCCCGCTACGTGGTCTATTATTGTATAAAGGGATTTGACATCTCCTGTAACCAGGATAAGCTCTTCTTCCCATAGAACTTTGGATAGTATCTGAAGTGTATCCCTCGTATCCTTTATATGAGACTTATTCGTGAGTACTAGTGGTTGGAGATGGTGATCTATGTACTCAGAAAGGTTAGCAGAAATGGAATTAATACCTGCCACTATTGGTCTCCCTGGTGGCTGTAGAGGATTTTTGTGTACTTTTGGGAGAACATAAATCACTGGTATTGTGGGTTCCGGGTTCCATAGAAATTTTGCCTCTCCTTCCTTGAGTATCCCTTTCTGCTGGTAATTATGGATCAGACTTTGTAGTTCCCCCATGATCTTCTTTGTAGGGTCATTCCTCAGTTTTTGATACGTGATCCCGTCGTTTAGTTGCCTGAGCACCTCCCCCTCATACCAACTTTTATCCATCAAGACTACACCACCCCCCTTGTCTGCCGGCTTGATTACAAGATCCGTGTTGGATTGAAGCTCTTTGAGGGCTTTTCGTTCTTTATTGGTTAGATTCTGTTTTACCCCTTTACTTTCAATTTTCTTAATATCATCATGCACCATGGTATAAAAGGTGTCAATCTGACTTCCCTTTATGTGGGAGGGATAGAATATAGACTTTGGCTTGAAAGTGCTAACCTCCCTAATGTCCGTATCGACTTGCTCTCCCTCTTTCGATAGGAAGAATTTTCTTATGCATAATTTTCTTATGTACTTGTTGATATCTATAAACAGCGTAAATTTGTTTATAGTGGCAGTCGGCGCATATTTGAGTCCCTTCCCTAGTAGACTAGTCTCTACCCCTGTTAACACGTGCTTACTGATGTTGAAGATTTTGACACTTTCCAGTTGTCCTTTGTTGAGGGACTCTTGTGTTTTGTCCTGCTCTGTTGAGGCGGTATTCCCTTGAGTTCTTTTGTGATGTTTCCTTCTCTCTTTTTGTTTAATCCTTTTAGTCTCAGCTCCTCCCCTTTTCCCTCTCTTGGTTTTGTTCTTTGGTGTCATTATACCCTGTAAGGGGGTCTCCTGTCTCTCAACCCTAAAAAAGGGGACCTTTCCCTATAGTTGACTAGGGGAGCAAATCTATTGTTCAAATTTCTTTCATCATAATTGGTGTAGGGGTCTTCCATTCTAGTCCTTATTATTCTATCGTCCCTCCAGGATGGTCTATCTCTCCAGTGCATGTGTTCTCTTTGGTTGAACCTCCTTGTTTCGATTTCTGCGGGATGCCTACGTTGATGGTATGCTGAGGTTTCCTCCCATCTTCTTCTCTGTTGGTATGGGGGTGTTCTCCTTCTCCCTCTCAAGTTCCTAATGACACTCCGTTCCACATTGGATGACTCCCAGTGTACACTGGTTCTTTTTTTATTTAGTGGAGTGACGTCCCGTTTGATATCCTGTCTCATCGGTGATGAGGTAATCTCCTCATCCTCCGATACGGAGTCATAGGGATCTTTCACCGACTGTTCTTGTTTAGTTGTCTCTTTCTTGTCCCTGATGAATTTTCTAACTTTCCTGTCTATCAGTGATTTTTCATTTTTCTTGATAGTGTAATCAATTCTGTCCTCAAGTTCTTTATATTCACTCATATCTTTATAGGGGATTACGAGGTCTCTGTATATTATAATTTGTTCGTCTAATTTGGCCAATTCCTTTTTTCTTTCTTCCACTATAAGACCCATCAATGAAATCGAGCATTCCTTTATGACCCTATTCCATTCCTCTTTGAAGTGCTCAGATGACGTTTCGAATGATGCTTTTTTGTGGATCTGTAGGCCCCTTGGTATAATTTGGTTAGAAATATATTTCTCAAGGGTAACTGTCTCCCACCATATTTTATTTTCTTTAAGGAGGGTCTTTTCCAATTTTCCCATGATATCCACAAGACTCTCATCTAGGAGTTCAATATGGTTTCCTTCATTGACAAATAATTTCTCTAATATTCTATGTTCCCTAAATTTCTGGATGCCAAATCACCGTACTTAGGAGGTCATTCCGAGTTGTTCGCTCGCAAGGCGATTTTAGCAGAGTTGCTCACGCTAAGCCGCCGCCTACTGGGAGTGAATCTTAGCATCTTAGCATCTTAAAATTGCGAACGAAGTATTCGCAATATTGCGATTACACACCTCGAAGCAGTTTCTGAGTAGCTTCAGACTTACTCGGCATCTGCGATCAGTTCAGTGCTTGTCGTTCCTGGTTTGACGTCACAAACACTCCCAGCGTTCGCCCAGACACTCCTCCGTTTCTCCGGCCACTCCTGCGTTTTTTCCGGAAACGGTAGCGTTTTTTCCCACACGCCCATAAAACGGCCAGTTTCCGCCCAGTAACACCCATTTCCTGTCAATCACATTACGATCGCCAGACCGATGAAAAAGCCGTGAGTAAAATTACTAAGTGCATAGCAAATTTACTTGGCGCAGTCGCAGTGCGGACATTGCGCATGCGCATTAAGCGGAAAATCGCTGCGATGCGAAGATTTTTACCGAGCGAACAACTCGGAATGAGGGCCTTAGTATCTCTGTACAGTATGTTCTACTAGTGTACTAATTAGCACGAGCAGCTTGTAATGTACAGTGGCAGGTTTGATCTTTCTATGTATAATGTAGAGAGATAAAAGCTCCTCCCTAAGTTCCTGGTTGCCAAATCACCATCCTTCGTATCTCTGTATAGTATTTTCTATTAGGGTACTAATTAGCATGAATAGCTAATTAGTACCCTAATAGAACATACTGTACAGAGATACTAAGTACGATGATTTGGCATCCAGGAACTTACTGAGGAGCTTTTATCTCTCTCCATTATACATAGAAAGATTAAACTTGCCACTGTATGTTACAAGCTGTTCGTGCTAATTAGTACCCTAATAGAACATACTGTACAGAGATACTAAGTACGGTGCTTGGCATCCAGTTAAAAGCTGTTCGTGCTAATAAGTACACTAGTAGAACATACTGTACAGAGATACTAAGGACGGTGATTTGGCATCTAGGAACTTAGGGAGGAGCTTTTATCTCTCCATTATACATAGAAAGATTAAACTTGCCAATGTACATAACAAGCTGTTCGTGCTAATTAGTACACTAGTAGAACATAGTGTACAGAGATACCAAGGGCGGCAATTTGGCACCCAGGAATTTAGGGAGGAGCTTTTATCTCTCTCCATTGTAATCTTTCTAAGTATAATGGAGAGAGATAAAAGCTCCTCCCTAAGTTCCTGGATGCCAAATCACTGTCCGTAGTATCTCTGTACAGTTTGTTCTACTAGTGTACTAATTAGCACGAGCAGCTAATTAGTACCCTAATAGAACATACTGTACAGAGATACTAAGTACGGTGATTTGGCATCCAGGAACTTACTGAGGAGCTTTTATCTCTCTCCATTATACATAGAAAGATTAAACTTGCTGCTGTACGTTACAAGCTGTTTGTGCTAATTAGTACCCTAATAGAACATACTGTACAGAGATACTAAGTACGGTGATTTAGCATCCAGTTAAAAGCTGTTCGTGCTAATTAGTACACTAGTAGAACATACTGTACAGAGATACTAAGGATGGTGATTTGGCATCTAGGAACTTAGGGAGGAGCTTTTATCTCTCCATTATACATAAAAAGATTAAACTTGCCACTGTACATTACAAGCTGTTCGTGCTAATTAGTACACTAGAAGGACATACTGGGGACTCGGACTCATACAGTACTTGCATTTCAAAAGCACGGTAATTCCGATGCTTGCCATGAGCCTTGTGGGGAACACAGAAACTTGCGGTTGGTACCCTCCGGTAGCTAATTGTCTCCCCTTCCACACCAACCTAGCGATGAAGGCTCCCACCTCCCACGCTTGAGAGTCCCAGGTTTGAGTCCCAAAGTGCCAACCTTTTTTTTTATATATATATGTTCCCGTGACATTCACTTTATTATTATTTTTTCTTTGTTATACATTCAGTGGAAGGGTGCACACAGGTTTAACATAAATCAGAGTGGGTGGGGGATTTTCCTACATACAGTAGTATACTGTTGCACATGTCTTGTAACCTGATCGGAACTCCCTCCCTGTCTACTGCATGTACTTTGCATGCTCCCAGGGGGGAAAAGGGAAAGTGGGATGGGGGTAGGGCGAGGCAGTGGAAAATACTGTGTTCAAAGAAAAGGCATAATCAAAACCATGGGGAACTTTACGGTGTATCATTATGTGCATAGACCTCGCTTATCCCTATCACCCCTGTGTATTTTAGCTAGGGGATTCTGACGCTCCTTCAGCATTACCCCGTAGCCTGCAAAACCTATGTGATTCCTCGCTCCATAGCGGAGTGCTGCCATAAAGCAGGGGTTCATGTGCCTCGGACATTTTGTCACTTTGTGATGCGATGGGGTCCGGTGTATCGTTATGTGCATAGACCGCGCTTATCCCTTTCGCCCCTGTGTATTTTAGCTAGGGGATTCTGACGCTCCTTCAGCATTGCCCCGTAGCCTGCAAAATCTGTGCTGTTACTTGCTCCATAGCCAAGTGCCTCCATGGAGCTAGGAGTCACAGGCGGTAGCCATTTCAATAGAGTCTGCCCTGCTATAGAATTGTATGGTACTGTACGGTGCATAGAACCTTGACAGTAGAAACTCTCCTGCAGCTTTGCCCTGCTTTATGTAAAACTTGTGTTTCGTCAGTTTGCTATGTAATCGAGCCCGGTGTAACGTAATGTGCATAGACCTCGTTTATCTCTATCTCCCCTGTGTATTTTGGCTAGGGGATTGTGACGCTCCTTCAGCATTGCCCCGTAGCCTGCAAAACTTATGCCATCTCTCACTCCATATCCGAGCGCTGCCTGCCACGTGGTGGGGGTTCAGGGGTGGCAGCCATTTTGCCAGTGTGCTGTGCGATTGAGTCCGGTGTACCGTAATGTGCATAGACCTCGCTTATTCCTATCGCCCCTGTGTATTTTAGCTAGGGGATTGTGACGCTCCTTCTGCATTGCCCCATAGCCTGCAAAATCTGGACTGTTACTTGCTCCGTAGCCTAGGGCCTCCGTGGGGCAAGGAGTCATAGGTGGTAGCCATTTCTATTGAGTCTGCCCTGCTACAGAATTGTATGTGTACTGTACGGTGCATAGAACCTTAACAGTAGAACCGTTCCTGCTGCTTTGCCCTGGTTTATGTGAATAAAAAATAATAAAGTGTCTGGAAAAAACTAACATGCATTCGTACTTTAGAAATCGAACTCGGACTCTGAGTATAGGAAGCGGTAACACTTCACCACTTCGCCGCAGAGAGATAAATAAATCCATTGGTTTTGATTATGCTGTAATGGCTATGGGATTAGGACGCTTACATACTGTACAAAATTCCTAATCTCAAGAGGCAATAGTGAATTTCTTACACGTCTATTTGCGACAGTGTACACTACTGATTTTATGTTGTTTTGTCTGCGGGACTTTGACGCTCACATATTCATTAAGTACTGTAGATGGATCATATACTGTATTCTGTACTATTTGCGTCTGTACCGTATATACTGTATTAAATAATGCAGCATACTGAGTATTTACTGTATTAAATAATGCAGCATAATGAGTATTTACTGTATGCAGCGTAATGAGACGATTAGTAAAGTAGTCCTTATTATATATTTCAGTATTGTATTTTACGGGAGACCACACGCATGCGCAGTGGTGATTGTAAAAAGCGACATCTGGTGGATGATTGCAGGTATTACACGTAAAGGTAATGCCAAACGCTCTGTCTGCCTCCGTACGATTAGGTATGCCTCTCTGTGACAAGGCGCGCCTCCCTACGCCCCAGTACCATAGGCGTGCGCAGCACATTTTATTAGGGGGTGCACCATCGGAGGGGTGTGTCTAGCACTGCCTTATGGGCGTGTCTAGCACCATCTATTGATGGTCAACGCATATAAAATATCCACCCTTGTACCAATCCTAATAAAGCAGATGCATTGTCAGATGTTGTGGTGTGCACCAAACAAACACCCCTGATGGCAGTCACTGCAATTACTCTGCTCCTCCTCAGCCTGGTCTGGCTCCCCCTCTCTTTCCCCTGCAAGCTGCAGCAGCTTACTTACAAGTCAGTCACTCACTAACACTGACAGTCACAGACTAGTACTGCTGCTGCTGGTAAAAACGAGTTACGTGTTAATGCTGCCGCCGACCGCCTGCCAGTATTGAATGTGTCTTCCTAAGAGGAAAGCTGGCTGCATGCTGATCCTCATCAGTGGCTGGCGTTGGCATAGCATAGAAGGAGAGAGGTGGGCATGTGGCGGGTGTGGCAGGAGGGCGTACGAGCATGTTTTTGTACATGGAGTTTGAAAGCCGGTGGCAGTAGCACCCTTGATTAACCCAGGCGTCCGGTCAGTAATGCAATCCTGACAGGGTGCAGCGCAGAGGGGACAGTAATCAGCCTGCTCGGCAATCGCTGCATCAGGTATGTGAGATTGGGGTGCCAGACATTAGGGGGTGCCTGTGCACACCAGGCACCCCCCCTGCGCACACCTATGCCCAGTACGCTGTGTATGCTCGATCGGGACAAACGCCTCAGCCAGTCAAGATAAAGGTGGCTACATCTGTAAGCCAAAATCGTAATCACACATAGTCCATATCTCAAGAAAAGTTAGTCAAAATCTGAGCTATCTGGGCTCCAGGGAGTTCAAGGGAAATCGCAAGTGAAAATCGGGCATAGCAAGAATCTCACCGTGTGTACACACCCATAGTCAAAATCTCTCCGTGTGTATGCACCTTAAGATCATACACCCGTGGAAAAAGACTAGATCCAGAGTATAGAATAAAGAAACTAATCACCTACGCACTAGGGCAAATGGCTATGTGGACGGGGTGCGAGTGCTGCTAGTAAGCAATGTTTCCCACCTTGTGACATAAAATCTACAAGTATACACTGCACTTTAACCCCTCTGTGGGAGGGATAGGGAAATGCTAAGGTACTGTATTCTGGTCATATTAAGTACTGATAGATCAAACTCTGAAATATAACCATATATATCACATGTATATCACATGTATCAGACTGTGACAAATTATGAGGGTGGAAAACCCCCACTATGAAGTTGTGTTATAATGAGTCAATTTTACTTGCAAAATAAATAATAGAAGTAAATGTGCTTGATTCAGCACCAGTAAAATTTGTAATATAATTAGAAAAACCTACATTATAGATGATAAGGTAAATATTCCTTAGTTTTCTGATAGGCGGTACACCCTGAGTCAGTGGGGACAATTGAACAGAAAAGAAGGAGAAGACTCTTTTTTGGGTGCACTCTTGAAGCAAAAATAGTGAAAAAGTATACAGATAAAATTCTCTTTTATTATTGATAATGTATAGATATACAGTACCCTACAAGAAACATATACCAGGAAGTGGTATCAATATAACCACAAATGGTTTACCAAAATGTATTATGATATATAGCAGAGTCAGCGTGAAAAAACGTAAATTCTAATAAACAACAATTAAATAAAATGTGCCAATGAACTGGTCGATATGATTTCACATTAAACTCTGGGCCCAGTCCATCTCCTACTCAACTACACTTTTATTGTAGAATTACACCTGATGTATCCCCTAATTGCTAGATGGCATATTGATGGATTCATTGGATTCCAATGTGAAAAAATAGTAAAGAAGGAAGTAACAGAGGGTGGATCTGCTGTTAGTGTTAGGCACAGAGTCCGATGCAGCTCTGATTTCTACAACACTTGGTATTCCCAGGTAGTCTCCCAACCAGGTTATCAACATTGATATGTTCTCAATATTAGAGGTATATTTCTTCACTTGTGAACAGAACTAATTCCTTTTTTTGAGTTTTGGAATTAACTCAGTAGGTCTGAGAGCCATCCTGGAAGGCAAAAAACTGTGAAAGTCTTGATTGCAAGGAAGAAACATCTGCTACTGCCTAATTTCATAATGGATTGGTTTTTAGTGCACTGTCTCACTTGAAGACTGATGGAAGCTCAAATTTGTTGAAGATATTTTGTTTCTAGATGAGTCAACATTTTCTTTCTTGATACCAAGTACCAACTGTGTGGCTGCTTAAAGATGTATTGACCTAGATCTACCTGTCCTTTTCCTCTACCCAGGCCCTAAGAAATACCTTGTATTAAACCCTATAAAGTGGCTAAGTTGGACCGAATTTGCATCTTAATCACCAGCGTAAAATGTGCCCTGAAAGAAAAGGTGCCTTTTGATTATCATGCAGAGCTGGCGGTGTCACAGGAAACATGCAGCAAGGGTAGCATATGCTCCTGATATACTCCAGAGAAGAACATTAGTATACAGTTTGTGCCTGGTTTATCCAGTTGATGTGGCTTAAACAATTCACCCAAAATATAATCCACTGACAACTGGACAGTATTATTAATAAATAATATTAAAGGTGAAATTACTATTTAAAAGGATGTTAAAAACCAGATTCAAAAACAAAATGAAAGTATTGATTAGGTTTTAAGTGAAAAAAAAAGTAGTTCAATTCTACATGAGCCTCATAGTTAATAAAATGGCCATAGTACAATAGTAAAAATATATTATTGTATAACAATATTTTGCTCGGGTTCTGCCTCAATGACAAGACATTAATATAAGGCATTCAGTACAACTATAAAACTGTTACCAAGGCAGTACGAACCTAATCCTAAAAACCATTTTGTCTGACTATAGTTGGGCTGTGGAATTTATTCCTCAGGGGTCTCTATTGAAATGGAAGAAAAGAAGCCAATTAAATTCAAAATTCTATTCATAAGTCAACATCAACATTATAAACAACATATTAGTCAGCTAGATTAGACCAATCAAATCTGCTAAGAAGGAGAATAATAACACCAGTTTGGCCACTCATTTGATATCATTATAGTGTATAAACAGGCATATACTGTTTCAGCACAAAAGAGGTTAATCCTTGTGCAGTAAAAAGCTCCTCAAATAACACAGCAATCGAATTACAAGCCTCACAATTTAATTGCCTACATTTTTTTCTGCTTCCCCTCACCATCTACTCAGAAAGAAGAAAAGAAATTATGAAACCTGTTTAGCACGAATGAAAGGCACTTGAAAATAAAGAGAGTCTTGCAGTTAATCTGCAGATAGCAGAGTTTTATTTTTCTTCCATCAAGATTTCCTATCAAGACCCGATAGTGTGCAGAAAGCCAATAACGTGGCTTTCGTTTTTATCCACACAACGTTTAACATACTGATCCATTCTTCATGGCCCAAGTTCACAAAATGATGTTAAGTCAAACAGTCCAGGAATGTTGAGGTTCAAGTTCATCCCTAATATAAACTAGCATAATCAGTAGACTTATTAACGTATTTGTATCATGGAAAGGCAATACCGAGTAGACGTTGATTAGGTAAGCAGAAATACAATAATATACAGAAAAGAGACTTTAATAACATGCACAACAAGGAAGATACAGATGTGTCCTTATACACTGTGACTTCAGTCATGCCAACAAACCCTCTCAGTGCGCCATGCTGAGCATCTTCTTCGCTTAACATGGGAATCTTATTTGCACAAATGAAACAACTGGAAGGGACAAAACCTGCTGCACTGTGTCATTTTCATGCAGTGCCCAGCTCCGGTCACTAAGGAGGAGCTGACAGTGCAGGCAGGAACTCCTGGTGCAGACAAACATCTCCAGACCCCCCAGATTAATGTAAAGAGGGGACTTCCCATGAGACCACACCTTCACCCATGAAGGCATGAACATCTCCAGACCCCTAGATTAATGTAAAGAGGGGACTTCCCATGAGACCACACCTTCACCCATGAAGGCATGCCCCCTTTTTGGGTCTATTGGCCAAACCGTGTGTCACCAACCCCAGTGACGCCATTGATACTACCTGATTTGGTAGCTATTCCAATGTCTATTTCAGTCCAGAGATGCTTTCAATTTTCCTGTCTGCAAACTGTTGCAAATCAACAACAAGCATGTAAATAGAAAAAAATAAACCCCAACAGGAGTAAAGGGAGCATCATCAGAACTAGGCATTCATCACTACAGCAAAATGATACGGTGAGATGACAGAACAAAGGTAAATAATCTCTATAGTATATGTATAGGTGGAGCAATAGTCACCGCACACAGATTGCCTGTCACAACAGTGATTAGCTGTGCATGAAGCAGGGATAAATATATTTTCCTTTTTCATCAAGAGCATGTACCATAATTAAACAGAGGAAACAAATAATAGAGTAATACTTTCTAAAAGTAAAATGTATCTCCACATGGTCAATTCCACACTCCAAAAAGGTCATTGACAATCCCAAGACTTTATAGGAAATATAATAGACCAAATCCCCACATACAGCGGGCCCGTTTTTTCTCTGCATGCTGGAACTTGTAGTTCTTCTACAAAAAATAATATTCTTTACTTTTACACAATGGCTATCAGCCTCCTATCCACCACCCACGGATGGGGGGACAGCCTCGAGCTTCACCCCTGGCCCTTGGGTGGCTGGAGGGGGGGACCCCTTGATTTAAGGGGTCCCCACTCCTCCAGGGTACCCTGGCCAGGGGTGACTAGTTGGGGGGGTAATTCCACGGCCGCAGGGACTAGTATAAAAGTGTCCCCTTGCTGTGCATTATCTCTCTGGCTAGTGGAGCCCGGTGCTGGTTTAAAAAATACGGGGGACCCCTATGTCTTTTGTCCCCCATATTTTTTGAACCAGGACCGGATTTCAAGCCCGGTGCTGGTTGATTAAATATGGGGGGACCCCACTCATTTTTTCCCCTGTATTTTTTCAACCAGGACCGGCTCAAAGATCCCGAGGCTGGTTATGCTTAGGACGGGGGACCCCACGCAAATTTTTTAAGGATTTTTAACACTTTACAGAC
The DNA here is from genome assembly GCF_028390025.1 of Pseudophryne corroboree. NCBI lineage: Eukaryota > Metazoa > Chordata > Amphibia > Anura > Myobatrachidae > Pseudophryne > Pseudophryne corroboree. The sequence continues at coordinate 524,257,628 of NC_086445.1, read as the reverse complement.
TTCATATAATGTACACAATGAAGCCCTGCACGGATCTCACTGATCCGGCCGGGATTCATTGTGTTAAGTCTGGCAGTGTTTTACTAATCACTCCCGTAAAACACTGCCCGGCAATACGAATCACATCGACATCGGAAAATACGAAAAAGCAAAATACGACAGCATAGTAAATGGTATGTAAAAAAAAAAAAAAAAGTTGCAAACTAACACAACTGATGTCATTCGAGTTTAATCTCCCACCAAAACCCCAAAAATACGAACCTTAGTAAATATACCCTCTGGTTTCCACTAACCATATAACTTTTAGCCACAAGGCATAAGGACCTGCCATAGGAACATGACATTCTCTGAACCAATGGCAGGACACTAGATTCACACCATGAGGATTATCACGCCATATACATTTATCCTCCTACCACGCCATATATAAATTCGAATAGCTGGGAGCAAATCCGGTACCTATCACCATTCCAATTTCCTGCGCATAGTCAATGTCCTATTGCTTTAGCAGGGCACTGTGCAAGGATTAAAAAGGTTATTTTCATATTTAAATAACAATTTAAATATAATTTTCACCTTTCATCAGGGTAGATAAAATGTCACTAGTCTAGACTAAGAGATTTATTTAAATATAACAGAATCTTGACAAAAAAATTACAGGAAACCTACAGATTCTAATAATATAAATGTCAATAGTGAGCACCAATTAATTGGCTTGATGGGATTCCCCTTGTACAGTTCAAAGGTATTAAGATAAATTGTACAGATAATAATGTACTGTAGGCACAGAACAGATTGAAGAAATGAGTACCAACTTCCTTAAGAAAAGATATTCCATAGGAAAGAACTCTTCATTAAAGGAAAAACTGATAGACTAAATACAGAACAGAAGGACCTTTTAAAAAAGAAAACAAATAAAAAATAAACTGGTGCAACGAAATATGAATTCTCTTTTATTACACAGTACTACTCTTATCACAAACAATTGGAACATACTATTAAACAAATATTGGCCAGTTATATTAAAATAAACTGTTTTGTACAATTGTTACCACCTACACACCAATTTTATATATCGTAAGTCCTATTATCTAAATTGTCTTGTATGAAGCGCTTTTTCCACCACAGAAAAAGATACTCTACTTAGAGATGTGTGCGGACCCCTGTGTTTTGGTTTGGTTCTAATTCATCATCGTGTTTTGGTTTTGCCAAAATTATCTTTAAGTGTTTTGGTTCAGATTTGGATTTTGGTCTGGTTTAATTGATAAAAAAAAATCTAAAAATCATAGATAAAAATTATGGAATTTTTGCAATTCAAAATCTGGACTTCAGATTTGAAATCCACATTCTGAACCACAGGATGATCCGAACCAGGACTCGATTCAGATTGTCTCTCCTCAGGGGATGTAGGAGTTGGTTTGATTCGGATCCACCAAATTTGGGTGGATTCAGATTTCTGGCGACCAAACATCTCTAATTATAGTGTTTTTCACTGTAGATGTGGTCTTTTTATACCATGTAAAAACGTACAAAGTAAACCAGTACATAGTTACATAGTTGTTGAGGTTGAAAAAGACAAATGTCTATCGAGTTCAACCTATATTATAATTTTTTTAATGTTAATTAAATGCTGGATCCCTGGACATTTTTTTCTGCTAGGAATTTATCTAATCCATTTTTAAACTTATTGATTGAGTCCACCATTACTACCTTCTCTGGCAGAGAATTCCAAATCCTTACTGCTCTTACTGTGAAGAACCCTTTTCTCCATTGAGTATGGATATTTTTTTCTTCTAACCTCAGAGGGTGTCCTCGTGTCCTATGTAGTGTTTTTTTGGTAAACAAATCGTTTGATAAATCCTTGTATTGTCCCTTAATGTAGTTATAAATATTAGTAATGTCCCCTCTCAGTCGTCTCTTTTTCAGTGTGAACATATCTAACCTTTTAAGCATTTCCTCATAATCCAGTGCCTCTAACCCCTTAACCAGTTTAGTGGCTCACCTCTGAACCCTTTCGAGTTCCAAGAAATCTTTTTTATAGTATGGTGCCCAAAACTGTACACAATATTCCAGGTGCGGCCGCACCAATGATTTATACAGTGGCAGGATTACACTCTCATCCCTTGTCTCCATACCCTGTTTTATGAATGCTAACACCTTATTAGCTTTTGTTGCTGCATTTTGACATTGCGTACTGCTACCAAGTTTTTTATCGATGAGCACTCCCAAATCTTTTTCAACTACCGTTACCCCTACATTTTCCCCATTTAGTTTATAGGCTGCCTGATTATTCTTAGTCCCAAAGTGCATAACATTACATTTGTCTATATTGAACCTCATTCTCCATTTATCTGCCCAGACCTCAAGTCTAGATAACTCATTCTGTAGAGACTCAATATCCTTGTCTGAATTAATTATTCTACATAGTTTAGTATCATCTGCGAAAATTGACACTGTGCTTTCCAGTCCCTCTCCTAGGTCATTAATGAATATGTTAAACAACATTGGCCCGAATACTAAACACTGCGGTATTCCACTGAGTACTGAAGCCCATTCAGAGTACACCCCATTAATCCCCACTCGCTGTTCCCTATTAAACAGCCAAAAACTCACCCAAGTAAAAATAGTGTTTCCTACCCCAAGCTCTCTTAGTTTGAGAATTAGTCTCCTGTGTAGCACTTTGTCAAAGGCCTTAGCGAAGTCCAAAAAGATCACATCCACTGCTTGACCCTGATCAATATTATCGCTCACTTTCTCGTAGAAGCTTATTAAGTTAGTTTGACATGACCTGTCCTTCACAAAGCCATGCTGATTCCTAGTAATAACCTTGGAGGTATCCAAGTACTCTAGTCTGCTAATACCTTCTAGTATTTTCCCCATTATAGATGTCAAACTTACCGGTCTATAGTTCCCGGGGAGCGTTTTAATACCCTTTTTAAATATTGGGACTACCTCTGCTATACGCCAGTCCTTTGGTATGATTTCTGATCTAATTGACTCGCTGAAAACCAAATATAGAGGTTTCGATATCTCTATGTTGAGTTCCATAAGAACCCTGGGGTGGAGTCCATCCAGCCCAGGAGATTTATTTATCTTAATTTTACTTAGTCTCTCCCGGACCACTCCCTCGTTTAACCAAGTACCAAGCAACGGGTCATTATTATAGTTTATGTTATGCTCTACTCTCGTCAACCTGTCCTCTTTCGTGAATAATGATGAAAAGAATTTATTAAATAAATCTGCTTTTACCTTATCATCATTAATCAAGACATCCAACTTTCCCTTTAAAGGTCCAATATTCTCCCTTTTTAACCTTTTACCGTTTATATACTTAAAGAACTTTTTGGGGTTCGTTTTACTCTCCATTGCGATTTGTTTTTCGTTTTCTATTTTAGCTGCTCTGATTGTTTTTTTGCAGAACAATGGAATGGATAATCATTATTTACCTCCCCTTTTTAAAAAAGAATCATAATTGCTCTGTTCTGTGTATAAAAGGGATCTGGGGCATACAACATGGATTGGAAGAATCAGGACTTAAAATCCAAGCTAGCCAATCTGAGTTGGAGAGGATATGCAGATAAAGATATTACACATCTAGTTTAGAATACTACAGATGATCAAATTGTAGCCTCCCTATGTAACATCTGGAGGATGGAATGCAAACAGAAAATATTCCATTGTCACTTCCAGGTGTGTGGAAAGCAGATGCATTCCACCAGTGTAAATTGTATAAGGACCTTCCTACATACAGTAGGTGCAGGAGTGGTGCTTGAGATCAGAAGTGAACAACCATGGTAATTTTTTGAGGTATAAATAGAATGGACTACACAGCAAAGCATCACACACCTTGAAAAATGCTACTGTTGGTAGCAGAAATGCATCAGATGAGTAGAACAATCAGGCTGAAAAAATGAAAGGATCTGACACTCTTTGTATAGCCTGAGTGTGTTTATTCTGGACGCCTCCCCTATGAAAGAACTGTGGTACTGTATGTGAACTGTTTTCTTCCTTTAAAATAGCAATCCTAGATTAACTAATTCTGTGTCTCTGGATGTGCTGCAGCCTAGATTGTCTAATTTGATGTCTCTGGATATGCTGGAACCAAGATTGTGCAATTCTGTGTCTCTGCATGTGTTAATGTAAGACACCGGGTTGGTGGGTATGTCTTATTGGTTGAGATAGGTATCACAGATTTTGGGTGGCTATGTGATGGACCTTTCCTCTGAAATGTTTCTCCCCGTACCTTGTCCTGACGTACAGAGTTCAGAGAGGTAGGATAGTTTAATACGAAATACGAGTGAGTCAGAAATTCCAACAGGATGTCTTTTTATTGAGCCGCAATGAACTGGATTGAAGATGATGATTATTTAATTGGCATTACATTTGAATAAGCACAAAAAAAGAATTGGGCATCAAAGAAGAACAAAGAGAAGACAAATGCTTACAATTCACACCACAAAGGGTCATTCAGTATGCAAAAGACAATCGATTTGAATCACAGAATAATAGCAGATTTTCATTTGAATCATATTTAACTTGTTATAACTGGAATAATAAATATTAGCATATGATAATTGGAATCACAATCTATAATGTGGTCATGAGGAGAGTGATGAAAAACACAATCATCAATAACAAACACTAACTTTTTAGCTTTCCCTAGCCAAGGTACAATGATCTTCACCGGCAATAAGTGTTGCAGCTCTGGTAGAATTCTGTAATGCCTTAATGTGTCAATTGGAGAAATTGGCACACAGATTGGGTTGTGATAGTAACAAATGTTTCTCAGTTTTATCCAAAGAGGGTGTAGCTAGCGAAGGGATGGTAATGTCTCTTGACAAATTTAACTCACTTAACAATGAGAGTTTTTTGGTTGAACAAACTCAGTCTCTCAGTTATTATTATTATCAGAGCCCTGTGGGACACCAACGGGGAGGATGGAAGGGGGTGAGGTGGAGCAGGATGCAGACACACAGAGAAGGAGCGGCTAGTGAGGTAAGAGGTTAACCAGGCAAGGACAGTGCTGGAGAGGTCAACAGTCTGGTGGGTGTGGAGGAGGAGTGGATTATCTACAGTGTCAAAGGCAGCAAAAAGGTCCAGGAGGATGAGCAGAGAGAAGTGACCCTTGGATTTGGCCAAAAGCATGCCTTTGATGACTTTGACAAGGGCAGTTTAGTGGAGTGTAGGTGGCAAAAGCCAGATTGAAAAGGATAAAGGATGGTATTGTCAGAAAGGTAGATGGTGAATCGGCTGTAGATGGTAATTTGGAGGCAAATGGGAGAAAAGAGATGGGGCGGTAGCTAGCAGGTGAGGAAGGGTCAAGATTTGTTTTTTTAAGAATAGGTGAGACAAGAGCATGTTTGAATGGTGAGGGAAAGATGTCAGTAGAGAGTGATAGGTTAAAGAGATTAGCACGGTGGGAGCAGGCAGTGGTGGATAGGGAGCAAAGGAGATGGGAAGGTATGGGGTCCAGCGGGCATGTGGAAGTTGGATAAGATGAGGGAGTGGACTTCCTTGTCTATGGTGGTTGTGGAAGTAAAACAAGGTGGAATGGCTGGAGGAAGAGGGTGGTGGGGGTAGCAGGGCTGACGAGGGGAGACGGGAGGAGATTTCATGGTGGATAGCTTCAATTTTGGAGAAAAAGAAGGAGGCAAAGTTAACGGTGGTCAGGGAGGTTGGGAGAGGAGGAGGGGGGGTCGAAGGAGAGTATTGAAAGAATCAAAGAGGTGGCGGTATCTGGAAGACTGAGAAAAAATTAGTGATTGGAAAAAGGATTGCTTGGCAAGGGAAAGGGCAGAGCTTTAGGAAGAGAAAAAAACTTGAAATGGAGGATGTCCACCAGAGAGCGAGATTTCCTCCAGAGACGATCGGCAATGCATGAGCATTTTTGCAGGAAATGGGTCAGTTTGTAGTGCCAGTGTAGGGGGTTAGAGTGGCGGAGGGGGACAGATGGGATAGGGTCAAGAGAATTGAGTGCAGAGGTGAGCTTGGAGATATAGAAGGAGGCCGCTTGGTTGGGGCATGCCATGTTGGATAGAGGAGAAAGGAGTGTATCAAGGGAGGATAGGACAGGGGGGTCAAGAGACCCCATATTGCATCTGGATGAATGAAAGCAAGCAGCCCCAGTTCACCTACAGAAAGTGGAGCAACTATATCAGATATTTGATTTATTTTAAAGTTCTGTACATAGGGGGTTATTCAGAGTTGTTAGCAAACCAAAACAGTAAGCAGTTGGGCAAAACCATGTTGCACTGCAGGTGAGAAGATGTAACACATGCAGAGAGATTTAGATTTGGGTGGGGTGTGTTTAACTGTAATCTACATTGTGGTGTAAAAATAAAGCAGCCAGTAGTTGCCATGCACAGAAACAATCTAACCAACCCAAATCTAAATCTCACTGCACGTTACATATGCTTCACCTGCAGTGCAACATGATTTTTGCCCAATTGCTATTTTTTTTTTTTTGGTTTGCTAACAACTCTGAAAAAAAAACCTAGAGTACAGGAAAATGCCAACTTTTGGGAGTTGGTCCACTCCGTCAGACCCTGCGCTCTTGAAGCACACACCTCATCACCACATCCCATTTTGTTACCTTGAAATGCTGCTTGACATTTAATTTTGCATGCTTATTGGTGCCACAAAAAACTTTCATTAACATTTAAGTTCTTACACAGCTTTAGCCATAGGGTTAAAATGTTGTACTTTTTGAATTAGCTATGTAGTGAACTGAAGTTTAATAGCTTTCAAAACCAGATTAATAAAAGAAAAGTTTAAAATGTACTTCAAAAAATAAATATTAAAAGTAAGTTAGACTTAAAGTAAAAAGTCAGAGACATAAAACTAGGTTAATGGTTTGTATGATATTTGGAACAATCTGTGCTGTCTCACTCACATGGCAATTACTTGCCACATCAGAACAGTAGAATTAGAGGAGATCAATGGCTCTTCTCTTCACACATGGCACTATGACAGAGGGAGTTTGTGAGGATAGCTTGGCTACACTTATGCTGCCACTATCACTTTCCCTTTTAAATATGTGCTGCAAATGATTACTTTTTCTCTTTTCAGTCCCTGCATATAAAAGGTGTAAAAGGAAATAATAATGTATTTCATTATTAAATTACCTTACATTAGTTGATTACAACTTACAACTACAACTATAGTTGATTACAACTATGGTAAAGCTGCCCAGAAGAATTGCGGAAAGGTCACATAGACAATGGTGATAAAGGTGAGGTTATAGTATTTTATCCAATGTGCATGTTCTGGATAATACTGTACATAAAGACATTAGAATAAGAAATACAATTTTTTCTTCTCATGTTACAAACATGATTAAATTATTTCAATGTGCAGCACTTACTGTATAGCAAATAAGGCCTTCTGGGGGTTAACATAAGACCATATTGATCTATTGGGACTGGACTGGAGTACTAGTGGGCTGGCCTGCACAATCACCCCAGGGCCCTGACACACAGGGTGACCTGGACACACAAGTCAGGCTGGCCCACTATGGATCTTTGTAATTTCTCGGTAGGTGCCATTGTTTTCATGTTTCTCGCCAATTCCCTGGAGAAGGCACACAACGAAACAAGTCCTTGGTCCGAAAATCTCCGAGCTCCTAAGTCTCTTAAACATTGCATCACATCCACAATGCTTAAGAGAGCTGAAAGCTGCTTTATCTGACTCCATTCAACCATAGTCATAAGCACTCTGGAGGAATGCAAAGTCAGCAGAAGCCCTTTACATACGAGGTCAGTAGCAGTGGGGTGGCATAATGGGAACTGGGGCCACTGTAGGAAGAAATAATGCAGACTGTGGGCATTCCAGGTTGGCATAATGTGAACTGGGGGGCACTATTGAGTGGTATAATGAGAACTTTGTCATCACAGGGAGACATAATACAAACTGGGGGCACTTCAGAGTGGCATATTGCTAACTGGAGGCACTTTAGTTTGCATAATGCAAACTGTGAACACTAAAGTGTAGGATAATGCAAACTGTAAGCATTTCAGAGTGCCATAATGAGAATTGGGGCACTACAGTGTGTTATACTATGACTGGTAGGTACTGTACCTCAATTTGGCATAGTGTATACTGGTTGGTACGTCAGTGTGTAGCATAATGTAATATTGGTAGGGGACCCCACAAATTAGTTGCCCTGGATCCCCCTCAAATCTAAATCCAGCCCTCATGGGGAGAGATTCGAGTTTGGTGAACTGTATAAAAATTTCCAGTGGGATTAATTACTTTTTGAATTTGATTTCACAAAGGGATCACTATGTCAGCATCATGTTGTATTTCCTTCCAAATGTTTGCTGGAATCTTGTTTGCAATTTTTCTAGTTAATCATTTTACAATATTCCTTACATTACATTCTCTTCTTATCTTGTGACACTGTATGTGTTCCCCAAGGAATCCTTGAGATGAAGTATGCCAAGTTCTAAAATCTAACTGAAAATAATATTACATTTATTTGTAAATGATATGATATATACAAAACTAATCATGTTGGATATTAATAAACATGTAAATGCATAGCTGTCACAAAAGCATGGTAAACTCTATAGACTGTAAGCTCCACTGGGGCAGGGTCTGATGTGAATGGCTGAATATTCTCTATAAAGTGCTGCGGAAAATGTGTGCGGAAAATGTGTGCGCTACAAAAATAACTGGTAATAAATAAATAAAATAGTTACCAAATATCACAAAAAGCTAAAATATGAACGACTATATACTAAAACTGGCCAGACCAACTCCATCTTGATTTTCGTGCTACATTATAGTCACCTACATTACTATTGAAAGAAAAAATCATCATGGCTAAAGAGATAGTCCTCATCACTTCCATTCAAGATATGTATTTTCAACTCTTCCAAGACCTTGCTCCTTCCACTATCCAGAAATGAAGAGATTGGCAACTGATAGCAAAGGGTTTCAGTCAACATAGCATATGCTACCAATGTGGATTCCTCTAGATACTATAAGTCTTTGCTAACAATTTGACAAACCGCATGAAAACTCTGGGCCAAGGTCAGGAACTCTTATCTAAACTGGAACTTCTCCATGAACCCTCTTCCTCCTCTCTCCATGAACCCTGCTCGTCAAGCAGAATGGTCTAGAGTGACCCATCACAGCAATAAAGACTCTGACTCTGACCCTCCATGATTCTTCCCCTTCCTGATTTGTCTCTCCTTCACTGGACTCAGGCTTCCATACTACAATCTTCTCAACATACCAAAGTCATAGACTCATTCCTATGCCTCAGTGGATTTCTCCACTGTATTTTTTATATGTTATATCTTTGACTGTTTATTATTGATATTTTGTTTTTTCAATTATATATGCTACAGGCCTATGCCCAGGTTACATAATAATCACTTTCCAATTTTTTTCCTCTATGTCTGCTCCCCCCAAAAAAAATTTTGTTGACTCTACATGCTGTTCATTATATTTACCATGATATATGATATATACCTTTCTCCCCTCCTCTCCTCCGCTCTCACCCCACCCCTTCTTTACCACCCTCCCTCCTGTCTGTGCTCTCCCTCTTTTGTCCTCCTTCATCACCTTTTTCTCCCCCTTTCATCCCTCTCCAGTTTTTCACAAATAACGTGTGTTTCTGGAAGCCAGGTTACTCTTGCCAAACTTTACCTACAAACCCCCATTCACCCTTATTTTCTTCAACAGTTCATATTTTTAGTTCATTTATCATTGATCTATGACAAGGACCCTCTATCGCAGGGTTTTTGCCCTAAAAGGGCTCTAATCCCCCCCACATCCATTTTCTTCTGTTACCCCCTTTCTTTGTCGCTTCTTTCTTTTTTCCTCTTTCTTTCTCAATCTCTTCTTTCTTTGTTTTAGGCTCGTCATAATATTTCTCTTCACGTTATGTGGGTGATAGGAACATTATCTAGTTGCTTCACATTACCACCTCTATTATGGCTCTAAAACTTTTATCTGTAAATGTCAATGGGCTTAACTCCCAAAAGAAATACACTTCAGTTTTGGGAGCTTGTAAGAAGGAAAAAGCAGATATTGTTTTCTTACAGGAGAAACACCTCACTGGTACACACTCTCAACTCCAATCGGTAATCAGTTTGCCCAAATCTTTTTTTGCATCGGCTGACTGTAAAAGAGGACTTTGCAATTTGAATTGATCGTAACATCCTATTTTCTCAAACCAAAACAATAGTTGACCCTGATGGTTGTTATTTAATTGTGATTGGCACCCTCTATCCGAACAGTCACACTAATCTCAGCCCATGCTCCTAACCAGGACCAAACAGCCTTCTTTGTGGAGCTGTTCGAGCGTTGAAGAAGGCCATATAATTCTAGGTGGGGATTTTAATATGGTTGTTGACTCCCTCCTTAACAGGTCTCTTTCTCCAGCAATGACTAAAGATTCTGCCCCATACAAGGCCTTTATGACTTTATCAGCTCTTCGCAAGCAACACAATTAAAGTTATACCTGCCGTCTAAAACACTTTACTGCCAGAGAGTATACCCACTATCTTTCTCCACATCAGTTCGACTCGCGTATTGATATGCTACATATACAGTATCTCATTCACTGGCCTCGATGCAGGTATTACTGCACTGTCTTGGACAGATCCCGCTGGTGTATATATTTCTTTGGATATGTACTGGACATCACATAGAACAAATGGCATCTGGATGACTCCCTTCTATTGCAGCCTTCAACATTTTCCAATGGGATGTAGGTAATATACAGGCTGTCAGGATCCTGGCGTTCATGATCCCGACGCCAGAATCCCATCAGCAGGTAAAATGTCAGCGGTCGGAATACCGACTGCCCACTGGTATTTGCCACTCGGATGATGGGTCCACACCACCACCTGAGGAAGAATATAACCCATGGCGAGCAATGTGAGCAACCAGGCCCTAAGCGTGGCGAGCATAGTGAGCCCACGAGGGGGCTCACTGCCGGTATTATGGCTGACGGGATGCCACTGTCAGGATCCTGACAGCCAGCATTTCATTAGCCGGAATACCGTATCCAACCCTTTCCAACATCTATTGTACATTACTTTTCTGAAAACACCACCCAAGAAATTTCCCCAGGAGTAGTTTGGGAAGCAACTATAAGAGGTTGACAACAGAAGAGAAAGAAAATGTCTTTTTGTTGCACTCTTATGAAACAATTTAAATAATGAATAAAGATATTAAAAAATAACTTTAATTCAGTATAGTTAAAATAATGTCTCTTAAATCTGTCCCAACGTGCGATCCTTGGGTGCTAATTCAATGAGTTTAATACTTGCTATGTACTCCAGTAAATGGAGCGTGGAACTACGGGAATAATTGAGAAATCTATAAATATAAGTCCTGAATTGGACTATACCCAGCATGCAGTGTTAATATGGTCTTGTGTAGTGTGGATAGGAATGTATAAATACAATTGTGTTCAATAAAGTATTCCTAAACAATTGTCTGTGTCTAAGCTTCCATGACTGTACATCGGATAAATGACCACCTGTTTGGGGCTACGTAGAAATAATACAAGATGTTACCAAAGAGTCTTGACAGACTCTATTTTAAAAGTTCCTCTTGGGTGACAGATAAGAATAAAGAAAAAGATTAGAGGTAAATCTGCTGTCAACGTTAGGCTGGTAGTATTCTGTTAACCTAGACTTACAACACCGGGTATTTCCTGGTGGTCCCCCACCAGGTACTAGCTCGGACTTACACTTTATGACTTTCAAGATCAGATGAGATTGCCGGTTTTGATGTAGGGGTCCCTAGGATCATTGATGAGTGTTTACATATGTGTTTAAGAATTAAAGGGGGGAATTCAAATGTTTGAAAAGTCGGTTGGGTTTCTGTTTTTCCCTGTCTATTAGATAGGTAAAAACAGACACCAAATTGACTTTTCAAACTATTGAATCTACCCGAAAGAGTTAATGGAGAGTTTAGATACAGCAGATTTGAGGAGAAACAAAGAGTTGTATCTGCTTTTGGTGTTAGACAATATAAGATTGTACCTGTAACTGTCCCAGGTGGTATGGGTTTTTATTGAATCACCAATGAGAGTCCATTAGGTATCGATATCATAAAGTAGCCTCTAAGGAAGAGGTAGAGACATGTAGCCTTATTGTCTGTTTAAGTACCGAAATGCCATAACTGTAAGAATAAAGGCCTATAACTGTTTAAGGGGATAAAAATTGTATTTTAGTGATGTGCACCGGAAATTTTTCGGGTTTTGTGTTTTGGTTTTGGATTCGGTTCCGAGGCCGTGTTTTGGATTCAGACGCGTTTTGGCAAAACCTCCCTGAAATTTTTTTGTCGGATTCGGGTGTGTTTTGGATTCGGATGTTTTTTTTACAAAAAACCCTCAAAAACAGCTTAAATCATAGAATTTGAGGGTTATTTTTAACCCATAGTATTATTAACCTCAATAACCATAATTTCCACTCATTTTCAGTCTATTCTGAACACCTCACACCTCACAATATTATTTTTAGTCCTAAAATTTGCAACGAGGTCGCTGGATGACTAAGCTAAGCGACCCAAGTGGCCGACACAAACACCTGGCCCATCTAGGAGTTGCACTGGAGTGTCAGACAGGATGGCAGATTTAAAAAATATTCCCCAAACAGCACATGATGCAAAGAAAAAAAGAGGTGCACCAAGGTCGCTGGATGGCTAAGCTAAGCGACCCAAGTGGCCGACACAAACACCTGGCCCATCTAGGAGTGGGACTGCAGTGTCAGACAGGATGGCAGATTTAAAAAATAGTCCCCAAACAGCACATGATGCAAAGAAAAAAAGAGGTGCACCAAGGTCGCTGGATGGCTAAGCTAAGCGACACAAGTGGCCGACACAAACACCTGGCCCATCTAGGAGTGGCACTGCAGTGTCAGGCAGGATGGCACTTCAAAAAAATAGTCCCCAAACAGCACATGATGCAAAGAAAAATGAAAGGAAAAAGAGGTGCAAGATGGAATTGTCCTTGGGCCCTCCCACCCACCCTTATCTTGTATAAACAGGACATGCACACTTTAACAAACCATAATTTCAGAGACAGGGTCTGCCACACGACTGTGACTGAAATGACTGGTTGGTTTGGGCCCCCACCAAAAAAGAAGCAATCAATCTCTCCTTGCACAAACTGGCTCTACAGAGGCAAGATGTCCACCTCCTCCTCATCGCCCGATTCCTCGCCCCTTTCACTATGTACATCCCCCTCCTCACAGATTATTAATTCGTCCCCACTGGAATCCACCATCTCAGGTCCCTGTGTACTTTCTGGAGGCAATTGCTGGTGAATGTCTCCACTGAGGAATTGATTATAATTAATTTTGATGAACATCATCTTCTCCACATTTTCTGGAAGTAAACTCGTACGCCGATTGCTGACAAGGTGAGCGGCTGCACTAAACACTCTTTCGGAGTACACACTGGAGGTGGGGGCAACTTAGGTAAAATAAAGCCAGTTTGTGCAAGGGCCTCCAAATTGCCTCTTTTTCCTGCCAGTATACTTACGGACTGTCTGACTTGCCTACTTGGATGCGGTCACTCATATAATCCTCCACCATTCTTTCATTGGTGACAGAATCATATGCAGTGACAGTAGACGACATGTCAGTAATCGTTGGCAGGTCCTTCAGTCCGGACCAGATGTCAGCACTCGCTCCAGACTGCCCTGCATCACCGCCAGTGGGTGGGCTCGGAATTCTTAGCCTTTTCCTCGCACCCCCAGTTGCGGGAGAATGTGAAGGAGGAGCTGTTGACGGGTCACGTTCCGCTTGACTTGACAATTTTCTCACCAGCAAGTCTTTGAACCTCTGCAGACTTGTATCTGCCGGAAGGAAAGATACAACGTAGGTTTAAAATTTAGGATCGAGCATGGTGGCCAAAATGTAGTGCTCTGATTTCAACAGAATGACCACCCGTGAATCCTTGTTAAGCGAATTAAGGGCTCCATCCACAAGTCCCACATGCCTAGCAGAATCGCTCTGTTTTAGCTCCTCCTTCAATGTCTCCAGCTTCTTCTGCAAAAGCCTGATGAGGGGAATGACCTGACTCAGGCTGGCAGTGTCTGAACTGACTTCACGTGTGGCAAGTTCAAAGGGTTGCAGAACCTTGCACAACGTTGAAATCATTCTCCACTGCGCTTAAGTCAGGTGCATTCCCCCTCCTTTGCCTATACCGTAGGTAGCTGTATAGGCTTGAATGGCCTTTTGCTGCTCCTCCATCCTCTGAAGCATATAGAGGGTTGAATTCCACCTCGTTACCACCTCTTGCTTCAGATGATGGCAGGGCAGGTTCAGGACTGTTTGCTGGTGCTCCAGTCTTCGGCACGCGGTGGCTGAATGCCGAAAGTGTCCCGCAATTCTTCGGGCCACCGACAGCATCTCTTGCACGCCCCTGTCGTTTTTTAAATAATTCTGCACCACCAAATTTAATGTATGTGCAAAACGTGGGACGTGCTGGAATTTGCCCATATGTAATGCACGCACAATATTGGTGGCGTTGTCCAATGTCACAAATCCCCAGGAGAGTCCAATTGGGGTAAGCCATTCTGCGATGATGTTCCTCAGTTTCCGTAAGAGGTTGTCAGCTGTGTGCCTCTTATGGAAAGCGGTGACACAAAGCGTAGCCTGCCTAGGAACGAGTTGGCGTTTGCGAGATGCTGCTACTGGTGCCGCCGCTGCTGTTCTTGCTGCGGGAGGCAATACATCTACCCAGTGGGCTGTCACAGTCATATAGTCCTGAGTCTGCCCTGCTCCACTTGTCCACATGTCTGTGGTTAAGTGGACATTGGGTACAACTGCATTTTTTAGGACACTGGTGACTCTTTTTCTGACGTCTGTGTACATTTTCGGTATCGCCTGCCTAGAGAAATGGAACCTAGATGGTATTTGGTACCGGGGACACAGTACCTCAATAAAGTCTCTAGTTCCCTGTGAATTAACGGTGCCTACCGGAAACACGTTTCTCACCATCCAGGCTGCCAAGGCCTGAGTTATCCACTTTGCAGCAGGATGACTGGTGTGATATTTCATCTTCCTTGCATAGGACTGTTGGACAGTCAATTGCTTACTGGAAGTAGTACAAGTGGTCTTCCGACTTCCCCTCTGGGATGACGATCGACTCCCAGCAGCAACAACAGCAGCGCCAGCAGCAGTAGGCGTTACACTCAAAGATGCATCGGAGGAATCCCAGGCAGGAGAGGACTCGTCAGACTTGCCAGTGACATCGCCTGCAGGACTATTGGCTTTCCTGTGTAAGGAGGAAATTGACACTGAGGGAGTTGGTGGTGTGGTTTGCAGGAGCTTGGTTACAAGAGGAAAGGAATTTAGTGGTCAGTGGGCTGCTTCCGCTGTCATCCAAAGTTTTTGAACTTGTCACTGACTTCTGATGAATGCGGTCCAGGTGACGTATAAGGGAGGATGTTCTTAGGTGGTTAACGTCCTTACCCCTACTTATTACAGCTTGACAAAGGCAACACACGGCTTGACACCAGTTGCCCGCATTTCTGTTCAAATAATTCCACACCGAAGAGGTGATTTTTTTTGTATTTTGACCAGGCATGTCAATGGCCATATTCGTCCCACGGACAACAGGTGTCTCCCCGGGTGCCTGACTTAAACAAACCACCTCACCATCAGAATCCTCCTTGTCAATTTCCTCCCCAGCGCCAGCAACACCCATATCCTCATCCTGGTGTACTTCAACAGTGACATCTTCAATTTGACTATCAGGAACTGGACTGCGGGTGCTCCTTCCAGCACTTGCAGGGGGCGTGCAAATGGTGGAAGGCGCAACCTCTTCCCGTCCAGTGTTGGGAAGGTCAGGCATCGCAACCGACACAATTGGACTCTCCTTGGGGATTTGTGATTTAGAAGAACGCACAGTTCTTTGCTGTGCTTTTGACATCTTAACTCTTTTAAGTTTTCTAGCAGGAGGATCAGTGCTTCCATCCTCAGGTGAAGCTGAACCACTAGCCTTGAACATACGCCAGGGCTTCAGCCGTTCCTTGCCATTCCGTGTCGTAAATGGCACATTGGCAAGTTTACTCTTCTCCTCAGATGATTTTGATTTAGATTTTTGGGTCATTTTACTGAGCTTTATTTTTTTGGATTTTACATGCTCTCTACTATGACATTGGGCATTGGCCTTGGCAGACGACGTTGATGGCATTTCATCATCTCGGCCATGACTAGTGGCAGCAGCTTCAGTACGAGGTGGAAGTGGATCTTGATCTTTCCCTATTTTACCCTCCACATTTTTGTTCTCCATTTTTTAATGTGTGGAATTATATGCCAGTAATATATCAATAGCAATGGCCTACTACTATATATACTGCGCACAACTGAAATGCACCACAGGTATGGATGGATAGTATACTTGACGACACAGAGGTAGGTAGAGCAGTGGCCTACGGTACCGTACTGCTATATATTATATACTGGTGGACAGCAAACTGTGCAAAACTGAAATGCACCACAGGTATGGATGGATAGTATACTTGACGACACAGAGGTAGGTAGAGCAGTGGCCTACTGTTCCGTACTGCTATATAGTATATACTGGTGGTCAGCAAACTGTGCAAAACTGAAATGCACCACAGGTATGGATGGATAGTATTATTGACGACACAGAGGTAGGTAGAGCAGTGGCCTACTGTACCGTACTGCTATATATTATATACTGGTGGACAGCAAACTGTGCAAAACTGAAATGCACCACAGGTATGGATGGATAGTATACTTGACGACACAGAGGTAGGTAGAGCAGTAGCCTACTGTACCGTACTGCTATATATTATATACTGGTGGACAGCAAACTGTGCAAAACGGAAATGCACCACAGGTATGGATGGATAGTATACTTGACGACACAGAGGAAGGTAGAGCAGTGGCCTACTGTACCGTACTGCTATATATTATATACTGGTGGACAGCAAACTGTGCAAAACGGAAATGCACCACAGGTATGGATGGATAGTATACTTGACGACACAGAGGTAGGTAGAGCAGTGGCCTACTGTACCGTACTGCTATATAGTATATACTGGTTGTCAGCAAACTGTGCAAAACTGAAATGCACCACAGGTATGGATGGATAGTATACTTGACGTCACAGAGGTAGGTAGAGCACTGGCCTACTGTACCGTACTGCTATATATTATATACTGGTGGACAGCAAACTGTGCCAAACTGAAATGCACCACAGGTATGGATGGATAGTATACTTGATGACACAGAGGTAGGTAGAGCAGTGGCCTACTGTACCGTACTGCTATATAGTATATACTGGTTGTCAGCAAACTGTGCAAAACTGAAATGCACCACAGGTATGGATGGATAGTATACTTGACGTCACAGAGGTAGGTAGAGCACTGGCCTACTGTACCGTACTGCTATATATTATATACTGGTGGACAGCAAACTGTGCAAAACTGAAATGCACCACAGGTATGGATGGATAGTATACTTGACGACACAGAGGTAGGTAGAGCAGTGGCCTACTGTACCGTACTGCTATATAGTATAAACTGGTGGTCAGCAAACTGTGCAAAACTGAAATGCACCACAAGTATGGATGGATAGTAAACTTGACGACACAGAGGTCGGTAGAGCAGTGGCCTACTGTACCGTACTGCTATATATTATATACTGGCAGACAGCAAACTGTGCAAAACTGAAATGCACCACAGGTATGGATGGATAGTATACTTGACGACACAGAGGTAGGTAGAGCAGTGGCCTACTCTACCATACTGCTATATAGTATATACTGGTGGTCAGCAAACTGTGCAAAACTGAAATGCACCACAGGTATGGATGGATAGTATACTTGACGACACAGAGGTAGGTAGAGCAGTGGCCTACTGTACCGTACTGCTATATATTATATACTGGTGGTCAGCAAACTGTGCAAAACTGAAATGCACCACAGGTATGGATGGATAGTATACTTGACGACACAGAGGTAGGTAGAGCAGTGGCCTTCTGTACCGTACTGCTATATAGTATATACTGGTGGTCAGCTAACTGTGCAAAACTGAAATGCACCACAGGTATGGATGGATAGTATACTTGACGACACAGAGGTAGGTAGAGCAGTGGCCTTCTGTACCGTACTGCTATATAGTATATACTGGTAGTCAGCAAACTGTGCAAAACTGAAATGCACCACAGGTATGGATGGATAGTATACTTGACGACACAGAGGTAGGTAGAGCAGTGGAGTACTGTACCATACTGCTATATAATATATACTGGTGGTCACCAAACTGTGCAAAACTGAAATGCACCACAGGTATGGATGGATAGTATACTTGACGACACAGAGGTAGGTAGAGCAGTGGCCTACTGTACCGTAATGCTATATATTATATACTGGTGGTCAGCAAACTGTGCAAAACTGAAATGCACCACAGGTATGGATGGATAGTATACTTGACGACACAGAGGTAGGTACAGCAGTGGACTACTTTACCGTACTGCTATTATATAGTTATACTGGTGGTCAGCAAAATTCTGCACTGTCCTTCTACTATATACTACAATGCAGCACAGATATGGAGCGTTTTTCAGGCAAAGAACGTATAATACTGGTGGTCACTGGTCAGCAAAACTCTGCACTGTCCTCCTACTATATAATACTGCTGGTCCCCAGTCCCCACAATAAAGCAATTAGCACACTGAGCACAGATATTTGCAGCACACTGAGCACAGTCAGATATGGAGCGTTTTTCAGGCAGAGAACGTAGATATTTGCACTTGCAGCACACTGAGCACAGATATTTGCAGCACACTGAGCACAGATATTTGCAGCACAATTTGCAGCCCACTGAACATAGAAACTGAGAGGACGAATCTCGCGAGAATCCGACCGCGGGATGACGACGTTCGGGCGCGCTCGGGTTAACCGAGCAAGGCGGGAGGATCCGAGTTGCTCAGACCCGTAAAAAAAAAGGTGAAGTTCGGGCGGGTTCGGATCCCGAGGATCCGAACCCGCTCATCACTAGTATTCATATAATATTTTTTAGCATTTGATGTAATCATGTACAGCTTAAGCAGACATCTGAACCCAGTTATAAGTCTAAAAATGAATCCCTAAAACATTAATACTGATGTCCATATACACCAGATACTGATGAATAAACAGTCAACTTATAGACCAATATAAGGATGTTTGAAACAGGGAGATCAGTGCTCCTCAGTTACCAAGGTATGATCACTACCATGTCTCTGCTGGAGACCATATAGCAGATTAACCCAGGGGTATGTGTAAGACAAGGTACACCATAATTGGTGATTACAGTGTCAATTAGACAGAGGGTACAGATAATTTTACGGTGTACTGTACCCGCAAGCCATCTGGTCCGGTGGATTGGCCAGTGGAAAGTCCCCGTGGGTCTGTGCCGGATAGACACATTTCGCCCACGATCCCAGGCTTGTTCACATCCTTGATCACTTCAGGGTTGCTGTGCTAGCAAGCTTCAAAAGATACCGCATGGCTGCACAACTCACTGACATTTTATGGTGCAATCCGGGAGCACAAAAACTGGGCTGAAATAGAGGCAAATGGATTGAAATGGATTGGAGTGACTACTGTCTCATTCCTTCTCTGGCTCCCTAAACCACAGTGCCCCAAACCAATATCTTCTCATCCTATAGTAGCTCACTTATTAACAATCTGGGGTACATTGCTGTATAGATGGTATTATGTGCCATTGCGTCTGTTTCCAGACACTTCAAACAGCGCATCTGAATGTACTTTTCTTCACATTTGGTGGACTTGTCCCGGAATCTCAGGTCTCTAGCGGAAAGTCATCGATTTAACCTCTCACATCCTCCAAATCCCCATACCATATGAATCTAAATTCTTCCTTCTTCCACTGAATCTCCAGGTTCCTACTCGACACCAAAATAAGTTAGTAAGTCATATAGACTCTGCCACCAGATGTCAGATTGCAGCTAACTGAAAATAACTCTCTCCTCCATCCTTTCACTCAATTAAATCCCGAATTTGGTACATATACTGAATTTATACCTAGTATGATTAACAACTCATCTAAGTCTTTTAATAAGGTCTGGTGCCCCTGGCTTGCATCACAGGACTCTCCTTCCCCATTTGAATCAGATGGAATTATCCTGTTAGCTGAATCTAAACCCACCCACATACCTCTCTTCTTTCTCCTGTCTTGTCTACTACCTCTATCTATGTCTTATTTTCTTACTTCATTTCTCAGTCTGCCATGCCGCTCTCCCCCCACCCCACCACCCCTTTCCCTCCTCTCTCTTACTACTTATTTGTACAATTTGTCACTACATTGTTTCTCTGTTTTGATTCATATTAGCTTTACACTGCTTATGTCATTCATCATATTTTGTATTACTTTTACCATTTACAGTGACTTTCAATAAACTTTATATAAAAAAAAGCCAGGATACACACACAACAGAAAAAGTACTTTATTAAATAAACACACCCACACACTCTCACTGTCCATATTATTTCTCAATCAGATCTTCAGGGATGTCCCTCTGATTTTTCTACTACTGATCTAGGCTTAAAGGCCTAGTGCTGGCTGCCAACTTGCAGGGTAGGAGCACCGCACCACTTTTTAGAAAATGTATCTTTATTTTCACAAACACATACAAATATATATATATATATATATATGTATATATACAGTATATATATTTATATATATACGTGGCTTGGTATGGGGGCACTTACGGCATGAAATGAAGACAGACAGCAGGTCTGATGTGTTTCAACATTTCAATGTTGTTATAACATTTTCGTCAGCATACATACAATACAATGTGTAACTCACCTAAATACCTCCATCTTGTGGTCCATGGCGCCCGCAGCCCACCGTGTCCCGCTCTGTGCTGATTGACGTCATCACGGAGTGCCGGCTCCGGCGTCATGGAACACAAGGACCGAAGCACATACAACAAAACACCTAAAAAGTGCATAAAGTGCTGGAATTAGCTGCTGATACATATTAGCACCAATTGTTACATTTAACATTGCAATATAAAATACTGTATACAAAGGATACTTGTAGCAATTTTAACATGTATTTTAAGCCATGTCGCACCCATTTGTATAAAGAAAGGACCTAATCTGGTGCGCCCTAGTATGATATATGCATGAAAAAGCGTAAAAGAAGTATAAGAAAAGCTACTGATGATACAGGTTGAGTATCCCATATCCAAATATTCCGAATTACGGAATATTCCGAAATACGGACTTTTTTGAGTGAGACTGAGATAGTGAAACCTTTGTTTTTTGATGGCTCAATGTACACAAACTTTGTTTAATACTCAAAGTTATTAAAAATATTCTATTAAATGACCTTCAGGCTGAGTGTATAAGGTGTATGTGAAACATAAATGAATTGTGTGAATGTAGAGACACTTTGTTTAATGCACAAAGTTATAAAAAATATTGGCTAAAATGACCTTCAGGCTGTGTGTATAAGGTGTATATGTAACATAAATGCATTTTGTGCTTAGATTTAGGTCCCATCACCATGATATCTCATTATGGTATGCAATTATTCCAAAATACGGAAAAATCCCATATCCAAAATTCCTCTGGTCCCAAGCATTTTGGATAAGGGATACTCAACCTGTATAATGAAAAAGATAACCCCATACATATGAATGTGGTGTTATCATAATGGGGAAAAGCCAGTTAAATTAATGTAGATAAACCTGCTTGTTCATTTAACCCCCGAGGGGATAGAGTATTTAATAAAAATATCCATTTGGCTTCAGCTCTAAGTAGTAAGAGGCCACGGTCCCCTCCCCTCTTTAGGGATGGAATGTGGTCAATGATTCAGGGTCATAAGACAGCCACAGAATGTTAGGCATTCAAAAAGTGCCTGGCTACCGGTTGGTCACTATGGCCAGAGGACAGAGCTGCTCTAATGGACGTTCTATGTCCTGCCATCAGTTCTTTGAACGTACAGTCAGTTTTCCCCAAATAGTGGAGGACGCACAGGCAGCTAAGTAGATAAATTACATAACGTGTGGTACAAGTGACCCGATGGCGAATCTTGAACTTTTTTCCTGTGAATGATAGATAGATAGATAGATAGATAGATAGATAGATAGATAGATAGATAGATAGATAGATAGACAGATAATGCTGCACAGATCCTAAGGATCCAAATGATGGTCAAAACTACCTTTAGTAAATACAATAGTTTTGTCCATGAATCTGCATCAATATATAGCAAATGCTATTGTTTTTTTCATTTCTCAATATAATCTGGCTGGGCCTCCCTTTCCCTGCCACATTATGTTCAAATTACCCGGGTTGTGCTTTAACCTTGATTGTTTCTGGTCATGGTATATTCCCTGCTATAGTATCTTTTTAGCAGTCTTGATGAAATATCTACCAGTGAATCAGGAAGAACTGCCAGAACAACAGAGGGAATTGCCAAAACCAGAAGATACTCCATCATTGCCAAGTACTAATCTGTTAGGGATCCTATACAAGCTTAGCAAGGGGAGATTGTGGAGAAAATGCACACAAAAAAATTGCAGTAATCATATGTAGTTAGAGGAAACCAACCTATAACTTATGAGTATGTCTGGTAATACTTACTTCATTATATGGATGATTGGAGGTGCACCAGTGAGAAATATAAAGTTTAACAGTAAATGATGAAGGGATGAAGAAACAGTCCAACTCAAGAATGCTCACTTGCTGGTGCACTCTTTTGTATATCAGAATAATAAATAATAATGAATAAGTCTTAGCTTTTAATCACTATATTAAAATGTGAAGACTTACAAACATATAAAGTATTATCGACACATACAACACTTATAAAAGTAAAAAGTTCCAAAAATCATATATACAGGTAAAATTCCTCATACGATGGTGGCTCGCATTGGAAAGGACATGTGCCTCGTTGATAACAGTCTCAAAATGCAAAATTACAAGGTAACGGTTAGTAAGAAATCCTTCGGATATCAATCAATTATCAACTACAAAAGATACAAATAGCAACATAGTTACTGAGTATCCTTCTAGTGATACCTGTATCAAAGCTTGGTGAAAAATATGACAATGACAATGAAATGACAATGGAATCAAGATCCATCGCATAGGAAAAAAGGGGAGCCAAGGTGAAGCATAGGCAAGGGCTGCTTAAATATCTAGAAAATAAATGTATCCAGCCGTAGAAACTTCAACATTCAAAATATATATTTTATGCATCAATATTAGGTTTGTATTGTTTATTTATTGACAAATCAAGGTATGTGTCCACACTTTAGCCACAATAGCATTGAAAAATGTCCTCGTTCCTTCAAGTATACACAGCAATGTGCTTTCTCTTCTACTAAAACTTTTAAATCCCATTTATTTGTGCGGTGTAAACGCTTGCAGATTCTTTTTAATGGCTTCTCCCAGTCTGTCTCTAGATGAATCCATTTCTCTGTTTGACACAGCGGATTCATTTGAATTTAATATGTATTAATGAGATCTATTTATTTTCTTTTAAAGGGATGCCTGCAATGGATTTTTTTTTGCATTTAAGAGCTGCTTGGAGGTACAGCATCTTTTCTCATGGCAAACTGTTTGAAATCCATTAATGTTAAACCGTGAGATGCGGTTAAATGTTCCTTGTTAGATACTGTAACTTTGTACCAGCTCGAAACACATTTCTTTGCAAGTCATTCTCACAAAAGGGTAATAAAATCCTTACATTTTTTCTGTGTTCCTGTTGTCTCAAAGCCATCTGCTCTGCTTCACCATTCCCCGTGTTTCAGAAGTACTGTGCACACACTCACAGAAGTGTGGATGTCATGGTAACACGAGGTAGTCAGTTTTGTTCATGAAAACTGTGGCTGATAATAAAGATTTGACACGCTTACAGGAATAGCAGGGGAGGATGCAGAGGAAACTACTGTAGAAATTCAGTTATAGAGCCAAATGTGGAGTCAGTACAAGAAAGCAGATATGCTGCGTAAAAGGATTTAATAGATGGTTCTGTAGCTACTGTTTAGGGAATAAATGTAAATAATAGCATGCATGGAGAAAGAGGGGAATGTGGAACAGGTCTGTATATTGAAAACACACTAAGAGAAAGCTGGGTTGTATAAAAAATTTATAAAGAGAGAAAGTTCACCTCATGGTTTAGCTACTGAAAATAATTAACTTGGAACTACAGTAAACTTGGAATTAATTTGGAATTAAATTACTGGTGCACCTAGATTAAGTGATCTATTTAAAAATGGCATAATTGCTTAATCCATTAGATAGTGAGAAAGAGGTGTGATGCCATTATAGACTTACCAAATTATGGGCGATATGTATCAAAGCTTGGCGAGAGATAAATTGGAGAGATATAAAGTAACAAACCAATCAGCTCCTCTCATTTTTCAAACACAGCATGTAACATGTCTCCACTTTATCTCACTCCATAATTTGATACATATCGCTTTATAGGGGATATTCATCACAATCTGTATCTCAGATGCGGATGTGATGTGATAAAATCACCCCAATCCAGAATGCGGTAACTGAATACATCGCAGGGATAGGATGTATCAATAATCGCATGCAGGGACAGAGCTTGCAAGAAAGCTCTGTCCCTGCCAATGCACTTCACAGCCTTCTCAGAATATTTTTCACAAAAAATACCCCGAGTATGTGCTACGCATGCACATTCACTAGGACCCCATCCCCCTTGCTCTTACCCAATGGCCAGTGTCCCAGTGCGCTCCTGCAGCTCCAGTCATCTGACTGCCAGCTTCCAGCTCTGTGACCCATCATCTGATGTCAGTTGTAAACTCAGATGCCGGTTTACAGCAGACACCAGTTGACCAGGGTTACAGTGCAGGAAGCCAGAAATCAGATAACCAGAGGCATGGAGGAACTGACCAAGACACTGATCACCGGGAGTGGGGGAAGGGGGGGGGGGGGGGCAGAATAGAGTCTAGAACTGGAGAAAACTTGTCAACGGAGTCTGCCTGTCAGAGCGGAGAACAGAGCATGGAACTGGAGGAAACCTGTGGATAACACTGTCTGAAGATAGCATTATTATCACAGGGCTGTCTCCGGTATTTTTTCACATTTTTGTTTTAGTAAATTCATTCAGATCGCCTTTCCCATTACAAACATGGGAAATGCGATCTGGTGACTAAAAAAAATTAATTTAAATTAAAGCGTTTGGAGCAGTTTTTCACAAACTCTGCAAATCTCCAAAAGCCCTTAAATACATTTCAGTGAAACTAAAATAATGTGAAAAGGGTTTGTGAAAACACCCTTTTTCATATTATTTTAGTAAAAATAATATTAATAAATATGCCCGTATATCTATTAGGACAGAGCAGGACAAATACTGGTCCACACAGCAACTTTACAGTGCATTCTGGTGTATCGATAGGCTTGCCATAATATCCATAGAATCTGGGATAACTATGATTTACACACGTTCTGTAGCAGGCTAAATTCAAGCCTGAATTTCACCTAGTTTTAATCAGCCACAGAACATGTGTAAATCATATATGTCTTAGATTAAAGGGATACTATAGCAAATCTATGCATAAAGAAGCCACCTTAATTTTTATCTCACAGCCACCCTTTCTGAAACAGGAACCAGGGTTTGCACATGAAGAATACAGTACAAAAAGAAATTGATCTGCCACTACTGCAGCCATAGCTGGTCTCAATGACAAAAACTGCTATTAAGAACATGTAAGGTGTAAATTGCAGTGCATCTGGAAAGTATTCACAGCGCTTCACTTTTTCCACAGTTTGTTATGTTACAGCCTTATTCCAAAATGGAATAAATTATTTTTTTCCCTCAAAATTCTACACACAATACCCCATAATGACAATGTGAAAAAAAAAAAAATTTTTTTTTTGGCAAATGTATTAAAAATAATAATCACACGTACATAGGTATTCACATCCATTGTTATTAAGCTCAAAATTGAGCTCATGTGTATCCTGTTTTCATCGATCATCCTTGAGATGTTCCTACAGTGTAATTGGAGTCCACCTGTGGTAAATTCAGTTGATTGGACATGATTTGGAAAGGCACACATTTGTCTATATAAGGTCCTACACTTGACAGTGCATGTCTGAGCACAAACCAAGCATGAAGTCAAAGGAATTGTCTGTAGACCTACGAGAAAGGATTGTGTCGAGGCACAAAAATGGGGATGGGTACAGAAAAATATCTGCTGCTTTCAAGGTCCCAATGAGCACAGTGGCCTCCATCATCCATACATGGAAGAAGTTTGGAACCCCAAGGACTCTTCCTAGAGCTGGCAGGCTGTCTAAACTGAGCAATTGGGGAAGAAGGGCCCAAGTCAAGGAGGTGACCAAGAACCCAATGTTCACTCTGTCAGAGCAACAGCATTCCTCTGGAGAGAGAGGAGAACCTTCCAGAAGTACAACCATCTCTTCAGCAATCCAGCAGTCATGCCTCTATGGTAGAGTCACCAGACGCAGTGCCGTAACTAGGCATTTTAGCGCTGTGTGCAAGAAACGATAGTGGCGCCCCCCCCCCCCAATGTAAGATAGGGGCAGTGCGCGCCGTAGGCGTGCAGAAAATTATAGGGGCGTGGCTTAATGGGGAAGGGGCGTGGCCACAAAATAATAGCAATTCATACTACGGTGCACAGTAGTCTACATTATTCAAATTACGCTGCACAGTAGCGCCACTACACCAGGTAGAGCCCCTTTTATACATTACAATAGACAGCGTCCCCCTTTTTACACATTACAGCAGCCAGTCCCCCTTTTTACACATTGCGGCAGCCAGTCCCCCTTTTTACACATTGCGGCATCCAGGCCCCCTTTTTACACATTACGGCAGCCAGTCCCCCTTTTTACACATTGCGGCAGCCAGTCCCCCTCTTTACACATTGCGGCATCCAGTCCCCCTTTTTACACATTGCGGCAGCCAGTCCCCATTTTTACACATTGCTGCATCCAGGACCCCTTTTTACACATTGCGGCAGCCAGGCCCCCTCTTTACACATTACGGCAGCCAGTCCTCCTTTTTACACATTGCGGCATCCAGTCCCCCTTTTTACACATTGCGGCAGCCAGTCCCCATTTTTACACATTGCGGCATCCAGTCCCCCTTTTTACACATTGCGGCAGCCAGTCCCCATTTTTACACATTGCGGCATCCAGTCCCCCTTTTTACACATTGCGGCAGCCAGTCCCCATTTTTACACATTGCGGCATCCAGGACCCCTTTTTACACATTGCGGCAGCCAGGCCTCCTTTTTACACATTGCGGCAGCCGGGACCCCATTTTACACATTGCGGCAGCCGGGACCCCTTTTTACACATTGCGGCAGCCGGGACCCCATTTTACACATTGCGGCAGCCGGGACCCCTTTTTACACATTGCGGCAGCTGGGACCCCATTTTACACATTGCGGCAGACGAGACCCCATTTTACACATTGCGGCAGACGAGACCCCATTTTACACATTGCGGCAGACGAGACCCCATTTTACACATTGCGGCAGACGGTGAGAGAGAGAGAGAGAGAGAGAGAGAGAGAGAGGGAGGGAGGATATATATACCTTCTCCCCGCTGACAGGCTCCTCGTGCAGCTTCCTCTCGGTGCAGGCTGTGTGAGGTGAGAAGGAGGAGGAGGGAGGGGGAGCAGTGAGCCGCAGCAGCGCTATTTGATTGGTAGTAAGCGCCGCTGCAGCATCCCCCTCTCCTCCTGTATTGGTTGCCTGGCGCTGCTGTGGATGCTGGGGAACCGCATCCCAGCATCCTTAGCAGCGCCGGGCAGCCAATACAGGAGGAGAGGGGGATGCTGCAGCGGCGCTTACTACCAATCAAATAGCGCTGCTGCGGCTCACTGCTCCCCCTCCCTCCTCCTCCTTCTCTCCGCTGCCCGGCGCTGGTCCTCTTCTCCCTACACAGCGGGGCGCACGGCGCAGACTTCGGCGGCATGTAATGAGTCAATTTGACTCATTACATGCCGCTGGCCGTTGCGCCCTCAGGGCAACTGCGCTGTGTGCCAAGCCCCCTTGGCACACACGTAGTTACGGCCCTGACCAGACGGAATCCACTTCTTAGTAAAAAGCGCATTGCAGCCCATCTGGAGTTTGCCAAAATGCACCTGAAGGACTCTCAGACCATGAGAAACAAAATTCTCTGGTCTGATGAGACAAAGATTGAACTCTTTGGTGTGAATGCCAGGCGTCATGTTTGGAGGAAACCAGATACCACTCATCACCAGGCCAATACCATCTCTACAGTGAAGCATGGTGGTGGCAGTATCATACTGTGGGGATGTGGCAGAAACTGGGAGACTAGTCAGGATAGATGGAAATATGAATGCAGCAATGTACAGAGACATCCTGGATGAAAACCTGCTCCAGAGCGCGCTTGACCTCAGACTGGGGCGACGGTTCATCTTTCAGCAGGACAACGACCCTAAGCACACAGCCAAGATATCAAAGGAGTGGCTTTAAGACAACTCTGTGAATGTCCTTCATTGGCCCAGCCAGAGCCCTGACTTGAATCTGATTGAACATCTCTGGAGAGATATGAAAATGGCTGTGTACCGACGCTTCCCATCCAACCTGATGGAGCTTGAGTGGTGCAGCAAAGAGTAATGGGCAAAACTGCCGAAATATAGGTGTGCCAAGCTTGTGGCATCATATTCACAAAGACTTGAGGCTGTAATTGCTGCCAAAGGTGCATCCCCAAGGTATTGCGCAAAGGCTGTGAATACTTATGTACATGTAATTTCTTAGTTTTTTATTTTTTATAATAAATTTGCAAAAGTCTCGAAAAAACTTTTTTCACATTGTCATTATGGGGTATTGTGTGTAGAATTTTGAGGGAAAAATTTATTTATTCCATTTTGGAATAAGGCTGTTACATAACAAAATGTGGAAAAAGTGAAGCGCTGTATACTTTCCGGATGCACTGTATATGCACATGCTCAGCTAATGTCCCAGCCTGCGCATTGTGATTTGGCATAGTGATTTGTCCCAGTGGGGCTCCAGAAAAGCCTCCCCAGTTTGTTTAGGTCTCCACTGGCTAGAACTAACACCATCCTGAAATGAAGAAACAAATGGGTTACCTCAGGAGATACCAGTCAGTTCTCTGTGTTTACCTTTTAGATATACTGTGAGAGGGAGGAAAAGAGACTTTCTGCTTTATAAATAGACCCAATATGTCACTCTACATGTATCAGAAGCTGGGAACACACTGGAGCAACAACACACAATTGCCTACATTGCTCAGTATGTTTGCGCACTCCTGTGGTCGCTAGGTCCGTCCTTCATTAAACTCGTTCTAATGTGTACAGACAATCCCTGCAAAGAAGGCATTCGTACCAATGTGGTAACGAATGCCCGTCGCTCCAGTGTATACCTAGCTTTACAAAATGAAGCAGAACACAGGATAAAAGTAGGTCAGGTGAGTTTCTCAATTTTTTTTCTTTTTATCAACAGAACAGAGGCCATGACTGTGCTGAATTTGCAGTAAAAAGGCATTAGAGTAGCCTACAAGTTAGTATAGTACTTACAGTGTACACATAAATGTGGAAAAAATGCCTACAGGACAGTATAAAGGGACAGTGAAAAAGCCGCATGAACACCTGAACAGAAAACAGCCATAAAATCTGAGAGCGGAGGAGTTACACAGAGAGGCTGTCATTTTAACGCCACAGCAAAAACAGCAATTTAAAAAAAAATCGTAGCCATCATTTATTTTCCACCCACCATTCCTGTCACTGTGACTCAGTCTATGTCCCCACATTGGAGCCCAAATCCCATCCAAAGGAACTAATTAGATCTTGTTAGCAGAGCTGGAACCCCTCTCCTTACCTTAGTGTATTCTAAAACTATTACACTCCCCACATCCTTTCCTTTAACACTGTATTTTCAATACACAGAGCTGCACCCACACTGCAGTTTTCTATGCTACAGTATATGAAACTCAAGACATACACAACATTGTCACACCACCTTTCCACCTTTCCACCACCACATCATCTGCTATTCCAGCATTTATTCCCAAATCACTGCACGTCAGTCCTGCAAAGTGACACCCACACACAGCTCTCTGGCACTGCACCAATCTTTCTGCAATGACAATGATGCAGATAGAGCACATGAACACTGCAATGTTCTGACTGTGGCTTCTTGGTGACATTCTGCCATCTAGTGGGACGGGAGAACAAGGTCGGGAAAAAAGAGAAATCAGGAAGCAAATACTATATATGGTATATTACTGCAATGAATACACACACATGTACATAATTATTTTCATAATATACCATATACTGAATGATTTACAGATATTTTCTAATGCATGGCAAACGGAATAATAACATTACTAATATAATAAAGTTATTATTATTATTATTATTATTATATAAAGCTAATTTGACTTTAAAATGCAAACTCTTGACTGTAAATATCATGTAACTGTGATATATATAGGGCAGATGTACAAAGCTAATGGAGAGTGATAAAGTGGAGAGAGATAAAGTACCAGCCAATCTGCTTCTAACTGCCATGTTACAGGCTCTATTTGAAAAACACTGCGTCGCCGCAATGCAAATGCCCCCCGCTGTCAATCACATTGTAGTCGCATCCATCCGGGATGCGACCGCAATGTTTGTGCCTGCGCAGCCACGTTACGGCCACTGCGCATGCACAGTTTGCAGCCATCGGCGCTGTAGGCCTCTGGCCGGGTCTGAATGACTCCATAAGGGGCATAATTAGTCATAATCAGGTTTTAGGGCATTATTCAGTATCAATCGCATCCGCAATGTGATTGCATTATTTCTGCTTCAGCTACAGTGCGCACATGCAGGGCCGGTTTTGCGCATGCGTGAGCCGAGAAATGCTACTTATTATGGCAAAAAGAAATTCAAATTAGCCGGTACAGTATGTATCGAAGAACACATCCAGGGACAGGCGCTCACTTACCTGCAATCACTTATTTTTTTGTTGGGTGCCGTTCCCACTGCTGTGCATGCACGGTCAACTGACTATGCAATTGCAAGTGGCCACTGCTCTCAGTAACTCTTGCTGTAAGTTTCCCATAGGCTACAATGGGTAACACTATCTACTGGGGCCAAGCTATAGAGGTTGAGTATCCCATATCCAAATATTCCGAAATACGGAATTATTTGAGTGAGAGTGAGATAGTGAAACCTTTGTTTTCTGATGGCTCAATGTACACAAACTTTGTTTAATACAAAAAATTATTTAAAATATTGTATTACATGACCTTCAGGCTGTGTGTATAAGGTGTATATGAAACATAACTGAATTGTGTGTATGTACACAAACTTTGTTTAACACTTAACTGGCATGGTCAGATTTCATGAAACTGCGCCGTCCCACCCTGTCCCCCCGTTTTTGACGAGAAGATCCGTTCTGCAGATGTGCATAATATAATGTTTAAATATTTAAAAAAAATACTTTTTCAACTTGATTAAATAAAATAAATGTAAAAAAAGTAAAACCCCAATGTTTTAACGCTTTTGAAGGAAAAAATTGTCAGTTAAGTGGTTAATGCACACAGTTATTAAAACTATTGACTAGAATTACCTTCAGGCTGT
The DNA here is from genome assembly GCF_028390025.1 of Pseudophryne corroboree. Classification (NCBI taxonomy): domain Eukaryota; kingdom Metazoa; phylum Chordata; class Amphibia; order Anura; family Myobatrachidae; genus Pseudophryne; species Pseudophryne corroboree. The sequence goes on along the minus strand of NC_086445.1, from coordinate 524,226,046 downwards.
GTGTATAAGGTGTATATGAATCATAAATGCATTTTGTGCTTAGACTTTGGTCCCATCGCCATGATATCTCATTATGGTATGCAATTATTCCAAATTACGGAAAAATCCAATATCCAAAATACTTCTGGTCCCAAGAACTTTGGATATGGGATATTCAACCTGTAATATGCTTTGCATTTACCAGTTTGGTATATCTCAGAAATAACAGCACCCATAGAAATGTATCTATTGCAGTCGAAAATGGGGGACTGTAGCATATCTATCTATCTATCTATCTATCTATCTATCTATCTATCTATCTGGAGATAGATAGATAGATAGATAGATAGATAGATAGATAGATAGATAGATAGATAGATAGATAGATAGATAGAATGAGTTTTTGTTTTCTAAAATCTGACATACCTCTTCATTTTTTATTTAGTTTAGATTTTATTTTAGCTGATTGTGATGTACACTTGTGATCTGTTTAATTGTCTAATTAAAATCAGATTTATATTACAGTACTGTATGTGCTTCAAGGCAGGAACGTTTCTGACAGTCTATAGGTGTAATATAGCATTGATTTTGCTGTGCTGGAGAGAAATGAGAAGCCCAGAATGCTGCTTATTGTCTGAATGTCAAAATAAAACAAATTATTTCTAGTAATTATCAAACTGTCTAACTCATAGAAAATCTGGAGATCTGCAGAATACAACAATGTTCATTTTGCTAATCAAAGACATATATAATCATACATAGAAAACTGGGAATAAAAAAATATTTAGAACTTTATTTTTTCTAAGGCCATATGTGAGTTATAGCCCTTTCACACAGAGAATTTGACCTGGGAAAAAGCCGGGGAAATGCTATGGTGTGAAAGAGGGGACTCGGATGTATTAAGCCTGGAGAAGTGATAAAGCTGTGATAAAGCAGTGATAAGCAGGGGCGGATTGGGATGGAAAACCAGCCCTGGAAATTTCTGGAAGCAGCTCTAATGGAGGCGGGGTCTGTTGAGTGGGTGGGGTATGTTGAGAGGGATGGGATACGCAATCTCCATAGAGCCTGAAGCAGCCGTCCTTGCATCTTTTGCTGCAGTTGGGCCTGTGACGTCATGCTAATTCTCCTACATAGCCCTTCTATGGTGTACATGGTAGCCTTTTGGATATACTGCTTTTTTTTTTGTAATACATTTTTATTGGGTCACACATAGCACACACGCACAAACAAAAGCTGTTATCTTTTTCAAGGCTATTGACTTAATATATAGATGGAAAATGATGTGACCTTGCACAGTGGCATTTATCTATTATCACTATATACAGTACTTTACTGTCCTAATCAGTGGTCATTGCTAAGTCTGGCTCAAGTTCAGAACATGGGATCCCTGGCCTATTAGTTTTACTATCCACATTGACATCTAATGGGAACAGTAACCTCTGGCAAGCAGCAAAGTGGGGCGAGCAACCCTGCCCGAAGCATGGAGAGCTAAGCGAGCCCGTGACTCGTGAGGGTACACTTATTAATGTTCTGAACAAGTTTAATGATGTTCTGAAGCCATGTAGCTATGCTAATCCAAGGGATCCCATATTCTGAAATTGAACAATTACGAGGACATTTACTAAGCAGTGATAAGAGCGGAGAGGTGAACCAGTGGAGAAGTTGCCCATGGCAACCAATCAGCAGCTCTGTATAATTTTACAGTATGCAAATTATAGATGTAACTTCAGTGCTGGTTGGTTGCCATGGGCAACTTCTCCACTGGCTCACTTCTCCGCTCTTATCACTGCTTAGTAAATGTCCTCGTATGTCTTAGTAGATTCCTTATGCTCCTACACTATGGGGCTGATTCAGACCCGATTGGTGCTGTGCGTTTTCTGTGGTGTTGCAGGGAGGCTGCTGCTGCTTTCTTCTGCCTGTGCGGGTGTGTAGGGGGGCCCCCTCTGGATTTACACCTAGCTGAGGGGCCAAAATCCCATAAAAACAACAACATCCAATTCCCAGAATTTGCATAAGGGGGCGTGGTCATGCGTCCCGTGAATAGGCCACGCCCTGAACCCGCAGCAGGCACAGCAATGAGAAAGGGCCCTCCTGTCTCAAGTGCCCTGGGCCCCCCGGACTCATAATCCGCCCCTGTCTACATGACACTGCACGCAAGTACCTGTCCCTCTATGGTAGGGGTGGGCAAAATACGGCCCGCGGGCCGGATGCGGCCCGCAAACAGATCCTGCCCGGCCCACTGCCTCCCACAAGCAAGCAATGACAAGCGGCCCGACCGGCTGAGCTGCTTGTCATTGCTCTGCAGTACCTCCAAGCTGCCGGTGCCAGTCTCCCCTGCTGCTGCTGCTGCTGCACGGCGCCTGTGTTGTAGTAGCCTCCTCCTCCTCCCGCCTGCAGAGTCCCCAGTGACAACGGCTGTGTACAGCCAAAAGGGGCGGAGCTACGTGTCGATGAGGGGGCGGGGCTACACGGGACCTCAGGGGGCGGAGCTACACGGGACAAGAGCCAGACTGCTACAGATCAATCTTTCCTGCACTGCCAGCCAGCCAGATCAGTGAGTTAATGGAAAAAGTGAGTGAAAGAAAGTGTGTGTGTGTGTGTGTGTGTGTGTGTGAGTGTGTGTGTTAGTGTGTGTATATTTGTGTGTGCGGGCAGTGGCGTCAGACTGTCTTTAGGTTGGGGGGTAGAGATCTTTAGCTCTCGCTGTACCAACCCCTCCAGTGTTCTGTCACTGTGTCACCCCCACCGTGTTCTGTCACCATGTCACCCCCCAATGTTCTGTCACCGAGTCACCCCCCAGTGTTCTGTCACCATGTCACCCCCCCATGTTCTGTCACCCCCCATGTTCTGTCACCGAGTCACCCCCCAGTGTTCTATCACTGCGTCACACCCCCGTATTCTGTCACCGTGTCACCCCCCCATGTTCTGTCACCGTGTCACCCCCCCATGTTCTGTCACCGAGTCACCCCCCAGTGTTCTGTCACCGTGTCACACCCCCGTATTCTGTCACCGTGTCACCCCCCCATGTTCTGTCACCATGTCACCCCCCCATGTTCTGTCACCGTATCACACCCCAGTGTTCTGTCACCGTGTCACCCCATGTTCTGTCACCATGTCACCCCCCCATGTTCTGTCACCGTGTCACACCCCAGTGTTCTGTCACCGTGTCACCCCATGTTCTGTTACCGTGTCACCCCCCATGTTCTGTCACTGTCACCCCCCGTGTTCTGTCACTGTCACCCACCGTGTTCTGTCACTGTGTCACCCCATGTTCTGTCATCGTGTCACCCCCCTGTGTTCTGTCACTGTGTCACACCCCCGTGTTCTATCACTGTGTCACACCTTTCCCCAGGGGCCATAAGACACTGGATAATTTGCTTGCTGCGCAATGATTATCCCAAATAAAATGTTAATGTGTAAAAGGGGGCTCTACCTGCTGTAATGTGTAAAAGGGAGCTCTACCTTCCGTACTGTGTAAAAAGGGGGCTCTACCGTCCATAATGTGTATAAGGCAGCTCTACCTGCCATAATGTGTGTAAAAGGGGCTCTACCTGGTATAATGTGTGTAAGTGGCGCTACTGTGTGGCGCAATTTGAATAATGGAGACTATTGAGCAGCCTAATATGAATCTATTCTTTTTTGGCCATGCCCCTTCTACATGAAGCCACGTCCCTATATTTTTGCCACATGGGGGGGAGCTGCTATTTTATGTGTGGCCCTCGGATACTGACAAAAAAGCGTCAAGTGGCCCCTCAGCTGAAATAATTGCCCACCCCTGCTCTATGGGATACGGCCATTAGGTCGAGAGCACTTAGGTCGACAGTCATTAGATCAACCACTATTGGTCGACATGCATTAGGTTGACATGGTCAATAGGCCGACGTGTACTAGGTCGACATGGAAAAAAGTCGACATGAGTTTTTAAAAAAAATAACTTTTTTGAACTTTTTCATACTTTACGATCCATGTGGGAATGGTAACATGTGCCGAGCGCAGCGGGAGCGGAGTGAGGCACCTTTCGCTCACCATGAGGGGACACGGTGCACTAATTGGGGTTCCCCGTCACTTTACGAAGAAAACTACACCAAAAACAGTCAAAAAAATCATGTCGACCTTTTTCCATGTCGACCTAGTACATGTCGACCTACTGCATGTCGACCAATAGTGGTCAACCTAATGACTATCAACCTAAGTGTGGTCGACCTAATGACCCATATCCACCTCTATAGTACAACACATGCAAGTCTCTGTTCCTCTATATTATACTGTAGGCAAGTCCCTGTCCCTCCATATTACAACACACAAGTCCTACAACACGAAAGTCCCTGTCCCTCTATATTACACACAGGCAAGTCCATGTCTCTTTATATTATAACACACGCAAGTTCCTGTCCCTCTATATTACAACATGCAAGTCCCTGTCCTTCTATATTACAACACGCAAGTCCCTGTCCCTCTATATTATAACACACGCAAGTCCCTGTCCTTCTATATTATAACATACGCAAGTCCCTGTCCCTCTATATTACAACACACAAGTCCCTGTCCCTCTATATTTCACACAGGCAAGTCCATGTCTCTTTATATTATAACACACGCAAGTCCCTGTTCTTCTATATTACAACACGCAAGTCCCTGTCCCTCTATATTATAACACACGCAAGTCCCTGTCCCTCTATATTACAACACACAAGTCCCTGTCCCTCTATATTACAACACACAAGTCCCTGTCCCTCTATATTACAAAACACGCAAGTACTTGTCCCTCTATATTACAACACGCAAGTACCCGTCCCTCTATATTACAGTACGCAAGTCCCTGTCCCTCTATATTACAACACGCAAGTACCTGTCCCTCTATATTACAAAACACGCAAGTACTTGTCCCTTTATATTGCAACACGCAAGTACCCGTCCCTCTATATTACAGTACGCAAGTCCCTGTCCCTCTATATTACAACACGCAAGTACCTGTCCCTCTGTATTACAACACATGCAAGTACTTGTCCCTCTATATTACAACACACAAGTCCCTGTCCCTTTATATTACAACATGCAAGTACCTGTCCCTCTATATTACAACACACGCAAGGACTTGTCCCTCTATGTTACAACACGCAAGTTCCTGTCCCTCTATATTACAACACACAAGTCCCTGTCCGGCGATGGGATTCAGACGGTTCGCAGCGGTTCATCAGAACCGATACCTAATGTTAGGTATGGTTTTGCGAACCGTTTGCTAATGAGCGCCGCCAGTTCCAGTAGCCGCGAGAACCGGAAGTCACCCGGCAACGCTGCACACAGCATCCCGGAGGGGAAGGAGAGCACGCGGCAGTGCATGTGCACCCGGCTAGCCTGAATCAGACGTGCTACGTCCGTCACCCAGCGGCTCCGGGGATCCCGGCGTTTAATCAGCCCGCAGCAGGAGTACAGCACTCGATCCCCCAGCAACGGGTAAGCAGACAGAAGAACGGAGATAGGAACACCTCTCGTCCCACCCGGCCACATCTGAAGTAAGTGGACATAGGAGTGGAGTGCTAGTAACGTACACCTATTTTGCAGGACTTAAACTTTATCACCCAGGCTAACGCAGCACCAACCCTGCATTACCCAGAGGGAGGACATGAACTACCATTACAACAGGTGCATTGTGATTGTTAGCACAACCATTGTTGCATAGTTATTTGAATGTACTATTTGAGTGATCAGCCTACACATTAGAGGCTTCCTTTTGACCACCAACACCATGAGGTAACCTATTTGGCAGGATATACAGTTCCCTGGACATTGTTTGAGACGTTTAGGCTGTTGTTGGAATTTTTTTGTGTACCACATGATTTTCTACACAGGCTATTTTTTTTTTTTTTTTACTTTGATTTGGTTTATTCCTAACCAATGTTTAAATTAGGAAACAATGCACAAGATTATTTTTCTTTGTATTATGATTTTTTATTAGATACATAATAGCATGTGTATTTTTACCCTGACTACATATTTCAGCAGATGAATTTTATTAAAAGTGAATTTAACCATTTATGGTAACTGCCTGGGGGTATGTATGTAGTCCCTCTGCTAGTCCCACTTTTTCCCCCTCTGCTAGTCCCACTTTTCTGCCATGAATTGTTAAACTACAATTCGCTATATCTTTTGGTATACTTAATGGTCATTAGGACATAGAACCTGTTGTTAATTTATTTGAATCCCACCACTGTCCCTGTCCCTCTATATTACAACACGAAAGTCCCTATCATTCTTTATTATAATACATGCAAGTCCCTATCCCTCTATATTACAACACACAAGTCTATCCCTCTACAGTATATTACAACACGCAGGTACCTATTCCCCCTTTTCTTGACTCTCTACAATCTTTGAAGCCTCTTTAGTCTTTATACTTTAGTCTCATTTATTTTGCCTCGTTATATCGTTTTTCTCTGTAATATCTAACTGACATGTTTTCCTTTCTAATCCATGACAAAGAGCCTCTGGGTGGTATTCAGTATGCCAGCTGTGGGAATCCCAGTGCTCAGTATACCGGTGCCAGTATCCTGACACCCGGCATAACGACAACTATTCTCCCTCTTGGGGGTCCACGACCCCCCTGGAGTGAGAATAAATAGTGTGGTGAGCATAGCGTGCCACAGTGCCCATAGCGTGGCGAGCGCAGTGAGCCCGCAAGGGGATAATTTGCACTCGCCCAGCTGTCGGTATGCCGATGGTCAGGACCCTGGCGCCGGTATGCTGGCCACCGGGATCCCGGCGGCCAGCATACCATACTACTCCCAAGCCTCTTACTTGCTTTATTTTCTCTCTCTCTCTCTCTCTCTCTCTCTCTCTCAATTCTTTTCTTTGCTGCCTCATTTTCTTTTCCTTCAATCCACTTTTACTCTCATTACCAATCCATATTCCTCTCTATACTCTCCCTCATCCAAGTGCCGTAACTAGACATTTTAGCGCTGTGTGCAAGAAACGGCATTGGCGCCCCCCCTTATGTAAAATAGGGGCAGTGCACGCCGTAGGCACGCTCAAACAGTATAGGGTCATGGCTTCATTGGGAAGAGGTGTGGCCACAAAATAATACCAATTCATATTACAGTGCACAGTAGTCTACATTATTCAAATTACACCGCACAGTAGCGCCATTACACCATGTAGAGCCCCTTTTACACAATACGGTGGACAGATTCCCCTTTTTACGCATTATGGTGGACAGATTCCCCTATTTACACATTACTGCAGCCAGTCCCCCTTTTTACACATTACGGCAGACAGCATCCCCTTTTTATGCATTACGACAGCCAGTCCCCAGTTTTACACATTACTGCAGCCAGTCCCCCTTTTTACACATTATGGCAGACAGCATTCCCTTTTTACACAGTACGGCAGACAGCGTCCCCCTTTTTACACATTACGGTAGACAGCGTCCCCTATTTACACACTACAGCAGACAGCGCCTTCTTTTTATACATTACGGCAGACAGCGTCCCCTTTATACACATTACGGCAGACAGCGTCCCCCTTTTTACACATTACGGCAGACAGCGTCCCCTTTTTACACAGTACGATAGACAGCGTCCTCTTTTCACACATTACGGCAGACAGCGTCCCCTTTTTACACATTACTGCAGCCAGTCCCCCATTTTAAACATTACAGCAGACAGAGTCCCCTTTTTACACATTACAGCAGACAGAGTCCCCTTTTTACACATTACGGCAGACAGCGCCCCCTTTTTACACATTATGGCAGACAGCGTCCCCCTTTTTACACATTACGGCAGACAGCGTAACCTTTTTACACATTAATGCAGGATAGATAGATAGACAGACAGACAGACAGACAGAAAGAATAGATGATACTTACCATCTCTCCGCTGGCTCAGGCAGTCAGGCTCCTCAGTGCTGGCAGCTCCGAAGGCAGGGGATAAGGAGGAGGAAGGAGGGGGACTCGGGAGCCGCAGCAGCGCAGTGTAATTGCTGGCGGCACCGCATGCAGCTGTCCCTCTCCTTCCGCATTGGCTGGCCACCGCCGCTGTGAATGCTGGGATGAGGGAAGCGCATCCAGCATTCACAGCAGCGCCAGTCAGCCAATGCAGAAGGAGAGGGACAGCTGCAGTGCCGCCGCTACCAATTACATAGTGCTGCTGGGGCTCCGGAGTCCCCCTCCCTCCTCCTCCTCCCCTGCCCCCGGAGCTGCTCCTATCCTCTTGACAATGCTAAATTCCTTTGTCGTATAAACAACCCTTTATGAAGCTAAGAACACTGTACGCTGTTTACTTAAGAAGTACCGTAATGGTACGCTATCTGCGTAGCGATCGCTCAGCCGTAGGCGAGACGCTCAAGCGTCACGTTCGCTCACGGCCCAGCGATCACAGGACACGTTATTGGTTATGTCTAGGGGAATGATTCGCTGTAGCGTAGCATACGCTCGAGACCACGAGGAGGTCACCAGCGATGCAGACGCTTACAACACTATACCTTTATGATTAAACCTTATACCAATGAAATACACTGAATACCTTAATGTGAGTACAGGGTGTAAGTGCAACCTTGTGTAACCTGACTAACTACAAAGCTGCTTGAGCGTCACCGACGCTCAAGTGAACACTTAACACTATAGGAAATACACAGATGCTGGTTTAGGTTCCAAAGCCTATTAACTGTATTATATCTAATATACTTGTAAAAGGGGATAACAGTACAAATGATACACTACAATATAACAGAGACTTCCTAACCACAGAACTAAACAGTAAATACAAAAAGACAATACTACACTGACCTAAATGCTATACAATACAATACTATCTAATACAATACAATACAATACTAGCCTAGTCTAGGGGAGATATGAGAGAACAGAACAGAGAGAGAGAGAGAGAGAGAGAGAGAGAGAGAGAGAGAGAGAGAGATGAGATGAGAGAAATTGGCTCACAGAAAGACAATGATAACGGAGAGAAACTTACGCACAAGGGGAAACGATCGCATGCGCCTGGACATCCAGCTCCCGGCTATCAGCAGATAACCGTTGATGAGAGAGTGAGCGCTGGATGTGGTCGGCCTGCCTATTTATGCCCCACACACAATGTAATCTCCTGGTCCTACAATCCCATTGTCCATTGGCCGAAGGAATTCGGCCCTGTATCATAACAAAAGGTCATAGGGTGATTCATACAGGTGGGCTGTGACGATTTCCAACAGCTCAGGTGGGTGGGAAACTGGGTTTCCCGCCGCATACCTGAGTATGTGTAAATAATAGAAATGGACATAAACTTCTTATGTCCATAACTATTCGCACGAGCGATTAATACGCTCCAAACCAACACCGGAATATTGCTAATTAAATACTCTTCCGATGGGTACCAAACACTGCTGTATGATTCCTGTCAGACCCTTCGTACGATACAAAGAGGGATTCCTCAGCTCTGGGACATTGTATTTTAACCAAACTTTCAGAATCTATCAAAGGGACCATGATCTATAAACTACATTAATTGTGATCATTTGTAACTAATGAGTCGCACGCTATGATCACATAAACTCTACCGTAAATGCGCATACTGCGCGTGCGAGTGCACGCTATTGCGGGTATGCGCTTCCACGGGAGAGCGTACGCATGCGCAGCACGGACCAGTGTGCGGTGCAAATATGGCAACGTGCATTGAGACATTTTTCTGACTTTGACAGTCCACCCTTTGGCAGTCAATAATAACTGCCACAAAACATTTAAGGAGAAAAATGTAAGTCAGGGGTTAATTGATTTCCATGGTTGGGTAGGGGAGGAGAGAGGAGAAGGTGTGAAGAGGGTATGACCTAGTGAGAAAGCAGAAGCATGTGTGTATGAGTCCATGTTTGGAGGGTCATGTATCATCGTGCCGTACGTGTGGTAAATCAAGCTTCGAGGTATTGCGAAGTATACATTTGAATTCCTTCTTATCCTGTGGTACAGGTCTGTGGATGGGCTGTCAAACTTTACCGAGCTCATTTCGGCTGTAGTTGTAACAAAATGGGGATGCACATTTTAGTTGATGATACATGAATGGGGGAGGTATGTGGTTGCTGCTATCTGTGCCTGTATTCCCTATCGTCTATGTGTGTCGTTACCTGGGGGTTGCAGAGATGAAGATAAAGAACACTTACGAAAATGCAATGGTATTCTATGTCAGGGAAATGTACATTCGTCGATTGAGGTCTTGATTGGTGTCGGTTGATTGGAGTCTTCTTCTTTGTGCTTTTGCTCATAAATCGTGAGTAAAGCAAACAACGTCCATGGATTTACAAAAATGTTGGGCTAGCGTGATTTTAAAGTTCCTAGGGAAACTGGGGTACCCATGGCATTGTCCATCAAAATCTTGTATATCAGGTCGTCTGCTCTTCTTCTTTCCATCTTTCCGTTGTCGGCCCCTTGGCTCATCAAATCCTTCGTCTACGTGGGTCTTTGTACCTCGGAGGAAAACATAGAAATGGGTGAAAGACGGACCGTATACTCATTACATCATTACGTCATGGTTTCTAGCATTGGGTCATAAATCAAATCCAGGTTAATTACAGTTTCCTCACTCCTCAAGCTCATCACTTTTGTACTTTGTTTGCACCTCATTAAAGCCTGCCCGCATCTAAATATCAATCCAATCGATATAACGACACCTAAGATACATAGTAGAAACTTTCCAACATCCATTATGACTCCTTGAGCCCACTCTCCTAAACCGGAGAACCAATTTCGCGGGTTCAACCATGACACCCAACCAGTCAGCTCATTACCTACAGCAGCAAGGGTGAGATTGTGTTTTCGACGAAATTCCCACTTCAATTGGAGAATATCGTCCATCTTTTGGTCTATGACCTCTACCGGATCCTCGGTGCTATTTGTGATATACGTGCAACACTTTATGCCGTACTGTGTTGCCAATGTAACACAATATCCGCCTGTTACTGCTGTAAGATAATTAAGAACCATCCTATGCTGAACTAGTTCTGTTTTATAAGCTTGAAGTTCTCTTCCAGTGTATCTAAACGTGTCATCATACATTTCAGTGATATTATCTAACAAATTGGCGAGTGCGGAAATGTATCTATAATTCATCACTCCCCGAGCGGTACGAGTGAAATCTAACGCTACCAGAACCTGAATCCCGGTGGATTCATGGATAAGATCAGAGGCCGGATGCTCTAACCTTTCTGACAGTTGTCTTTTAACTCGGTGCTCGTAATGAGTGTGAGTATAAGGAGCTTGGGCACCACGGTGTATGTCCTTCATTTTGTCATGTGTTACAGTCATCACTTCAGGCAATACTTTTCCAATATAACACAATCCTTCAGAGTTTGGGGCAAGCCACTTGTACGCCTTTCTCCCGCATATGAAATATGCATCATCGGGGAGAACATATGGGACGGAGAAGGACATGACCATGTTACAAACCTTCCAGGTGAAATCTCCTGACCCTAATTCTTCCAACTGCTTAATGCACGTATCGGTTTGTACGATATGTGCACAGTATCCTGGTGATACCTCTCCAACTCTAGTAATCCTATTTCCTAAGGTATATCGATACCGGAAAGATTTTCCTCTACTGGCTATGTGGCGTACGAGCTCTGTATCTGTAGGCATTCTATCTGCTCTGTGTGAAAAGGTCATGGTAAGGTTGCTCCATGACACTTCCCAATTTCCCGGTTTTCTGGGATTGGAGATGTTAAAACATATGAGGGACCTATCCACATGGTATTGGTGGAGCTTCAAACTAGGAGGGCTGGAGATATTAAACCTCCTGTCCACCGGTCTCCCACCACTTAGCTCAAGTACCTCCCCTAATGTTAAAGGAAATGGTACTAGCCCTGATTTACTATGACCCTGAGGTACTTGAGAGCATACCCAACAATCAGTTTTATTTAACACACTACCCACTAAGGAGTGATAGTCACTCAATGGATGCCGGTCCATATGGATATTAAGACTGGATTGGCATTTCTTTATGCATCCATCTTCAACCATTGTCACAGAGCCTACAGATACAGTTTTTCTTTTTGAACTAACAATCCTTCAAAGAAAATGTTTACAGATAACATGGTTGTTAGATCGTGCCCGGTACTCGCCTTTGCTTGGTGATTGGGTTGCTATTGGAAATTTACACCTCCGTCTCAGTCATCAGGACCTTTCTGGATCCTTTCTCGACCTCACTGGTACTCTCACCGAAACAGACTGCTCTGGTCAACATCATGGTTAACGGGAAAATCCATATCACAGTCTCTTGGGGCAAGTCCATCTTACAGGAGGAGAAAAGAAGAAATTTGTAAAGGGGGTATAAGAAAACAGTTTGAGGGGGAGAGAACTTGTTACGATAATAAGTTCTCTCGTCTTGTTGTTCTTCTTGTTCTGCTGTCCTCTCAAAGGTGCTGTCTCTCAGTCTTCCAAACGAACATTCTGGTGATGCAATATTCCTTCCTAACCGGCGATCTTTCTGTAAGGAGAAAAAAATCTGGCATTACCATTGGTCCAACTGAGGGATGACATACCATCTTTAAACCATGGAAACATGAGTGGGAAGAGAGAGACAACAAAAAAACAAAAGAGATAGAGAACAATTCATGTGCATATATACATTACATAACTCGACAATAACCACCAATGAGAAAAGAGAAACAAAAACATTTTTAAACATTGTCAACATTAAGAAAACATTGTTAGCATTAGAAAAACATTGTCAGACTATTTGGCTGTCGTATCTACGTGTCTAATGGTTTCCTTGAGCAGTCCCTCCCCACCAGCACTTGCATTATTCCACTGTCTGTATCTGGCCAGAATACATTGTGGTGGATAGGTCATGCTGGGGTTTGGTAGACTTCTGCAAGGACCAAGCGAATATGCAATGTTTGAATTCTTACCAATAATCGTCAGAGATGGGGATAGAGAGAGAAAGAAAAAACATTTTTCACAAATACATTTACAACGTTTAACCTGGTCATCCCTGTGTCTTCAGTGAATGACCTCCCAATTTACTAACCGTTACCTCAGGCTTGCCTTCATTCCTAATAATCACCTTTCCTGCCTATGTGATCCTTGATTATAATGGTGTGTATTGTAATTTTGCTCATTTCTTGGTCTAGGGGGTCTAACTTCATGTGTGTTATTACAGTTGCTGGCATAATGCCCTTCTCTCCTACAATGGTAACAAATCCTGGGCTCCCTCCACGTGTCAATGACCTGAGGTTTTGGTTGATTTGATGCCTCCTCAAACGCTCGGATGCTCATCATCATCAATCGTTTCCCCTGTACTTCCCTGGTTCCTTGGATACCATGATTATGTCGTTGTCTTTCTCTTGATCTACAATCTCTTGCAATGTGTCCCTTTTTATGACAATGGTAACAGACTACCATATCTGGGTTTCTCGCAGGGGTGTGGGGCTTTTGTTGGGGTGGTCTTGTGGTTTGGGCCTGTATATTTGCTGCCATTAACCTATCTCTTTGTGACTCTCTGTACCTGGTGATATTCTGGTCATGATTAATGACGGCCTCTCTTAGTGCGGCCACCGAGATCTCTCTCCAGTTTGGGTTGGTGGTCTGTACCCTTGTTTTTAATTCATCCTTTAAACCATTCATTAATACCTTAACCGCTATTCCTTTATGTTGTGCATTTGTCTTGATGTCTGCGATCCCAGTGTTTCTAGCCATTATTTGCAGTGCTCGATTGAAATAATTAGAAACATTTTCCTTTTCGTTTTGCCTTATGGAGAAAATTTCACTCCACTTGACAGTGGTTGGGAAATATATTCCTAACTGTCGGTTAATCTGCCTAATACATTCCTGATTGTGTTCCTCCATACAGGGTACCTCCATGTTTAATTTACAATCAGAAATGAATTTTTCAGGGTCAACCCTGGAGGGCAAACATGCCCTCAGCACTGTCCGCCACTCTTTGTTGGTGGGTTCTGTGGCGTTTCCTAGTTCTTTAATAAACCTTTGGCATTTGGCTAGATTTTTCCCAGGATCAGGAAATTCGGACATAATTGATCTCAATTCGGTCCGGGACAAGAGACAGCGCATTGCACTGTCCTTGACGGGAATGATTCCCTGATCGTCAGTCTTCCCATTGGGGACTGAGATCACCCTGGCCAGATCGAGCTCAGTTACATCATCTTGTGTTGGTCTTACAATATGGGGTACATCTGTTTGTGCGTGATATGAAACATTGTACGTACCTGTGGACACGACCTCACCTGACCCTCTGTTAGGGGGTTCGATTATTGCCTTTACCAATTTGGTCGTGTCCACCTGGATGTCTTGTAGGATGGCTTCTGGAAGAGGTGCCGACATCGTTCTGGGCTCACTTTCTTGTTTGTATTCCTGAGGGAGGTTTGACATGGGGTGCAGCTTGCACAGGTTAATAGTTGTACATTCAACAGTATTACAATAATCCTGGTTACATTTATTACACTTATCCTTATAATCTATATTACAGTTGCTAAGGGCGTTTTTATTGTTCCATTTTTTGTGCTTTTCTCTCCGCAATCAACTCCTCTCCTGCTGCCATATCTCTCCTCTCAAGATAAGAGTCAGAAAAGTCAATAGACTCTTTTTGTAATTCACTTTCCTGTTGCCATAACTGTAAATATTCATAATGTTTATTTTGTCTCTTCGTTGGTTCAACGAGACTTATCCTCCTCCTTAAATTTTGTAACACTACTGGACTGAAGCTACCTATTCTTGGGAATTTGTCCCTGTCTTGTACAGTCATTCTCTCCCATTCATCACATAAAACTTCAGCGTGATTTCCATATTTCTTACACATCACATATCGTGCCGACCCGATGGATCGGTTCTCTGAATCAACCCGAACCGAGGTTGATCGCCCCCTACCTGAACAAATGGCCCCCATAATCTGCAGGCGTTGCCTATTCCTCCTTGAATATCAAGGCTTTCAGCGAACCCTTACAAACAAACCAAGATGTCCTTGGGCAGGCCGGCGGTGGTGGTTTATCAAGTACCCCACTTACTTCTCGCCCACGTTGGCCTGTGCTGCAATCACTGTAGCCAGAGCTGCTGTACCCAACTTAGGGCCCCTGTGAACCTTTATTTACTGGGGCGTGCTGGACCTACCAGTCCCCAGTAAGTATCGGTTGTTGGATAGTTCCCGAGTGACCAGCGAACTTCCCTTCCAAAAATAAAAAATTACACAAATCACGTCAGAATGTACAGATAGCGTTTGTGACCACTTTACTCTAATGGTATTAGGTCAGATTACTAACTACTGCACACAATAACGTGCGGTCCAATCGTTCAGTATACGAGCACTACTTGTCATGTACTGAAAGATCAATGGAATCTATGTTTCCGGCTGCGATTCCTTCAGCCAGAGCTTGTATGGCCTATATGGGTTCTGCACCAACACCCCAGGCGTTGTGCCACTGGACTTTTATAGCGGACCTTTTTGTTACCTTATGACCTCCTGGTCTGTTACCTTTACCTTATGACCTCCTGGTCTTGTTACCTTATGATCCGCTATACTCTAATGCTCAAATATTATTTAACCAGGGATGCCTCCCTAGCCACCGTATATGTCACTTACACGTATGTCCCTTGACGAGTACCCGGCTTTCCTTTTGGTTCCACCTTAAAGTTATATAAACTTTTGTATACAAAACACACTCACTCAACACATGTACACTTTGTTTCTATATCTATTTCTGCGCAGAAATTTGTCTTTAGCCCAACAGTGTTACCAATTAGGAGCAGGATCTGTTAAACTAAATTTCCGATTTTCCAAAAATAGATTTGCGTTATTTACCGCTGTGCGTTAATTATCGCCTTTGCGTTACTTATCGCCTTGCGCTAATTATCGCTTTGCGCTAATTCAACTTTTTTTCGTGACTTGAGCTACGTGAGCGTAACCGGACGCTACGTTGCGTAATGTACGCTGCGTGCGTCTGCCTTTTGGATTGCGTACGCTAGTCTTTGTTAGCGACACGTGTACGCAATGCAAAGGATCCACCGTAACACAATATATTTTTATCAATGTAAATGATCCCTGATCATCTACCGCAATCCACACTGACTGCCTTGTATCTCAGACAAACCGTGTGTTTGTTCTATATTTTAACTATTACCTCTACTATGAAATAACAGCAAATCTCTTTTTAGCACTTTCTATCAACTATAAAATTGGCAAACAGGAATAGTGATATACGAAAAATGAAATACACAAGTGAAAAGAAATGCAGGTATGTATGCGTACGCAAGACAAAAGAAAAATAAACAGTTTTAAAAAGACACAAGCGTTTTGTTCTTACTTCCGGTTACCGGGTTCCTTCAGCACTCTTTATCTAAGCGAAGCAGACGCTTATCCCGTCAGCACTGTGAGACAACCTCCCACCCTTTGCTGGAGGGATAATGTCTGCTGATCTACCTAGTGCAGATATGAGAAGTATAGGACGAGCCCGCAATTGACAATGCTAAATTCCTTTGTCGTATAAACAACCCTTTATGAAGCTAAGAACACTGTACGCTGTTTACTTAAGAAGTACCGTAATGGTACGCTATCTGCGTAGCGATCGCTCAGCCGTAGGCGAGACGCTCAAGCGTCACGTTCGCTCACGGCCCAGCGATCACAGGACACGTTATTGGTTATGTCTAGGGGAATGATTCGCTGTAGCGTAGCATACGCTCGAGACCACGAGGAGGTCACCAGCGATGCAGACGCTTACAACACTATACCTTTATGATTAAACCTTATACCAATGAAATACACTGAATACCTTAATGTGAGTACAGGGTGTAAGTGCAACCTTGTGTAACCTGACTAACTACAAAGCTGCTTGAGCGTCACCGACGCTCAAGTGAACACTTAACACTATAGGAAATACACAGATGCTGGTTTAGGTTCCAAAGCCTATTAACTGTATTATATCTAATATACTTGTAAAAGGGGATAACAGTACAAATGATACACTACAATATAACAGAGACTTCCTAACCACAGAACTAAACAGTAAATACAAAAAGACAATACTACACTGACCTAAATGCTATACAATACAATACTATCTAATACAATACAATACAATACTAGCCTAGTCTAGGGGAGATATGAGAGAACAGAACAGAGAGAGAGAGAGAGAGAGAGAGAGAGAGAGAGAGAGAGAGAGAGAGAGATGAGATGAGAGAAATTGGCTCACAGAAAGACAATGATAACGGAGAGAAACTTACGCACAAGGGGAAACGATCGCATGCGCCTGGACATCCAGCTCCCGGCTATCAGCAGATAACCGTTGATGAGAGAGTGAGCGCTGGATGTGGTCGGCCTGCCTATTTATGCCCCACACACAATGTAATCTCCTGGTCCTACAATCCCATTGTCCATTGGCCGAAGGAATTCGGCCCTGTATCATAACAAAAGGTCATAGGGTGATTCATACAGGTGGGCTGTGACGATTTCCAACAGCTCAGGTGGGTGGGAAACTGGGTTTCCCGCCGCATACCTGAGTATGTGTAAATAATAGAAATGGACATAAACTTCTTATGTCCATAACTATTCGCACGAGCGATTAATACGCTCCAAACCAACACCGGAATATTGCTAATTAAATACTCTTCCGATGGGTACCAAACACTGCTGTATGATTCCTGTCAGACCCTTCGTACGATACAAAGAGGGATTCCTCAGCTCTGGGACATTGTATTTTAACCAAACTTTCAGAATCTATCAAAGGGACCATGATCTATAAACTACATTAATTGTGATCATTTGTAACTAATGAGTCGCACGCTATGATCACATAAACTCTACCGTAAATGCGCATACTGCGCGTGCGAGTGCACGCTATTGCGGGTATGCGCTTCCACGGGAGAGCGTACGCATGCGCAGCACGGACCAGTGTGCGGTGCAAATATGGCAACGTGCATTGAGACATTTTTCTGACTTTGACACTCTCCTCCTCCAGCGCACACAGCACAGGCGGCTTGTAATGAGTCAATTTGACTCATTACAAGCCGCTGACATGTAATGCTGGCAGTTGCACCCTCGGGGCGACTGCGCTGTGTGCCAGGTACACCTGGCACGCATGTAGTTATGGCTCTGCCTCATCCCTTCTTCTACTGCATCTTACTGTACTTTTCTAACTTGCACTGTGCCACTGTACCTCTTTCTGCCCCTGTACTGTTCAGTAACTTCAGTTCAGTCACTTCACTGCAGGGCAGGCTTACAGCAGTGCTGAGTGCTGGCCCCGCCCCCTACATGATGTCATGCAGAGGCCGGGGCTTGCAGAATAAGGAAGTGCTACACGGACTGCAGCATCACTGGTAGTTGCTGTGCAGGGGCCATTTCCAAGCTCTGCCTGATCGGAGCTGAGCTCTGATTGCGGTAGGAGGCCAGATGGAGGGGTAAGTCAGCCTGCCAAGGGGACAATGGTACTGCCCAAGCAGGAACTGGGCCAGTGTCCCGGCGTCTCAATCCACCCCTGGTGATAAGTGCATGGTGATAACGCACCAGCCAGTCAGCTCCTGTCAATTTACATATTGGAGCTGATTGGCTGGTGCGTTATCACCTTGCACTTATCACTACTTTATCACTTCTCCAGGCTTAATACATCTGCCCACTCTTCCTGGGTTACATTAAAAAGAGCTCCTTTTTTAATACCCTTTTCCTTACCGAGGCATGGACACAGGAAAAACTCTGGTCATAACCAGGGTCGCGGCGCCGGTTCATAAAACCCATGTAGAAACAATTTACACCAACACATGACCTGTGTTTTTCGTGGGTCCCTGGCTCGGTGTGAACAGATATCAACAAGGGTGGAACTGTGTTCATTATCCAGGCTAGGACCCGGGAATCTGAAAGTGGCTTTAGGGATTCTTTCATGCCCATTGAACCATGTTACAACTAGAGATGAGCGGGTTCGGTTTCTCGGAAACCGAACCCCCCCGAACTTCAGCCTTTTTACACGGATCCGAGGCAGACTCGGATCTTCCCGCCTTGCTCGGCTAACCCGAGCGCGCCCGAACGTCATCATCCCGCTGTCGGATTCTCGCGAGGCTCGTATTCTATCGCGAGACTCGGATTCTATATAAGGAGCCGCGCGTCGCCGCCATTTTCACACGTGCATTGAGATTGATAGGGAGAGGACGTGGCTGGCGTCCTCTCCGTTTAGACTGTAGACTAGAGAGAGAGTAGAGAGTGACACTTGATTTACTAATTTTGGGGAGCATATTAGGACGGAGTACTACTTGCTGATAGTGTGACCAGTGACCACCAGTTTAATCCGTTCTCTGCCTGAAAAAAAACGATACACAGTGTGACACAGTCACATACCATATCTGTGCTCAGCCTCAGTGTGCCCTCAGTGTGCTGCATCATCTATGTAATACTGTATATCTGACTGTGCTGAGTGCTCACTGCTCACACAGCTTAATTGTGGGGGAGACTGGGGAGCAGTTATAGCAGGAGTACATATTTTAACAGTGCACACTTTTGCTGCCAGAGTGCCACTGCCAGTGTGACTGACCAGTGACCACTGACCACCAGTATATTGTGATTGTCTGCCTAAAAAAGTTAAACACTCGTCGTGTGGTGTTTTTATTCTATAAACGCATTCTGCTGACAGTGTCCAGCAGGTCCGTCATTATATAATATATACCTGTCCAGCTGCAGTAGTGATATATATATATTTTTTATATCATTATCATCCAGTCTATATTAGCAGCAGACGCAGTACGGTAGTCCACGGCTGTAGCTACCTCTGTGTCGGCAGTCGCTCATCCATCCATAATTGTATACCACCTACCCGTGGTGTTTTTTTTTTTTTCTATCTTCTTGATACTAGTAGCTTACTTTAGGAGTCTGCAGTGCTGAGCTGACAGTGTCCAGCAGGTCCGTCATTATATAATATATGCCTGTCCGGCTGCAGTAGTGATATATATATATATTTTTTATATCATTATCATCCAGTCTATATTAGCAGCAGACGCAGTACGGTAGTCCACGGCTGTAGCTACCTCTGTGTCGGCAGTCGCTCGTCCATCCATAATTGTATACCACCTACCCGTGGTGTTTTTTTTTTTTCTATCTTCTTGATACTAGTAGCTTACTTTAGGAGTCTGCAGTGCTGAGCTGACAGTGTCCAGCAGGTCCGTCATTATATAATATAAACCTGTCCGGCTGCAGTAGTGATATATATATATATTTTTTATATCATTATCATCCAGTCTATATTAGCAGCAGACGCAGTACGGTAGTCCACGGCTGTAGCTACCTCTGTGTCGGCAGTCGCTAGTCCATCCATAATTGTATACCACCTACCTGTGGTGTTTTTTTCTTCTTCTATCTTCTTGATACTACTAGTAGCTTACTTTAGGAGTCTGCAGTGCTGAGCTGACAGTGTCCAGCAGGTCCGTCATTATATAATATATACCTGTCCGGCTGCAGTAGTGATATATATATATATATATTTTATATCATTATCATCCAGTCTATATTAGCAGCAGACGCAGTACGGTAGTCCACGGCTGTAGCTACCTCTGTGTCGGCAGTCGCTCGTCAATCCATAAGTATACTAGTATCCATCCATCTCCATTGTTTACCTGAGGTGCCTTTTAGTTGTGCCTATTAAAATATGGAGAACAAAAATGTTGAGGTTCCAAAAATAGGGAAAGATCAAGATCGACTTCCACCTCGTGCTGAAGCTGCTGCCACTAGTCATGGCCGAGACGATGAAATGCCAGCAACGTCGTCTGCCAAGGCCGATGCCCAATGTCATAGTACAGAGCATGTAAAATCCAAAACACCAAATATCAGTAAAAAAAGGACTCCAAAATCTAAAATAAAATTGTCGGAGGAGAAGCGTAAACTTGCCAATATGCCATTTACCACACGGAGTGGCAAGGAACGGCTGAGGCCCTGGCCTATGTTCATGGCTAGTGGTTCAGCTTCACATGAGGATGGAAGCACTCAGCCTCTCGCTAGAAAAATGAAAAGACTCAAGGTGGCAAAAGCACAGCAAAGAACTGTGCGTTCTTCGAAATCACAAATCCACAAGGAGAGTCCAATTGTGTCGTTTGCGATGCCTGACCTTCCCAACACTGGACGTGAAGAGCATGCGCCTTCCACCATTTGCACGCCCCCTGCAAGTGCTGGAAGGAGCACCCGCAGTCCAGTTCCTGATAGTCAGATTGAAGATGTCAGTGTTGAAGTACACCAGGATGAGGAGGATATGGGTGTTGCTGGCGCTGGGGAGGAAATTGACCAGGAGGATTCTGATGGTGAGGTGGTTTGTTTAAGTCAGGCACCCGGGGAGACACCTGTTGTCCGTGGGAGGAATAGGGCCATTGACATGCCTGGTGAAAATACCAAAAAAATCAGCTCTTCGGTGTGAAAGTATTTCAACAGAAATGCGGACAACATTTGTCAAGCCGTGTGTTGCCTTTGTCAAGCTGTAATAAGTAGGGGTAAGGATGTTAACCACCTCGGAACATCCTCCCTTACACGTCACCTGCAGCGCATTCATCATAAGTCAGTGACAAGTTCAAAAACTTTGGGCGACAGCGGAAGCAGTCCACTGACCAGTAAATCCCTTCCTCTTGTAACCAAGCTCACGCAAACCACCCCACCAACTCCCTCAGTGTCAATTTCCTCCTTCCCCAGGAATGCCAATAGTCCTGCAGGCCATGTCACTGGCAATTATGACGAGTCCTCTCCTGCCTGGGATTCCTCCGATGCATCCTTGCGTGTAACGCCTACTGCTGCTGGCGCTGCTGTTGTTGCTGCTGGGAGTCGATGGTCATCCCAGAGGGGAAGTCGTACTCGTAAGCCCACTTTTACTACTTCCACCAAGCAATAGACTGTCCAACAGTCCTTTGCGAGGAAGATGAAATATCACAGCAGTCATCCTGCTGCAAAGCGGATAACTGAGGCCTTGGCATCCTGGGCGGTGAGAAACGTGGTTCCGGTATCCATCATTACTGCAGAGGCAACTAGAGACTTGTTGGAGGTACTGTGTCCCCGGTACCAAATACCATCTAGGTTCCATTTCTCTAGGCAGGCGATACCGAAAATGTACACAGACCTCAGAAAAAGACTCACCAGTGTCCTAAAAAATGCAGTTGTACCCAATGTCCACTTAACCATGGACATGTGGACAAGTGGAGCAGGGAAGGCTCAGGACTATATGACTGTGACAGCCCACTGGGTAGATGTATGGACTCCCGCCGCAAGAACAGCAGCGGCGGCACCAGTAGCAGCATCTCGCAAACGCCAACTCTTTCCTAGGCAGGCTACGCTTTGTATCACCGCTTTCCAGAATACGCACACAGCTAAAAACCTCTTACGGCAACTGAGGAAGATCATCGCAGAATGGCTTACCCCAATTGGACTCTCCTGTGGATTTGTGGCATCGGACAACGCCAGCAATATTGTGTGTGCATTAAATATGGGCAAATTCCAGCACGTCCCATGTTTTGCACATACCTTGAATTTGGTGGTGCAGAATTATTTAAAAAACGAGAGGGGCGTGCAAGAGATGCTGTCGGTGGCCAGAAGAATTGCGGGACACTTTCGGTGTACAGGCACCACGTACAGAAGACTGGAGCACCACCAAAAACGCCTGAACCTGCCCTGCCATCATCTGAAGCAAGAAGTGGTAACGAGGTGGAATTCAACCCTCTATATGCTTCAGAGGATGGAGGAGCAGCAAAAGGCCATTCAAGCCTATACAACTGAGCACGATATAGGAGGTGGAATGCACCTGTCTCAAGCGCAGTGGAGAATGATTTCAACGTTGTGCAAGGTTCTGCTACCTTTTGAACTTGCCACACGTGAAGTCAGTTCAGACACTGCCAGCCTGAGTCAGGTCATTCCCCTCATCAGGCTTTTGCAGAAGAAGCTGGAGACATTGAAGGAGGAGCTAACACAGAGTGATTCCGCTAGGCATGTGGGACTTGTGGATGGAGCCCTTAATTCGCTTAACAAGGATTCACGGGTGGTCAATCTGTTGAAATCAGAGCACTACATTTTGGCCACCGTGCTCGATCCTAGATTTAAAACCTACCTTGGATCTCTCTTTCCGGCAGACACAAGTCTGCTGGGGTTCAAAGAACTGCTGGTGACAAAATTGTCAAGTCAAGCGGAACGCGACCTGTCAACATCTACTCCTTCACATTCTCCCGCAACTGGGGGTGCGAGGAAAAGGCTCAGAATTCCGAGCCCACCCGCTGGCGGTGATGCAGGGCAGTCTGGAGCGACTGCTGATGCTGACATCTGGTCCGGACTGAAGGACCTGACAACGATTACGGACATGTCGTCTACTGTCACTGCATATGATTCTCTCCCCATTGAAAGAATGGTGGAGGATTATATGAGTGACCGCATCCAAGTAGGCACGTCAGACAGTCCGTACTTATACTGGCAGGAAAAAGAGGCAATTTGGAGGCCCTTGCACAAACTGGCTTTATTCTACCTAAGTTGCCCTCCCACAAGTGTGTACTCCGAAAGAGTGTTTAGTGCCGCCGCTCACCTTGTCAGCAATCGGCATACGAGGTTACATCCAGAAAATGTGGAGAAGATGATGTTCATTAAAATGAATTATAATCAATTCCTCCGTGGAGACATTGACCAGCAGCAATTGCCTCCACAAAGTAGTACACAGGGAGCTGAGATGGTGGATTCCAGTGGGGACGAATTGATAATCTGTGAGGAGGAGGATGTACACGGTGATATATCGGAGGATGATGATGAGGTGGACATCTTGCCTCTGTAGAGCCAGTTTGTGCAAGGAGAGATTAATTGCTTCTTTTTTGGTGGGGATCCAAACCAACCCGTCATTTCAGTCACAGTCATGTGGCAGACCCTGTCACTGAAATGATGGGTTGGTTAAAGTATGCATGTCCTGTTTATACAACATAAGGGTGGGTGGGAGGGCCCAAGGACAATTCCATCTTGCACCTCTTTTTTCTTTTATTTTTCTTTGCGTCATGTGCTGTTTGGGGGGTGTTTTTTGGAAGGGCCATCCTGCGTGACACTGCAGTGCCACTCCTAGATGGGCCAGGTGTTTGTGTCGGCCACTAGGGTCGCTTAGCTTACTCACACAGCTACCTCATTGCGCCTCTTTTTTTCTTTGCGTCATGTGCTGTTTGGGGAGTGTTTTTTGGAAGGGCCATCCTGCGTGACACTGCAGTGCCACTCCTAGATGGGCCAGGTGTTTGTGTCGGCCACTTGGGTCGCTTAGCTTAGCCATCCAGCGACCTCGGTGCAAATTTTAGGACTAAAAATAATATTGTGAGGTGTGAGGTGTTCAGAATAGACTGAAAATGAGTGGAAATTATGGTTATTGAGGTTAATAATAATTTGGGATCAAAATGACCCCCAAATTATATGATTTAAGCTGTTTTTTAGGGTTTTTTGAAAAAAACACCCGAATCCAAAACACACCCGAATCCGACAAAAAAAAATTGGTGAGGTTTTGCCAAAACGCGTTCGAACCCAAAACACGGCCGCGGAACCGAACCCAAAACCAAAACACAAAACCCGAAAAATTTCCGGTGCTCATCACTAGTTACAACTTAGACATGGAGTATGATCGATTGTAATAAATAATGCCCAATGAATAACTTTACAATTAGTTTGAACCTCCTGAGCTATACATGTTGTCAAGATAGTGATATCTGACTCTAGTAAGCAGTTTTGATAAGAGCTCGTCCCGATGATCTGTAAGAAGTACAGTGATCTCAAACGTGTACAGTACTTCTGGATTTTGTATCCAGCATGCTACTGCACATGATACTATTCCTCTTTGGCAGAACTGCACCATTGAATGTAATCTGAAAATGGCATTACACAATGTTTGCAAAATCTGAAAACTAAGCTTCTTGGAATGGATCCTGATAAATACCGACCCCATAGAAAACTATGGGGAGAACTTCTGTAAGGGCTGGTGGCCAAAAAGCAGGAGTTATCTCCACTGTCTCCTGCTTTTAATCCTTTAAGTAATATCTAATTTTGTCCCCAAACATGCAGAACCAGCCATTCCCACACACATATCTATATACAGTATATATATATATATATAATATGCACAGAAGAAAGGAGGGCACTCACCAATTTTAAAATAGCTTAGT
Organism: Pseudophryne corroboree; assembly: GCF_028390025.1. Taxonomy (NCBI): domain Eukaryota; kingdom Metazoa; phylum Chordata; class Amphibia; order Anura; family Myobatrachidae; genus Pseudophryne; species Pseudophryne corroboree. The sequence continues at coordinate 524,200,974 of NC_086445.1, read as the reverse complement.
AGGTCATTTATTTATAGTAGAAATTCACAAGTCAGGTCGACGTTTTGATCATCATCACGATCTTTTTCAAGACAAAGTCATCACATCATAGTGGAGAAAAGACCCCTGAGCAGCCTGAGCAACCTGGACAAACACACATATATTTATACCCAGCTTCATTAACTAGACCACTCCCCCCCGCGAAACATTTTTTACAAAGTGGACATTTGATATCAAGCTTGAAATGTATGCTGATAGATTCCTGTTTTGGCGCGAGGTGGTGACAGAGAGTTATTGCTGAAACGACGTGAGGCAAGATGGATCTACGATTTGGGGACCATGGTACCCTATGGACTCAATGAAGCAAATCCTTACGGAATATTTTTGGCCTAACTCATAGAAAGATGTGTGAGCATTTTTTGTAAGCACAGCAGAGTATTAATTAATCATTTGTTCTGGTTTTGTTTTTGAGTGTGTCTTTATTTATACAGTTTGGTTTTAGATATGCGCTGAGGCTAATGGGGAAGCATGTTGAGTCAGACCAGTGATGTCGTGTGGCTCTTCCTGCTATCCTCATCTCCCAAATGTGTTAAACCTTTTTAGAATTTTTTTTTTATTATTAAAAGCTAAGTTTTAATGCTATAATGAATCATATGTATTATTATATGTAAATTACACTCCCTCTGTTATGCCAGGTTCCGATTAGGAACTACAGTATTGTTGAGGTACTATTGGGGAAAGTTTAGAGGGCGGACTAGCCAGCGCAAGACGTGGGACGCGGTAACAGGAAGTGACGTACGTCGACCTGACTTGTGAATTTCTACTATAAATAAATGACCTACTAAGCTATTTTAAAATTGGTGAGTGCCCTCCTTTCTTCTGTGCATATTGATGAACTTATCTCCTTGGAGTGGAGCACCACCTGAATATGATCTTCTATTACTATTGAGTGCGGATATTTGATACATATATATATATATATATATATATATATATATATATATATATAAATATCCAGTCAGCAGCACTACTTATTTGGACAGAATATATACTTAGAAATAGCCGGTGCCCTCCATTTGAAGGAGAAATCCTCAATAATATAACAATGCCCAGCAGGCGGCACTCACGGCTTTAGAAAGAAACACAGGAATCCACCTGAGCGTGTCAACGTTTCAACGTTTATAGTCAAACTTTTTCGTCAGGGTCCTGACGAAAAAGTTTGACTATAAACTTTGAAACGTTGACACGCTCAGGTGGATTCCTGTGTTTCTTTCTAAAGCCGTGAGTGCCGCCTGCTGTGCATTGTTTTATATATATATATATATATATATATATGTCTTGTATAGAGTGCACTCACCAGACTGTTATTAGAGCCAGCAGGGTATGGGCGGTATTAGTGAGACTGTATCATCTTTTATGCGTACAGAATTCCCTATATGTCCCATTCTATACACCTTGCCGAAGGTACATAAATGCATTGATGCTCCCCCGGGCAGACCTATCATTTCTGCCCGGGGATCATTATTTCAACCTGTTGCACGTTACCTGGATACCCATCTCCAACCATGTGTTAAGAAAATAAAAAGCTATATTAAGGACACTAATGATTTCATTAATGGGTTAAAAGCGATAAAAGTCTATGATGAAAATTGGTTACTTGTGACTATGGATGTGTCCTCTCTTTACACAGTCATACCTCATCAAGAGGGGATGGCTGCTGTGAGAAGAGCACTAAGACTGAACCAACAGCAGCACCCACCTGTTGAATTCCTGCTGGAATTACTTGATATGACACTTACGTGTAACTACTTCAAGTTTGGTGACCGATACTACCTCCAGACATCGGGGACCGCGATGGGAAGTAACATAGCCCCGTCATATGCAAATTTGTATATGGACGAGTATGAACAACAATACATATTGCCGATGTTTGGGGGTAGTATCGGTTATTACAAGCGATTTATAGATGATATATTCATCTTGTGGTCTGGAGATAAAGCTGCCTTGGAAAATATGGTATCGCATTTGAACCAACTTGATACACCAATTAGGTTTACGATGGAATGTAATCATAGGTCAATTAATTTCTTGGATGTGACTGTGTTTGCCACAGATGGGGGTTATGGATTTAAATTGTACAGGAAGGCTACAGACCGGAACACATTACTACACTATAGTAGCTACCACCCAAAACCCCTTAAGGAAAGTCTACCTATTTCCCAGTTCATTAGAGTTATGAGAAATAATTCGGACTCAAAGATCCTAGAGGACCAACTTAGAGATATGCAACATCGATTCCTTGATCGGGGATATCACCCTGATATTATTGAACGTTGTTTGAAGACAGCTGAACAGCGACTGAGGGTTGATAAAAACAGAAAGAGCCAAGCGGAGAGTACCGAAAAACCGTTTGTGTTTCTAACCACATATGATACTGGTAGCTTTGCTACGCGATCCGCCATTAAGAGAAATTGGGATATAGTGGCCACGGATGGTGTACTCAAAAATGTTCTCCCAAAACAACCATTGATTGCATACAGACGGGGACCAAATCTGCGAAGCATGCTTATGCGTCCTGACCAATCAGTTGGCAAAGAAGTAGATAATTGGCTACCCTCAAAGAAACTGGGTTGCTATAAGTGCCCTAATTGTACCACATGCAGAAGTATGCTGACTGGCAACAGTTTTCCACACCCACACGATGGTCGACGGATACCTATACAACACCGTCTAACGTGCACTTCTGATTATGTGGTATATATCTTGATATGTCCATGCTCGCTAGTATATGTGGGCAAAACAATAAGATCATTCCGTGAACGGATCTCAAACCATCGATCTAATATCAGATTGGCATTGAAAACGGGTGGGTCGGATAAACCAGTCGCACGTCATTTCGTACAACATCAACACCAGTTGACTGCGTTACGTTACATGGTTATAGACAGGATACCACCACTATCGAGGGGTGGTGATCGTGCCAAGATCCTTCTACGCCGAGAGGCATATTGGATACACAAATTAGAGACTGTTTATCCTAAGGGCTTAAATGAATCAGTACATTTCAATATTTTTCTATAAAAAGAAAGGACTGACATGTTGATAGATTTTTAAGCCCCGTCACAATGATTATGATTTTTTCTGATTTTTTTTTTTTATATATATATATTTTTTTTATATATATTTTTATTATTTTGAATGTGTTCCGGTCTGTACTAGTCTTGTCTGTACAGGGTCCATAATATTGTTAAATTCTATATTTTGCATTATATATGTATATGTGTTATGTATTGTTAATATGATGGTCTCGATGTGATGCACGATGTTCTTTATTCTCTAGCCATTTTTATCTATGTATCATCAGATTCCTTCGTGTCCACTGTTTGTCATATGGGGACACATAAGGATTACCCCATATGTATATAATGTTCCCACTACATGTGTAAAAATGACGGATATAGACACATTTGAGGGTTGCCTAGGTAACTATGTTGCTAGGCAGTGCCCTTGGTATACACTGAAATAATGTGTGAGGATGCTGATGTCTCACGAGATTACGGACGTCGCGCGTGATGACGTGCGTAACACACGTAACGCTGAGTATCGTAGTGACTGGCTGCTTGTGGGCACCACATGTCGAGATCATGTGGTTGCGTTCCAAGCAAGATGTAGTTGCTTCCGCTTCCGCCGGCGTGCGGTTCAGATGGATTGGCGGACGAAGCGGGAATAAGTGAATATTCATTCAAGCACTTGAATATATGGGACGGATAACACACTAGCCGTGTGGGGACATGAAGGGATCTGATTAGGTAAGACTATTATAATATGTTTGTATGTATATGTCCATGTCATTTATGTTCCATGTCTGTTTTTATTAGAGCATAATTAAGGTGATGGCTATATATAGATAGGTCATGTTGGTGTCAGTTAAGCCTTGAAGAAGGTCCAGATAGGACCGAAACGTCGGTGTGTGATGTTGTACCTGATGTCTGAATAAAAACCCTGCTGGCTCTAATAACAGTCTGGTGAGTGCACTCTATACAAGACATATATGTTCATGGAAAAAGGTAGATGCCTTGCTCTAATGGAACTTGAGTGACACCCCAGCATTTTATATTTCAACTGTGAGTGCAGACAACCCTGGTTTGATGTATATATATATATATATATATATATATATATATATATATATATATATATATATTTTCCAATTGTCAAAATTACTTGACAAATATGCTCCAAACCATATGGCATAAATGTATTAAACCTCTACACATTCCAGGAAAGTCTAACATTGGCTTCTTCACAGAAGTGGTTAAACTGTAAAATATATATTAAACTTCCAATGGTTATCTTGTCATTCCTGTCCCTCAAGCATCCCTCAGAGGTACGTTTCTTCTCTAAATCATCCATGCTTGCTTTATGTCACCAAGAGAGGTCACCTTAGGGCTAATGTCACAGCATTCCATTATTGTCATCAAGAAAACAAGGAACAGTTTGGGTGCAAGGGAGTAACCTTTGGAAGGTCTGACAAAGGAAGCTGTGAAATTTCATATTGATGTTCCCATTACAAGCTATAATAAACATGTGGGCACTCAGGGAAAATGGGATAGAATGAGGTCAGAGGTGAAACACACAAAAAGGAGAATTATGATACACATTAGTGTTAGAGTGTGATGGGACTATGATAATGCCATCAATTAATCAGTATCTACTGTTATCTTTGACAGGTATGTCCCGATGTAGCTTAGGAAACAACTCAGTAACCAGGCTGTTAAATGGAATATTTTTATTTCAAACTATTATGTGTGAGTCAAGAACTATTACAATACATAGTTGTTCCTAAATTGTGTACAGTATGTGTCAGTTCATATTTGTTAGTGTTTGTAATTTTCCACTAAATAATATGCTCACACTGCTATACATTTATTATTAAATAAATAATAATAATAGTACTGGGGCTAGTATTTAATGTATTCAGCATTGATGAATAATAAACTGCCCTCCCATTATCTGTCAGACATTTTCTATCTGATATTTTGCTTCTATCACTTTTACTCATTCATTGTGTATATATAATCTTCCAGAATTAATAAGAGATTGAACTTTTGAAGTCACATTATATCACATCTGATGTGTGTAGACTTAATATCACTTAATCTCTCATTAATCTCCTACTCCTCTCTAGCCCCAAAGTATCCTAAAATAAATTGTGTAGGAGTCAAGGGAGTGATAAGGTGACATACTGTCAAATATGTCACTTTAAACCTCCTGTTGCTCCTCTAAAACTTGGAATTCTAAGACATATAAATGCTCAAAAATAAATAATTTGCTGGAGCACTTTACAACACTTATGTGACAATCTACATAAATCCTCCCTGTAGAGCACAGACACAGTTACAATGCATGACCCCAACCTGTCCCACTGTGATTTTTGTAATGTCATAGACTAGTACAGTACGTACTGCCTTCTTGGCTGTGTCCCCAGTTAGCAACTTTGTTCTTCTTCAGATGTCAGGGAGGTAAGCAAACCATCTCCTCAGTAGTCCCACTGTGTGCTACTAAGCAATAAATAAATTAACAGAAAGCACAAATCAGCCTGTAGCTTTGTTTATGCTCTGATAAAAGTCTCTACATTCTGTCTAATACTGCAAGTGAAATGCTGTATTGAGCCAGAAAAGGAATATATTCTATTGAGGCTCCTAGAGATCTCAATAACAAAAGTTCTTACAGACCAGAGTTTTTCAAACCTTTCATCAGGTATATTACAGGCAATATATGTTTAAAGCTGGGCATGCACTCAGAGGCGTAACTAGGGTAGGGCGAGTGGGGCACGTGCCCTGCGCGCCTTGGCAGGCCCAGGAGAGGGGGGCGCCGCCGGCGGCCAGGGCATCATGCCCCACTCGCCCCCGTCACGCCGAAATGTGAGGGGAGGAGAGCGCAGCGTTTCTCCCTCCCCTCACCGCCACTGCCAGCAGCGCTGCGTGTGTCCGGTCTCTGGCGGCATTAGCCAATCAGAGCTTGCAGACCGGCTCCTGATTGGCTGCCGGTCCACGAGCTCTGATTGGCTAGCGAACCAGCGCCACACAGCCGCCGGAGACCTGGATCGGTGAGGGGAAGGAGAGGCGCTGCGCTCTCCTCCCCTCACATATCAGAGGAGAGCCAGTGGAGCCACAAGCGGTGAGTGACGGGGGGGAGAGCACAGTGGGGCATGTACCTGGCACAGTGGGGCATGTAACTGGCACAGTGGGGCATGTAACTGGCACAGTGGGGCAATGTAAATGACACTGTGGGGCATGTATCTGGCACTGTGGGGCATTGTATCTGGCACTATGGGGCATTGTATCTGGCACTGTGGGGCAATGTATCTGGCACTGTGGGGCAATGTATCTGGCACTGTGGGGCAATGTAACTGGCACTGTGGGGCAATGTATCTGGCACTGAGAGGCATGTAACTGGCACTGTGGGGCATGTAACTGGTACTGTGGGGCATTGTAACTGGCACGGTGGGGCATTGTAACTGGCACTGTGGGGCAATGTATCTGGCACTGTGGGGCATGTATCTGGCACTGTGGGGCAATGTAACTGGCACTGTGGGCCATTTTCAGTGGCCACACCCCTTCTGGAGCGTGGCCACACCCCTTCTGGAGTGTGGCCATACCCATTTTTCGCTGCGCATGCCTTCGCCGCGCGCAGATGCTCCTTTTGGTGTGTGTTTTTTTTTTTGGGGGGGGGGGGCGCCATTTTCCATCTTGCCCTGGGCTCCGAAAACCCTAGCTACGCCTCTGCATGCACTATACAATAATCTGTCAAATCTGGCTGGTTGGAATGAAAATCTGGTAATGGATGAGAGGAAATGACAATTGACCATTTGCTACCAAACACTGGAACACAGACAAAAACAGTTGTTCATACAAATTGGTTAAATCACGGACAGGTTTTGCCCATTTTTCAATGTTTGGTAGCAAATAGTCGATTGTCATTTGCTCTCATCCATTACCAGATTTTCATTCCAATCACAGATTATCTGCCAGATAATTGTATAGCGTATGACCAGCTTTACTGAGCTCATTACAAATTACATGTAAAGTAATAATTAGATCCTATGGGCCTTTTTGAAACAGTCTGGAGAATAGTTACTAAAGCTAGGTACACACTATACAATTATATAGTTTGCCAATAATTGGAAGAACGAACAAAGTTATTGTATAGTGTGTACAAATGATCGTGTCAGCGTTTTGCAGGTAATTCAGGAAAATCTTGCCCACACACACGAACAATCGATTTTCCAATCTATCGTCCCAAACCAAAAATATCTACCACAATCTCCAGATATTGAGCAGTGTGTGTGTGTTCTCATTAATCTGCCCATATTTCCTATGTTTTCCTCTCACTACATCATCCTACTTGTAGGTGGACATGTGGCAGAAAATTGGTAACTTTAAAAATAAAATCTTTTAGTGTGTATCTCAGATATTGGTGCCTACAATTTCCCAAAACATTGTCCAATTGTCATGTTGACCCAAAAAAATCTGACAGTGTGTACATAGCTTTAGTCATATCAAGTAATGACACATTTGGTTTGTATTGCTTAAACTGCATTAGATCAATACAAGCTAATTACAGCTTGGTGCTATAATTTTTTGCACATTTGCACTTTGTAACTAATCTCTTATTGTGCGTGACTGATTAAAACACCTTTTAGATTGATTTGAATGCACTGAGATTGTGTTATGTCTCTGGTGATAAAATATGTGTGATCATGGTTTGCTGTCTGGTGGATTATTAATAGTCGAAAAGAAAATATAACAAGAGGCTGGATTCCCCTGCACTAAGCTGGCAGCCAGCAAAAAAATAAAATAAAAATCCAAATTAAAATCTTCCTTTAAAACAACAATAAAAGCTAACGTCTTAGTTGCATACACATAAAAAAAAAAACGTGTTAGCCTTCCACAACATGCATGGTGCTTCCACTATTATGTTGGAGCCCTGGAAATATATCTGATGAGGAATTAGTTGCCAGGTGTAACCTGCTGTGCTTGTAAAGTAGCTCAGCTAGAACTATTGAGCTGTGACGGATTACAGCTATGGTTGGTATTAATCACAGATACAGTCCATGACAAATATTTTTTTATCTTTCTGCAAGGGAGCTCCAAAGCTTTCTAAAGCTGTGTGTCTTACAAAGAGCCAAAGAGCATGGAACCTGTAGTTCCACAACTGCTTGAGAACTGCACGTTGTCTACGTCGATATGCAGTCATCATGTTATCAGATTTGAAATGTCGACATGGAATATATTGATATCTGCAGAATATCGCTCGCGATACATGTTCATTTTGTCATGTGAAATGCAAACATTTTCAGAATGCAAGCTGTTAGGCTTAGGCTGAAGTACAGGAGATTTGGGATAGGCTGCAGGATTGGAGGTTTAGGGTTAGGCTGCAGGAGGGGAGTGTTAGGCTAAGGCTGCAGGAGGGAAGGGTTAATGTAAGGCTGCAGGATGGGAAGTTGGGGCTTTCTCTGCAGAGGGGAAGAGTTATGGTTATGATTAGGGTTAGCATTACTCACGATGGGAACACCATAGGATCAGCCAGAACTCACCGTCATCTTACCTCTGGACCTGGAAGACACACGCAGAACAAGTTACATTTTTCACATACACAGTTCTACCACAGGTTCCATCACTCACATGAAGTTCACTCTATCAGAATTTTCACCCCTTTCTCTCTGCATGTTGTAGCTATCTATCACTACCCAAACAACAATTTCTAGAAGATTTTTCTGCCTGGCTCCCACACCTCTGACATCTCCTGGCTCTTATCCTCTAACATCTCCAACATAATCATGGGTGATTTCAATATTGCTTTTGACAGTTCACAATGTCTTCATGCATCTAACTCCTCTCTCTAACCTCCTCTCTTGGCCTCACACAATGGTCTGACTCCATAACTCATCAGGAGGGCCACTGCCTTGATCTTGTATTCACCAGGCTCTGCTCAGTTTCTGAATTCATTAATACTCCTTTCCCTCTTACTGATCACAACCTAATCACCTTCTTAATCTCTTCCATTACTCCAAACTCTATAACACAGAAATCAAGTAAGCCTCCTCTAACCTACAGAAATACTAACACTTTTAATTTTCAACAACTTTCCACCTCTCTGTAACAACTGAACTCACCAATTTCTACATTTACCTCTCCTGAGGCTGCTGTATCCCACCTGAATCAGACTGTATAGGGAGCACTTGATGAAGTGGCTCCAGCTACCCATCAAACTCCACGTAGGTTTAGATGCCAACCGTGGAACTCTAAATCAACAACACACCTACAAAAACTCACATAAAGTAGAACATCAATAGCGTAAATCTCAGAATACAAGTGACTTCCTCATGTATAACACCACCTACCACTCCTATAATAATGCCCTGGACAAACAAACATATATCCAATCTCTCATCTCTTCCCATGCCACCAACCATTAGCGACTTTTTAATACATTGTAATCACTTCTTTAAGCTCCCTTATCCCCCCCCAATAGCTACTATCAGTGCACAATATCCGGCTTCCTACTTCAAGGGCAGGATTGATAAAATCTGAGATGAAATGGTGAGCTCTTCCTCAGCCAGTGACCTGCTCAATTCCCTACCTGAACCCTTTGGCACTTTCTCTTCATTTGATCCCACAAGTGAAGATGAAGTATCAACACTCTTCTCATCCTGCTATTCTACTACCTTTCCTCTTGATACTATACCCTCAAAAATAAGTAAAGTCTCTTGTGTTCATCCAAACCCTAACTGAAATCCGTAAATCTCTCTCTCTCTTACCAGGTATCTTTTCTCCACTGCTCAATCATGCAGTGATTACTCCCAATCTAAAAAATAAAAATAAATTCTGACCCAAACTCTCTTTCCCATGCCCCTCCAAGCTACTTGACAGACTTGCCTACACTCACATCAAGCACACTTTCTTAACTCACACAACATATTGGACTCACTTCAATCAGGATTTGTTCCCAACATTCCAGGCAGCACTGACTAAAGTAGTGAATGATCTGGTCACTGCTAAGTTCAAAGGTCACTACTCACTACTTATTCTTCTAGATCTCTGCTGCTTTTGACACTGTTGACCACTCTGTTCTCATACAAACACTACAATCCCTAGGTTGTCAGGACAGAGCCCTTACTTGGTTCTCATCCTGCCTATCTAATCACTCTTTCACTGTCTGTGAATCCACCTCCTCTCCGCTACCTTTATCAGTTGAAGTACAGCAAGGCACAGCCTTAGGTACCCTGCTTTTCTCAATCTTTACCACATGTCTTAGTAAACTAATCAGCTTTTTCAGATTTCAGTATCGTTGTATGCGGGTGATACTCAAATCTACCTATCCTCCCCAGATTTGTCACCATCTGTATTGATCCGTGTCAGTGAATGCATTTCTGCTGTTTCATTTTGGATGTCATCTCGCCACCTCAAATATAATATTTCCAAAAAGGGGTTAATTATATTTACATCGACCAATAGTAGTAACCAACCTGATATCTCTGTTGAAAATTCGATAATCAATCCTACCACACAAGCTCGCTGCCTAGGTGTCATCCTCCACTCTGAACTGTGCTTGGTTCCCTACATGCAATCTGTCTCTAAAACTTGCTATACTGCAAAAACTCTATTCCATGCACTCATTATCTCCCACTTTGATTATTGCAGTAGGCTTCTTACTGGTCTTACCAAAAAGAGACTCTCACCACTACAATCCATTCTGAATGCTGCTGTAAGGTTTATCTTCCTTGATAGATGTTCATCATTTGCTGATCCACTCTGTCAGTCCCTCCATTGGTTACCTGTTCTACCATATTCAATATAAAATACTTTTACTCACATACAAGGTCATTAACCAAACTACACCAATGTACAAATCTTTGCTTATCTCAAAATACTCCCAACCCGACCTCTTCACTCTTCACAAAATCTACGTTTCTCATCCACACTCGTTATTCGCTCCCATTCACAATTGCAGGACTTTCCTCTGGCTGCACCCACTCTGTGGAATGCCCTCCCTTGCTAATAAGACTCTCCTCTAGTCTCCAAACCTCCAAGTGTTCACTGTAAACTCACCTCTTCAGGCAAGCATATCAACTTCCCAAACCACCCACATAACCTTCATAAACTTTCCTATCCAATTATATCCCCACTGTAGAGTCAACTCATATCCTTACATATTTTCCTTCCTTACCTTCCCATCCTCCTGACACCAGGACAACATTGCTGTGTGACCATATCATACAGCCCACCAAGAAAATTTGTAATTCTGGTAAATCTTTATGCAATAGATAACACGCAATAGATAACACCTATCCTTGTGTATCAATGCCTAATTCCCTATAGATTGTAAGCCTGCAAGCAGTGTCTTCTTACCCCAATGACTGTCTGTTATTGTTTTTTCACTGTTGTTTGCAATTGTTTTGTTTAATGTTATCACGGTTTCCAGTTGTAAAGTGCAACGGAATTTGCTGTGCTATTTAAGAAACTGTTAATAAATAATAAAATAAATAGAACAGAAGAATCCTTTAAAATGACAGTGTATGAACTGAATACATTGGACACTCCAATAAGGTTCCCCAGTAGTGTTAATTCTGAATCCATTCATTTCCTCGATGTTATAATCTAAAAAAAAGATTTGAACTTGGGTCCTACTTTATTCAAGAAGAAGACTGATTGGAATTATATATTACATTATTGAAGTTACCATCCAAAAACATTAAAATATGGTTAACCTATATCGCTATTCCTCTGGGTGTTGAAAATAAATACGAATACAGCACAAGCTGAGATACAATTAACAGAGACGTGTGAGAGATTTCGTGAGTGAGGCTATTCAGCTAAAATTATCCCAAAATGTCTAAATCGGGCTAAAGTGAAATTCTCGAAGGGGTAGTAACAGCAAAGGTTCCATTAACAAATTGTATGATTGTTACCACAACATAATACACAGGCACTGAATTTTCAAAAAAGTGTCATGAAGAATTGGAGTGTGGTAGCCTTGGATCGTAAGCTGAAGTTGGGTAATAACAAACCACTATTCTCACAAGCGTGGACATACTGTACCTTAAAGAATCTCTTTTATGAGGCCAACCTTGAATTTTACTAAAGAACAGAATGCATTGTGGCTCAGAAAGCATCATGGCTGCTGTAGATGTGCGGATTGCACAACTTGTTGCTCAATTAATATTGGTACATATTACTACCATCCACACAATGGTAGGAAATTTGAGATTGGACAGAGACTTTCATGTTCCTCTGATTACATTATATACAGGTTAAAGTGCTTATGTGACTTTGCCTACATAGGCACAATGATTAGTCCATTCAAAGAAGGCAAATCATCAAATGAGTATTTGAGCAGCTCTTACATCAGAAAATTCAGATAAACCTGTTGCCTGCACACATTGACCTCCTAGAGAAGCATTATAATGGATCAAGTACCAAAATTAAAGAGAGGTGGAAATAAAGCGAGATTGCTACTGCAAAAGTTGGCGATGTGGATATATAAACTGGATACAGTTGATTCAAGAGCTCTCAATGAGTATAACCAATTGAAGTGTGGGTTTTTTATGACAAGGGATGAATTACCAGGGATAGACCAATGTTGATTTTTTTCTTCATTTTCTCATTTTTATTATTTTTTCCCTTCTTTATGTTTGTAATTCTCCCTATACACACACACACACACACACACACACACACACACACACACACACACACACACACACACACTATATTCATGTTTTTAGAATTTTGGAAAAAAAAATATTATGAGGTATTATTTAGTGATGGATAGGTATTTTTAAGAAATTTAGGTATTTATATATTTGTTTGAAATACTGTACTGTGTGGTGACATGTTTCTATTTTGGTAATCGGTCTCTACTTTCCCTGACTGAAAGTGCATTGTAATTTTGTTTGTTTGTTTGTTTGTCTGTCCAGTTATGCATTTGGACACCCCTGCACCTAATGGGATGAAACCAATGCAAGGTGGGCAGGTTTAATGGGGGATAGTTTCCCAGTTGGGGCTCAAGTTTGTATATACTGGCCAGAACTTTGACCTAGGGATCCTGTACTGAGCTATTTACTGGATGGATTTGGATGAATACTTCATATAGTAATAACATAAAAACATGCCATAACATAACATAAAGACATACTTGGGGGTTGAGGTCCTGGTCTGACATCCTGTTGCTGTTCATCAGCAGAACTTTGACATAGTTGCAGGAATCTGTGTCTACTGTGAATGAGTGTGGTCACCAAATGTCACTTTTTAGCTCAGGTTGTTGAGATCATGCTCAAAGTGGTTTAAGAAATCCTAAAAGATTCTGACACCTTATTCATCTCTTTTACAACTAGCAGTCCCTGAATTTATTTCCAAACAAACTCCACATCTGAAGTTTCAGAGATTGCTGATTTGTGCCTTAGAAAGTACCATTACAGTGGTTAGAGGAGTGATGAGATGAACAGTGACACATAGTTATGCACATGGAAGATTTTATAATAATCATGATCATAGTACAAATAAAGAAAGATGCAAATACAATAATAATACATTAGCACACAATGAAATATAACCGCACAATATATTAAAAGCGATCATTAAGCAGTAACTGGTAAAACGATTGTTGGAAGAGGAAAATTGAAGTTATATAAATATGATGCTCTGCTAAATGAATTGTGTTTATGCCTTGTACAGATTCATAGGGAAGAAGAAGAAGAAGAAGAAGAAGAAGAAGAAGAAGAAGAAGAAGAAGAAGAAGAAGGAGAAGAAGGAGAAGAAGAAGAAGAAGAAGAAGAAGAAGAAGAAGAAGAAGAAGAAGAAGAAGAAGAAGAAGAAGAAGATACAACAAACTTTTTATCCACTTGCCTGGCATGGTGGCATCAGCTGCAACCACAGCAGCAAGTGCCTTATCTGATCTGGTCGCACAGGATGCGACCATTCAGATAGATAGCACGTGCAGCTGCATGGAAGAGCTTATTAGAAGGTCCCTCTGCCTCCTCCCCAGTGTTTGCCGTGCTGCCGATCACTTCTGATCCATCAGCACAGCAGGACCCCCCCACTTGGTGGCTGCAAACAATAGCAGTCACTAGGGAAGTGTAAATTAATACCGCTACCCCTCCCCCAAGCCTCCCTGGTGTATCTTGTGGCTGTCCTAGCTGTTAAAATGATAGTTGCAAGGTTTCTGATATTCCAATGGAGGCGACCGATGTTACAATGTTTGAAAAAACTAATTTCCTAAAAAATATAAAATATAAAAAATATACTGTAAATATATATTTTTTAAATAAAATCATTTTGGATAAGTTTAAATATATGTTCCTCACCTAATTTACTCATTTAAAAAAAAACTATTTCTAAGCATTTTTTGGGAAAAACTTGTCAGTTAAGTGGTTAAACATCCAATAAAAAAATGTCATTGCTACAAAGAAGATATTATGAATTGCAGGTACAATAATAAAGGCGCTGGAATGCAAAATTAATGCTAAATCACATGTAAAAAAAATATGATTCAAATGTCAGTTGGATGGGAACACACAGATAAAATAGTGGCAAAACATTGTTAGACAGAGTGAGTGGTACATGACTACACTGAAGTAATTCTTATGCAAAGATGTTGAAACAGTAAGGATTTAAAAATCACAGATAGTGATGAAACAAGGAGCAAAGTATAAAGAACTCTGAAATATTGCTAGGAAAAGGATAGCAGAGCAGCAAGCTGTACAGGAAAACAATGAGATGAAATCATGTAGTAAGCCATGGAGCCAAGATGTATGCAGTGCTGAAATCAATAAACAATGGGAGATGGAAAACTAAAATGAAATTATGTGGCATTGATATAGAATTG